>NC_092565.1:19752998-20352998 GCF_037975245.1 Apostichopus japonicus
ACGTAATCACTGCAATTGCCTATAGCCGATAGGTAATAGCTATTTATTGACCGTGGAAATGGCTACCATAGTGTATGCATCTATATTTCATTAAACATCCTTACAAATTATCACCGAAATCAGCGTCTAAGTCGTCTCTTATTGACGCAATCTGCACGTTATGATGCTCACTGGAGTCTCTTTGGGCTTGAAGGAGTAAAAGTGCGACGGGACGGTGATTTAATCCCTAACAAGTTGCTTCGATACAACATCTACACGTAATACACGTGCTTTGCGACGCCTATATAGCTTCGAGACGAGGAATGGATGACGTAATCACTGCAATTGCCTATAGCCGATAGGTAATAGCTATTTATTGACCGTGGAAATGGCTACCATAGTGTATGCATCTATATTTCATTAAACATCCTTACAAATTATCACCGAAATCAGCGTCTAAGTCGTCTCTTATTGACGCAATCTACACGTTATGATGCTCACTGGAGTCTCTTTGGGCTTGAAGGAGTAAAAGTGCGACGGGACGGGTGATTTAATCCCTAAGAAGTAGCTTCGATACAGCATCTACACGTAATACATGTGCTTTGCGGCGCCTATATAGCTTCGAGACGAGGAATGGATGACGTAATCACTGCAATTGCCTATAGCCGATAGGTAATAGCTATTTATTGACCGTGGAAATGGCTACCATAGTGTATGTATCTATATTTCATTAAACATCCTTACAAATTATCACCGAAATCAGCGTCTAAGTCGTCTCTTATTGACGCAATCTACACGTTATGATGCTCACTGGAGTCTCTTTGGGCTTGAAGGAGTAAAAGTGCGACGGGACGGGTGATTTAATCCCTAACAAGTTGCTTCGATACAACATCTACACGTAATACACGTGCTCTGCGACGCCTATATAGCTTCGAGACGAGGACTGCCATTGCCTCAGTATAGTCGATCGGTAATAGCTATGTATTGACAAATTATACCTATTAAGTAGTCTGAATGCAACATATTCAATGCTGCATGTTCAACAATCCTGCAAATCCAAAAAAAAAAAATTACGCGAGGAAAACAGGAAAAAGGAAAAGAAAGGTTTGACGGGGAATCGAACCCGGGACCTCGCACACACAAAACGAGAACCGTACCTCTAAACCAACAGGTCGCTTGTACAAAAGCTAACATTGTAGCACATGCTACGTAGCTTCGACACGTCGGTATCTATTTATAATTCATTAAACATATTTACAAATGATCACCGAAATCAGCGTCCAAGTCGTCCCTTATAGACGCAATCTACACGTAATGATGCTCACTCGAGCCCCCTTGGGAATAAAGGAGTAAAGGTGCGACGGGACGGGGGAATTTATCATTCGGGTGAGACATCATATATACGTAATACATACACGTGCTTTACGGCGCCTATATAGCTTCGAGACGAGGAATGGATGACGTAATCACTGCAATTGCCTATAGCCGATAGGTAATAGCTATTTATTGACCGTGGAAATGGCTACCATAGTGCCATATGTATCTATATTTCATTAAACATCCTTACAAATTATCACCGAAATCAGCGTCTAAGTCGTCTCTTATTGACGCAATCTACACGTTATGATGCTCACTGGAGTCTCTTTGGGCTTGAAGGAGTAAAAGTGCGACGGGAAGGGTGATTTAATCCCTAACAAGTAGCTTCGATACAGCATCTACACGTAATACACGTGCTTTGCGGCGCCTATATAGCTTCGAGACGAGGATGGATGACGTAATCACTGCAATTGCCTATAGCCGATAGGTAATAGCTATTTATTGACCGTGGAAATGGCTACCATAGTGTATGTATCTATATTTCATTAAACATCCTTACAAATTATCACCGAAATCAGCGTCTAAGTCGTCTCTTATTGACGCAATCTACACGTTATGATGCTCACTGGAGTCTCTTTGGGCTTGAAGGAGTAAAAGTGCGACGGGACGGGTGATTTAATCCCTAACAAGTTGCTTCGATACAGCATCTACACGTAATACACGTGCTCTGCGACGCCTATATAGCTTCGAGACGAGGACTGCCATTGCCTCAGTATAGTCGATCGGTAATAGCTATGTATTGACAAATTATACCTATTAAGTAGTCTGAATGCAACATATTCAATGCTGCATGTTCAACAATCCTGCAAATCCAAAAAAAAAAAAATTACGCGAGGAAAACAGGAAAAAGGAAAAGAAAGGTTTGACGGGGAATCGAACCCGGGACCTCGCACACACAAAACGAGAACCGTACCTCTAAACCAACAGGTCGCTTGTACAAAAGCTAACATTGTAGCACATGCTACGTAGCTTCGACACGTCGGTATCTATTTATAATTCATTAAACATATTTACAAATGATCACCGAAATCAGCGTCCAAGTCGTCCCTTATAGACGCAATCTACACGTAATGATGCTCACTCGAGCCCCCTTGGGAATAAAGGAGTAAAGGTGCGACGGGACGGGGGAATTTATCATTCGGGTGAGACATCATATATACGTAATACATACACGTGCTTTACGGCGCCTATATAGCTTCGAGACGAGGAATGGATGACGTAATCACTGCAATTGCCTATAGCCGATAGGTAATAGCTATTTATTGACCGTGGAAATGGCTACCATAGTGTATGCATCTATATTTCATTAAACATCCTTACAAATTATCACCGAAATCAGCGTCTAAGTCGTCTCTTATTGACGCAATCTACACGTTATGATGCTCACTGGAGTCTCTTTGGGCTTGAAGGAGTAAAAGTGCGACGGGAAGGGTGATTTAATCCCTAACAAGTAGCTTCGATACAGCATCTACACGTAATACACGTGCTTTGCGGCGCCTATATAGCTTCGAGACGAGGATGGATGACGTAATCACTGCAATTGCCTATAGCCGATAGGTAATAGCTATTTATTGACCGTGGAAATGGCTACCATAGTGTATGTATCTATATTTCATTAAACATCCTTACAAATTATCACCGAAATCAGCGTCTAAGTCGTCTCTTATTGACGCAATCTACACGTTATGATGCTCACTGGAGTCTCTTTGGGCTTGAAGGAGTAAAAGTGCGACGGGACGGGTGATTTAATCCCTAACAAGTTGCTTCGATACAACATCTACACGTAATACACGTGCTCTGCGACGCCTATATAGCTTCGAGACGAGGACTGCCATTGCCTCAGTATAGTCGATCGGTAATAGCTATGTATTGACAAATTATACCTATTAAGTAGTCTGAATGCAACATATTCAATGCTGCATGTTCAACAATCCTGCAAATCCAAAAAAAAAAAAAAATACGCGAGGAAAACAGGAAAAAGGAAAAGAAAGGTTTGACGGGGAATCGAACCCGGGACCTCGCACACACAAAACGAGAACCGTACCTCTAAACCAACAGGTCGCTTGTACAAAAGCTAACATTGTAGCACATGCTACGTAGCTTCGACACGTCGGTATCTATTTATAATTCATTAAACATATTTACAAATGATCACCGAAATCAGCGTCCAAGTCGTCCCTTATAGACGCAATCTACACGTAATGATGCTCACTCGAGCCCCCTTGGGAATAAAGGAGTAAAGGTGCGACGGGACGGGGGAATTTATCATTCGGGTGAGACATCATATATACGTAATACATACACGTGCTTTACGGCGCCTATATAGCTTCGAGACGAGGAATGGATGACGTAATCACTGCAATTGCCTATAGCCGATAGGTAATAGCTATTTATTGACCGTGGAAATGGCTACCATAGTGTATGCATCTATATTTCATTAAACATCCTTACAAATTATCACCGAAATCAGCGTCTAAGTCGTCTCTTATTGACGCAATCTACACGTTATGATGCTCACTGGAGTCTCTTTGGGCTTGAAGGAGTAAAAGTGCGACGGGAAGGGTGATTTAATCCCTAACAAGTAGCTTCGATACAGCATCTATACGTAATACACGTGCTTTGCGGCGCCTATATAGCTTCGAGACGAGGATGGATGACGTAATCACTGCAATTGCCTATAGCCGATAGGTAATAGCTATTTATTGACCGTGGAAATGGCTACCATAGTGTATGTATCTATATTTCATTAAACATCCTTACAAATTATCACCGAAATCAGCGTCTAAGTCGTCTCTTATTGACGCAATCTACACGTTATGATGCTCACTGGAGTCTCTTTGGGCTTGAAGGAGTAAAAGTGCGACGGGACGGGTGATTTAATCCCTAACAAGTTGCTTCGATACAACATCTACACGTAATACACGTGCTCTGCGACGCCTATATAGCTTCGAGACGAGGACTGCCATTGCCTCAGTATAGTCGATCGGTAATAGCTATGTATTGACAAATTATACCTATTAAGTAGTCTGAATGCAACATATTCAATGCTGCATGTTCAACAATCCTGCAAATCCAAAAAAAAAAAATTACGCGAGGAAAACAGGAAAAAGGAAAAGAAAGGTTTGACGGGGAATCGAACCCGGGACCTCGCACACACAAAACGAGAACCGTACCTCTAAACCAACAGGTCGCTTGTACAAAAGCTAACATTGTAGCACATGCTACGTAGCTTCGACACGTCGGTATCTATTTATAATTCATTAAACATATTTACAAATGATCACCGAAATCAGCGTCCAAGTCGTCCCTTATAGACGCAATCTACACGTAATGATGCTCACTCGAGCCCCCTTGGGAATAAAGGAGTAAAGGTGCGACGGGACGGGGGAATTTATCATTCGGGTGAGACATCATATATACGTAATACATACACGTGCTTTACGGCGCCTATATAGCTTCGAGACGAGGAATGGATGACGTAATCACTGCAATTGCCTATAGCCGATAGGTAATAGCTATTTATTGACCGTGGAAATGGCTACCATAGTGTATGCATCTATATTTCATTAAACATCCTTACAAATTATCACCGAAATCAGCGTCTAAGTCGTCTCTTATTGACGCAATCTACACGTTATGATGCTCACTGGAGTCTCTTTGGGCTTGAAGGAGTAAAAGTGCGACGGGAAGGGTGATTTAATCCCTAACAAGTAGCTTCGATACAGCATCTACACGTAATACACGTGCTTTGCGGCGCCTATATAGCTTCGAGACGAGGAATGGATGACGTAATCACTGCAATTGCCTATAGCCGATAGGTAATAGCTATTTATTGACCGTGGAAATGGCTACCATAGTGCCATATGTATCTATATTTCATTAAACATCCTTACAAATTATCACCGAAATCAGCGTCTAAGTCGTCTCTTATTGACGCAATCTACACGTAATGATGCTCACTGGAGTCTCTTTGGGCTTGAAGGAGTAAAAGTGCGACGAGAAGGGTGATTTAATCCCTAACAAGTAGCTTCGATACAGCATCTACACGTAATACACGTGCTTTGCGGCGCCTATATAGCTTCGAGACGAGGATGGATGACGTAATCACTGCAATTGCCTATAGCCGATAGGTAATAGCTATTTATTGACCGTGGAAATGGCTACCATAGTGTATGTATCTATATTTCATTAAACATCCTTACAAATTATCACCGAAATCAGCGTCTAAGTCGTCTCTTATTGACGCAATCTACACGTTATGATGCTCACTGGAGTCTCTTTGGGCTTGAAGGAGTAAAAGTGCGACGGGACGGGTGATTTAATCCCTAACAAGTTGCTTCGATACAACATCTACACGTAATACACGTGCTCTGCGACGCCTATATAGCTTCGAGACGAGGACTGCCATTGCCTCAGTATAGTCGATCGGTAATAGCTATGTATTGACAAATTATACCTATTAAGTAGTCTGAATGCAACATATTCAATCCTGCATGTTCAACAATCCTGCAAATCCAAAACAAAAAAAATTACGCGAGGAAAACAGGAAAAAGGAAAAGAAAGGTTTGACGGGGAATCGAACCCGGGACCTCGCACACACAAAACGAGAACCGTACCTCTAAACCAACAGGTCGCTTGTACAAAAGCTAACATTGTAGCACATGCTACGTAGCTTCGACACGTCGGTATCTATTTATAATTCATTAAACATATTTACAAATGATCACCGAAATCAGCGTCCAAGTCGTCCCTTATAGACGCAATCTACACGTAATGATGCTCACTCGAGCCCCCTTGGGAATAAAGGAGTAAAGGTGCGACGGGACGGGGGAATTTATCATTCGGGTGAGACATCATATATACGTAATACATACACGTGCTTTACGGCGCCTATATAGCTTCGAGACGAGGAATGGATGACGTAATCACTGCAATTGCCTATAGCCGATAGGTAATAGCTATTTATTGACCGTGGAAATGGCTACCATAGTGTATGCATCTATATTTCATTAAACATCCTTACAAATTATCACCGAAATCAGCGTCTAAGTCGTCTCTTATTGACGCAATCTACACGTTATGATGCTCACTGGAGTCTCTTTGGGCTTGAAGGAGTAAAAGTGCGACGGGAAGGGTGATTTAATCCCTAACAAGTAGCTTCGATACAGCATCTACACGTAATACACGTGCTTTGCGGCGCCTATATAGCTTCGAGACGAGGATGGATGACGTAATCACTGCAATTGCCTATAGCCGATAGGTAATAGCTATTTATTGACCGTGGAAATGGCTACCATAGTGCCATATGTATCTATATTTCATTAAACATCCTTACAAATTATCACCGAAATCAGCGTCTAAGTCGTCTCTTATTGACGCAATCTACACGTTATGATGCTCACTGGAGTCTCTTTGGGCTTGAAGGAGTAAAAGTGCGACGGGAAGGGTGATTTAATCCCTAACAAGTAGCTTCGATACAGCATCTACACGTAATACACGTGCTTTGCGGCGCCTATATAGCTTCGAGACGAGGATGGATGACGTAATCACTGCAATTGCCTATAGCCGATAGGTAATAGCTATTTATTGACCGTGGAAATGGCTACCATAGTGCCATATGTATCTATATTTCATTAAACATCCTTACAAATTATCACCGAAATCAGCGTCTAAGTCGTCTCTTATTGACGCAATCTACACGTTATGATGCTCACTGGAGTCTCTTTGGGCTTGAAGGAGTGAAAGTGCGACGGGACGGGTGATTTAATCCCTAACAAGTTGCTTCGATACAGCATCTACACGTAATACACGTGCTCTGCGACGCCTATATAGCTTCGAGACGAGGACTGCCATTGCCTCAGTATAGTCGATCGGTAATAGCTATGTATTGACAAATTATACCTATTAAGTAGTCTGAATGCAACATATTCAATGCTGCATGTTCAACAATCCTGCAAATCAAAAAAAAAAAAAATTACGCGAGGAAAACAGGAAAAAGGAAAAGAAAGGTTTGACGGGGAATCGAACCCGGGACCTCGCACACACAAAACGAGAACCGTACCTCTAAACCAACAGGTCGCTTGTACAAAAGCTAACATTGTAGCACATGCTACGTAGCTTCGACACGTCGGTATCTATTTATAATTCATTAAACATATTTACAAATGATCACCGAAATCAGCGTCCAAGTCGTCCCTTATAGACGCAATCTACACGTAATGATGCTCACTCGAGCCCCCTTGGGAATAAAGGAGTAAAGGTGCGACGGGACGGGGGAATTTATCATTCGGGTGAGACATCATATATACGTAATACATACACGTGCTTTACGGCGCCTATATAGCTTCGAGACGAGGAATGGATGACGTAATCACTGCAATTGCCTATAGCCGATAGGTAATAGCTATTTATTGACCGTGGAAATGGCTACCATAGTGTATGCATCTATATTTCATTAAACATCCTTACAAATTATCACCGAAATCAGCGTCTAAGTCGTCTCTTATTGACGCAATCTACACGTTATGATGCTCACTGGAGTCTCTTTGGGCTTGAAGGAGTAAAAGTGCGACGGGAAGGGTGATTTAATCCCTAACAAGTAGCTTCGATACAGCATCTACACGTAATACACGTGCTTTGCGGCGCCTATATAGCTTCGAGACGAGGATGGATGACGTAATCACTGCAATTGCCTATAGCCGATAGGTAATAGCTATTTATTGACCGTGGAAATGGCTACCATAGTGCCATATGTATCTATATTTCATTAAACATCCTTACAAATTATCACCGAAATCAGCGTCTAAGTCGTCTCTTATTGACGCAATCTACACGTTATGATGCTCACTGGAGTCTCTTTGGGCTTGAAGGAGTAAAAGTGCGACGGGAAGGGTGATTTAATCCCTAACAAGTAGCTTCGATACAGCATCTACACGTAATACACGTGCTTTGCGGCGCCTATATAGCTTCGAGACGAGGATGGATGACGTAATCACTGCAATTGCCTATAGCCGATAGGTAATAGCTATTTATTGACCGTGGAAATGGCTACCATAGTGCCATATGTATCTATATTTCATTAAACATCCTTACAAATTATCACCGAAATCAGCGTCTAAGTCGTCTCTTATTGACGCAATCTACACGTTATGATGCTCACTGGAGTCTCTTTGGGCTTGAAGGAGTAAAAGTGCGACGGGACGGGTGATTTAATCCCTAACAAGTTGCTTCGATACAGCATCTACACGTAATACACGTGCTCTGCGACGCCTATATAGCTTCGAGACGAGGACTGCCATTGCCTCAGTATAGTCGATCGGTAATAGCTATGTATTGACAAATTATACCTATTAAGTAGTCTGAATGCAACATATTCAATGCTGCATGTTCAACAATCCTGCAAATCAAAAAAAAAAAAAAATTACGCGAGGAAAACAGGAAAAAGGAAAAGAAAGGTTTGACGGGGAATCGAACCCGGGACCTCGCACACACAAAACGAGAACCGTACCTCTAAACCAACAGGTCGCTTGTACAAAAGCTAATATTGTAGCACATGCTACGTAGCTTCGACACGTCGGTATCTATTTATAATTCATTAAACATATTTACAAATGATCACCGAAATCAGCGTCCAAGTCGTCCCTTATAGACGCAATCTACACGTAATGATGCTCACTCGAGCCCCCTTGGGAATAAAGGAGTAAAGGTGCGACGGGACGGGGGAATTTATCATTCGGGTGAGACATCATATATACGTAATACATACACGTGCTTTACGGCGCCTATATAGCTTCGAGACGAGGAATGGATGACGTAATCACTGCAATTGCCTATAGCCGATAGGTAATAGCTATTTATTGACCGTGGAAATGGCTACCATAGTGTATGCATCTATATTTCATTAAACATCCTTACAAATTATCACCGAAATCAGCGTCTAAGTCGTCTCTTATTGACGCAATCTACACGTTATGATGCTCACTGGAGTCTCTTTGGGCTTGAAGGAGTAAAAGTGCGACGGGAAGGGTGATTTAATCCCTAACAAGTAGCTTCGATACAGCATCTACACGTAATACACGTGCTTTGCGGCGCCTATATAGCTTCGAGACGAGGATGGATGACGTAATCACTGCAATTGCCTATAGCCGATAGGTAATAGCTATTTATTGACCGTGGAAATGGCTACCATAGTGCCATATGTATCTATATTTCATTAAACATCCTTACAAATTATCACCGAAATCAGCGTCTAAGTCGTCTCTTATTGACGCAATCTACACGTAATGATGCTCACTGGAGTCTCTTTGGGCTTGAAGGAGTAAAAGTGCGACGGGAAGGGTGATTTAATCCCTAACAAGTAGCTTCGATACAGCATCTACACGTAATACACGTGCTTTGCGGCGCCTATATAGCTTCGAGACGAGGATGGATGACGTAATCACTGCAATTGCCTATAGCCGATAGGTAATAGCTATTTATTGACCGTGGAAATGGCTACCATAGTGTATGTATCTATATTTCATTAAACATCCTTACAAATTATCACCGAAATCAGCGTCTAAGTCGTCTCTTATTGACGCAATCTACACGTTATGATGCTCACTGGAGTCTCTTTGGGCTTGAAGGAGTAAAAGTGCGACGGGACGGGTGATTTAATCCCTAACAAGTTGCTTCGATACAGCATCTACACGTAATACACGTGCTCTGCGACGCCTATATAGCTTCGAGACGAGGACTGCCATTGCCTCAGTATAGTCGATCGGTAATAGCTATGTATTGACAAATTATACCTATTAAGTAGTCTGAATGCAACATATTCAATGCTGCATGTTCAACAATCCTGCAAATCAAAAAAAAAAAAAATTACGCGAGGAAAACAGGAAAAAGGAAAAGAAAGGTTTGACGGGGAATCGAACCCGGGACCTCGCACACACAAAACGAGAACCGTACCTCTAAACCAACAGGTCGCTTGTACAAAAGCTAACATTGTAGCACATGCTACGTAGCTTCGACACGTCGGTATCTATTTATAATTCATTAAACATATTTACAAATGATCACCGAAATCAGCGTCCAAGTCGTCCCTTATAGACGCAATCTACACGTAATGATGCTCACTCGAGCCCCCTTGGGAATAAAGGAGTAAAGGTGCGACGGGACGGGGGAATTTATCATTCGGGTGAGACATCATATATACGTAATACATACACGTGCTTTACGGCGCCTATATAGCTTCGAGACGAGGAATGGATGACGTAATCACTGCAATTGCCTATAGCCGATAGGTAATAGCTATTTATTGACCGTGGAAATGGCTACCATAGTGTATGCATCTATATTTCATTAAACATCCTTACAAATTATCACCGAAATCAGCGTCTAAGTCGTCTCTTATTGACGCAATCTACACGTTATGATGCTCACTGGAGTCTCTTTGGGCTTGAAGGAGTAAAAGTGCGACGGGAAGGGTGATTTAATCCCTAACAAGTAGCTTCGATACAGCATCTACACGTAATACACGTGCTTTGCGGCGCCTATATAGCTTCGAGACGAGGATGGATGACGTAATCACTGCAATTGCCTATAGCCGATAGGTAATAGCTATTTATTGACCGTGGAAATGGCTACCATAGTGCCATATGTATCTATATTTCATTAAACATCCTTACAAATTATCACCGAAATCAGCGTCTAAGTCGTCTCTTATTGACGCAATCTACACGTTATGATGCTCACTGGAGTCTCTTTGGGCTTGAAGGAGTAAAAGTGCGACGGGAAGGGTGATTTAATCCCTAACAAGTAGCTTCGATACAGCATCTACACGTAATACACGTGCTTTGCGGCGCCTATATAGCTTCGAGACGAGGATGGATGACGTAATCACTGCAATTGCCTATAGCCGATAGGTAATAGCTATTTATTGACCGTGGAAATGGCTACCATAGTGCCATATGTATCTATATTTCATTAAACATCCTTACAAATTATCACCGAAATCAGCGTCTAAGTCGTCTCTTATTGACGCAATCTACACGTTATGATGCTCACTGGAGTCTCTTTGGGCTTGAAGGAGTAAAAGTGCGACGGGAAGGGTGATTTAATCCCTAACAAGTAGCTTCGATACAGCATCTACACGTAATACACGTGCTTTGCGGCGCCTATATAGCTTCGAGACGAGGATGGATGACGTAATCACTGCAATTGCCTATAGCCGATAGGTAATAGCTATTTATTGACCGTGGAAATGGCTACCATAGTGTATGTATCTATATTTCATTAAACATCCTTACAAATTATCACCGAAATCAGCGTCTAAGTCGTCTCTTATTGACGCAATCTACACGTTATGATGCTCACTGGAGTCTCTTTGGGCTTGAAGGAGTAAAAGTGCGACGGGACGGGTGATTTAATCCCTAACAAGTTGCTTCGATACAGCATCTACACGTAATACACGTGCTCTGCGACGCCTATATAGCTTCGAGACGAGGACTGCCATTGCCTCAGTATAGTCGATCGGTAATAGCTATGTATTGACAAATTATACCTATTAAGTAGTCTGAATGCAACATATTCAATGCTGCATGTTCAACAATCCTGCAAATCCAAAAAAAAAAAAATTACGCGAGGAAAACAGGAAAAAGGAAAAGAAAGGTTTGACGGGGAATCGAACCCGGGACCTCGCACACACAAAACGAGAACCGTACCTCTAAACCAACAGGTCGCTTGTACAAAAGCTAACATTGTAGCACATGCTACGTAGCTTCGACACGTCGGTATCTATTTATAATTCATTAAACATATTTACAAATGATCACCGAAATCAGCGTCCAAGTCGTCCCTTATAGACGCAATCTACACGTAATGATGCTCACTCGAGCCCCCTTGGGAATAAAGGAGTAAAGGTGCGACGGGACGGGGGAATTTATCATTCGGGTGAGACATCATATATACGTAATACATACACGTGCTTTACGGCGCCTATATAGCTTCGAGACGAGGAATGGATGACGTAATCACTGCAATTGCCTATAGCCGATAGGTAATAGCTATTTATTGACCGTGGAAATGGCTACCATAGTGTATGCATCTATATTTCATTAAACATCCTTACAAATTATCACCGAAATCAGCGTCTAAGTCGTCTCTTATTGACGCAATCTACACGTTATGATGCTCACTGGAGTCTCTTTGGGCTTGAAGGAGTAAAAGTGCGACGGGAAGGGTGATTTAATCCCTAACAAGTAGCTTCGATACAGCATCTACACGTAATACACGTGCTTTGCGGCGCCTATATAGCTTCGAGACGAGGATGGATGACGTAATCACTGCAATTGCCTATAGCCGATAGGTAATAGCTATTTATTGACCGTGGAAATGGCTACCATAGTGCCATATGTATCTATATTTCATTAAACATCCTTACAAATTATCACCGAAATCAGCGTCTAAGTCGTCTCTTATTGACGCAATCTACACGTTATGATGCTCACTGGAGTCTCTTTGGGCTTGAAGGAGTAAAAGTGCGACGGGAAGGGTGATTTAATCCCTAACAAGTAGCTTCGATACAGCATCTACACGTAATACACGTGCTTTGCGGCGCCTATATAGCTTCGAGACGAGGATGGATGACGTAATCACTGCAATTGCCTATAGCCGATAGGTAATAGCTATTTATTGACCGTGGAAATGGCTACCATAGTGTATGTATCTATATTTCATTAAACATCCTTACAAATTATCACCGAAATCAGCGTCTAAGTCGTCTCTTATTGACGCAATCTACACGTTATGATGCTCACTGGAGTCTCTTTGGGCTTGAAGGAGTAAAAGTGCGACGGGACGGGTGATTTAATCCCTAACAAGTTGCTTCGATACAGCATCTACACGTAATACACGTGCTCTGCGACGCCTATATAGCTTCGAGACGAGGACTGCCATTGCCTCAGTATAGTCGATCGGTAATAGCTATGTATTGACAAATTATACCTATTAAGTAGTCTGAATGCAACATATTCAATGCTGCATGTTCAACAATCCTGCAAATCCAAAAAAAAAAAAAATTACGCGAGGAAAACAGGAAAAAGGAAAAGAAAGGTTTGACGGGGAATCGAACCCGGGACCTCGCACACACAAAACGAGAACCGTACCTCTAAACCAACAGGTCGCTTGTACAAAAGCTAACATTGTAGCACATGCTACGTAGCTTCGACACGTCGGTATCTATTTATAATTCATTAAACATATTTACAAATGATCACCGAAATCAGCGTCCAAGTCGTCCCTTATAGACGCAATCTACACGTAATGATGCTCACTCGAGCCCCCTTGGGAATAAAGGAGTAAAGGTGCGACGGGACGGGGGAATTTATCATTCGGGTGAGACATCATATATACGTAATACATACACGTGCTTTACGGCGCCTATATAGCTTCGAGACGAGGAATGGATGACGTAATCACTGCAATTGCCTATAGCCGATAGGTAATAGCTATTTATTGACCGTGGAAATGGCTACCATAGTGTATGCATCTATATTTCATTAAACATCCTTACAAATTATCACCGAAATCAGCGTCTAAGTCGTCTCTTATTGACGCAATCTACACGTTATGATGCTCACTGGAGTCTCTTTGGGCTTGAAGGAGTAAAAGTGCGACGGGAAGGGTGATTTAATCCCTAACAAGTAGCTTCGATACAGCATCTACACGTAATACACGTGCTTTGCGGCGCCTATATAGCTTCGAGACGAGGATGGATGACGTAATCACTGCAATTGCCTATAGCCGATAGGTAATAGCTATTTATTGACCGTGGAAATGGCTACCATAGTGCCATATGTATCTATATTTCATTAAACATCCTTACAAATTATCACCGAAATCAGCGTCTAAGTCGTCTCTTATTGACGCAATCTACACGTTATGATGCTCACTGGAGTCTCTTTGGGCTTGAAGGAGTAAAAGTGCGACGGGAAGGGTGATTTAATCCCTAACAAGTAGCTTCGATACAGCATCTACACGTAATACACGTGCTTTGCGGCGCCTATATAGCTTCGAGACGAGGATGGATGACGTAATCACTGCAATTGCCTATAGCCGATAGGTAATAGCTATTTATTGACCGTGGAAATGGCTACCATAGTGTATGTATCTATATTTCATTAAACATCCTTACAAATTATCACCGAAATCAGCGTCTAAGTCGTCTCTTATTGACGCAATCTACACGTTATGATGCTCACTGGAGTCTCTTTGGGCTTGAAGGAGTAAAAGTGCGACGGGACGGGTGATTTAATCCCTAACAAGTTGCTTCGATACAGCATCTACACGTAATACACGTGCTCTGCGACGCCTATATAGCTTCGAGACGAGGACTGCCATTGCCTCAGTATAGTCGATCGGTAATAGCTATGTATTGACAAATTATACCTATTAAGTAGTCTGAATGCAACATATTCAATGCTGCATGTTCAACAATCCTGCAAATCCAAAAAAAAAAAAATTACGCGAGGAAAACAGGAAAAAGGAAAAGAAAGGTTTGACGGGGAATCGAACCCGGGACCTCGCACACACAAAACGAGAACCGTACCTCTAAACCAACAGGTCGCTTGTACAAAAGCTAACATTGTAGCACATGCTACGTAGCTTCGACACGTCGGTATCTATTTATAATTCATTAAACATATTTACAAATGATCACCGAAATCAGCGTCCAAGTCGTCCCTTATAGACGCAATCTACACGTAATGATGCTCACTCGAGCCCCCTTGGGAATAAAGGAGTAAAGGTGCGACGGGACGGGGGAATTTATCATTCGGGTGAGACATCATATATACGTAATACATACACGTGCTTTACGGCGCCTATATAGCTTCGAGACGAGGAATGGATGACGTAATCACTGCAATTGCCTATAGCCGATAGGTAATAGCTATTTATTGACCGTGGAAATGGCTACCATAGTGTATGCATCTATATTTCATTAAACATCCTTACAAATTATCACCGAAATCAGCGTCTAAGTCGTCTCTTATTGACGCAATCTACACGTTATGATGCTCACTGGAGTCTCTTTGGGCTTGAAGGAGTAAAAGTGCGACGGGAAGGGTGATTTAATCCCTAACAAGTAGCTTCGATACAGCATCTACACGTAATACACGTGCTTTGCGGCGCCTATATAGCTTCGAGACGAGGATGGATGACGTAATCACTGCAATTGCCTATAGCCGATAGGTAATAGCTATTTATTGACCGTGGAAATGGCTACCATAGTGCCATATGTATCTATATTTCATTAAACATCCTTACAAATTATCACCGAAATCAGCGTCTAAGTCGTCTCTTATTGACGCAATCTACACGTTATGATGCTCACTGGAGTCTCTTTGGGCTTGAAGGAGTAAAAGTGCGACGGGAAGGGTGATTTAATCCCTAACAAGTAGCTTCGATACAGCATCTACACGTAATACACGTGCTTTGCGGCGCCTATATAGCTTCGAGACGAGGATGGATGACGTAATCACTGCAATTGCCTATAGCCGATAGGTAATAGCTATTTATTGACCGTGGAAATGGCTACCATAGTGTATGTATCTATATTTCATTAAACATCCTTACAAATTATCACCGAAATCAGCGTCTAAGTCGTCTCTTATTGACGCAATCTACACGTTATGATGCTCACTGGAGTCTCTTTGGGCTTGAAGGAGTAAAAGTGCGACGGGACGGGTGATTTAATCCCTAACAAGTTGCTTCGATACAGCATCTACACGTAATACACGTGCTCTGCGACGCCTATATAGCTTCGAGACGAGGACTGCCATTGCCTCAGTATAGTCGATCGGTAATAGCTATGTATTGACAAATTATACCTATTAAGTAGTCTGAATGCAACATATTCAATGCTGCATGTTCAACAATCCTGCAAATCCCAAAAAAAAAAAATTACGCGAGGAAAACAGGAAAAAGGAAAAGAAAGGTTTGACGGGGAATCGAACCCGGGACCTCGCACACACAAAACGAGAACCGTACCTCTAAACCAACAGGTCGCTTGTACAAAAGCTAACATTGTAGCACATGCTACGTAGCTTCGACACGTCGGTATCTATTTATAATTCATTAAACATATTTACAAATGATCACCGAAATCAGCGTCCAAGTCGTCCCTTATAGACGCAATCTACACGTAATGATGCTCACTCGAGCCCCCTTGGGAATAAAGGAGTAAAGGTGCGACGGGACGGGGGAATTTATCATTCGGGTGAGACATCATATATACGTAATACATACACGTGCTTTACGGCGCCTATATAGCTTCGAGACGAGGAATGGATGACGTAATCACTGCAATTGCCTATAGCCGATAGGTAATAGCTATTTATTGACCGTGGAAATGGCTACCATAGTGTATGCATCTATATTTCATTAAACATCCTTACAAATTATCACCGAAATCAGCGTCTAAGTCGTCTCTTATTGACGCAATCTACACGTTATGATGCTCACTGGAGTCTCTTTGGGCTTGAAGGAGTAAAAGTGCGACGGGAAGGGTGATTTAATCCCTAACAAGTAGCTTCGATACAGCATCTACACGTAATACACGTGCTTTGCGGCGCCTATATAGCTTCGAGACGAGGATGGATGACGTAATCACTGCAATTGCCTATAGCCGATAGGTAATAGCTATTTATTGACCGTGGAAATGGCTACCATAGTGCCATATGTATCTATATTTCATTAAACATCCTTACAAATTATCACCGAAATCAGCGTCTAAGTCGTCTCTTATTGACGCAATCTACACGTTATGATGCTCACTGGAGTCTCTTTGGGCTTGAAGGAGTAAAAGTGCGACGGGAAGGGTGATTTAATCCCTAACAAGTAGCTTCGATACAGCATCTACACGTAATACACGTGCTTTGCGGCGCCTATATAGCTTCGAGACGAGGATGGATGACGTAATCACTGCAATTGCCTATAGCCGATAGGTAATAGCTATTTATTGACCGTGGAAATGGCTACCATAGTGTATGTATCTATATTTCATTAAACATCCTTACAAATTATCACCGAAATCAGCGTCTAAGTCGTCTCTTATTGACGCAATCTACACGTTATGATGCTCACTGGAGTCTCTTTGGGCTTGAAGGAGTAAAAGTGCGACGGGACGGGTGATTTAATCCCTAACAAGTTGCTTCGATACAGCATCTACACGTAATACACGTGCTCTGCGACGCCTATATAGCTTCGAGACGAGGACTGCCATTGCCTCAGTATAGTCGATCGGTAATAGCTATGTATTGACAAATTATACCTATTAAGTAGTCTGAATGCAACATATTCAATGCTGCATGTTCAACAATCCTGCAAATCCAAAAAAAAAAAAATTACGCGAGGAAAACAGGAAAAAGGAAAAGAAAGGTTTGACGGGGAATCGAACCCGGGACCTCGCACACACAAAACGAGAACCGTACCTCTAAACCAACAGGTCGCTTGTACAAAAGCTAACATTGTAGCACATGCTACGTAGCTTCGACACGTCGGTATCTATTTATAATTCATTAAACATATTTACAAATGATCACCGAAATCAGCGTCCAAGTCGTCCCTTATAGACGCAATCTACACGTAATGATGCTCACTCGAGCCCCCTTGGGAATAAAGGAGTAAAGGTGCGACGGGACGGGGGAATTTATCATTCGGGTGAGACATCATATATACGTAATACATACACGTGCTTTACGGCGCCTATATAGCTTCGAGACGAGGAATGGATGACGTAATCACTGCAATTGCCTATAGCCGATAGGTAATAGCTATTTATTGACCGTGGAAATGGCTACCATAGTGTATGCATCTATATTTCATTAAACATCCTTACAAATTATCACCGAAATCAGCGTCTAAGTCGTCTCTTATTGACGCAATCTACACGTTATGATGCTCACTGGAGTCTCTTTGGGCTTGAAGGAGTAAAAGTGCGACGGGAAGGGTGATTTAATCCCTAACAAGTAGCTTCGATACAGCATCTACACGTAATACACGTGCTTTGCGGCGCCTATATAGCTTCGAGACGAGGATGGATGACGTAATCACTGCAATTGCCTATAGCCGATAGGTAATAGCTATTTATTGACCGTGGAAATGGCTACCATAGTGCCATATGTATCTATATTTCATTAAACATCCTTACAAATTATCACCGAAATCAGCGTCTAAGTCGTCTCTTATTGACGCAATCTACACGTTATGATGCTCACTGGAGTCTCTTTGGGCTTGAAGGAGTAAAAGTGCGACGGGAAGGGTGATTTAATCCCTAACAAGTAGCTTCGATACAGCATCTACACGTAATACACGTGCTTTGCGGCGCCTATATAGCTTCGAGACGAGGATGGATGACGTAATCACTGCAATTGCCTATAGCCGATAGGTAATAGCTATTTATTGACCGTGGAAATGGCTACCATAGTGTATGTATCTATATTTCATTAAACATCCTTACAAATTATCACCGAAATCAGCGTCTAAGTCGTCTCTTATTGACGCAATCTACACGTTATGATGCTCACTGGAGTCTCTTTGGGCTTGAAGGAGTAAAAGTGCGACGGGACGGGTGATTTAATCCCTAACAAGTTGCTTCGATACAGCATCTACACGTAATACACGTGCTCTGCGACGCCTATATAGCTTCGAGACGAGGACTGCCATTGCCTCAGTATAGTCGATCGGTAATAGCTATGTATTGACAAATTATACCTATTAAGTAGTCTGAATGCAACATATTCAATGCTGCATGTTCAACAATCCTGCAAATCCAAAAAAAAAAAAATTACGCGAGGAAAACAGGAAAAAGGAAAAGAAAGGTTTGACGGGGAATCGAACCCGGGACCTCGCACACACAAAACGAGAACCGTACCTCTAAACCAACAGGTCGCTTGTACAAAAGCTAACATTGTAGCACATGCTACGTAGCTTCGACACGTCGGTATCTATTTATAATTCATTAAACATATTTACAAATGATCACCGAAATCAGCGTCCAAGTCGTCCCTTATAGACGCAATCTACACGTAATGATGCTCACTCGAGCCCCCTTGGGAATAAAGGAGTAAAGGTGCGACGGGACGGGGGAATTTATCATTCGGGTGAGACATCATATATACGTAATACATACACGTGCTTTACGGCGCCTATATAGCTTCGAGACGAGGAATGGATGACGTAATCACTGCAATTGCCTATAGCCGATAGGTAATAGCTATTTATTGACCGTGGAAATGGCTACCATAGTGTATGCATCTATATTTCATTAAACATCCTTACAAATTATCACCGAAATCAGCGTCTAAGTCGTCTCTTATTGACGCAATCTACACGTTATGATGCTCACTGGAGTCTCTTTGGGCTTGAAGGAGTAAAAGTGCGACGGGAAGGGTGATTTAATCCCTAACAAGTAGCTTCGATACAGCATCTACACGTAATACACGTGCTTTGCGGCGCCTATATAGCTTCGAGACGAGGATGGATGACGTAATCACTGCAATTGCCTATAGCCGATAGGTAATAGCTATTTATTGACCGTGGAAATGGCTACCATAGTGCCATATGTATCTATATTTCATTAAACATCCTTACAAATTATCACCGAAATCAGCGTCTAAGTCGTCTCTTATTGACGCAATCTACACGTTATGATGCTCACTGGAGTCTCTTTGGGCTTGAAGGAGTAAAAGTGCGACGGGAAGGGTGATTTAATCCCTAACAAGTAGCTTCGATACAGCATCTACACGTAATACACGTGCTTTGCGGCGCCTATATAGCTTCGAGACGAGGATGGATGACGTAATCACTGCAATTGCCTATAGCCGATAGGTAATAGCTATTTATTGACCGTGGAAATGGCTACCATAGTGTATGTATCTATATTTCATTAAACATCCTTACAAATTATCACCGAAATCAGCGTCTAAGTCGTCTCTTATTGACGCAATCTACACGTTATGATGCTCACTGGAGTCTCTTTGGGCTTGAAGGAGT
This sequence comes from Apostichopus japonicus, assembly GCF_037975245.1. NCBI lineage: Eukaryota > Metazoa > Echinodermata > Holothuroidea > Aspidochirotida > Stichopodidae > Apostichopus > Apostichopus japonicus. The sequence continues at coordinate 19,773,390 of NC_092565.1, forward strand.
AAAAGTGCGACGGGACGGGTGATTTAATCCCTAACAAGTTGCTTCGATACAGCATCTACACGTAATACACGTGCTCTGCGACGCCTATATAGCTTCGAGACGAGGACTGCCATTGCCTCAGTATAGTCGATCGGTAATAGCTATGTATTGACAAATTATACCTATTAAGTAGTCTGAATGCAACATATTCAATGCTGCATGTTCAACAATCCTGCAAATCCAAAAAAAAAAAAATTACGCGAGGAAAACAGGAAAAAGGAAAAGAAAGGTTTGACGGGGAATCGAACCCGGGACCTCGCACACACAAAACGAGAACCGTACCTCTAAACCAACAGGTCGCTTGTACAAAAGCTAACATTGTAGCACATGCTACGTAGCTTCGACACGTCGGTATCTATTTATAATTCATTAAACATATTTACAAATGATCACCGAAATCAGCGTCCAAGTCGTCCCTTATAGACGCAATCTACACGTAATGATGCTCACTCGAGCCCCCTTGGGAATAAAGGAGTAAAGGTGCGACGGGACGGGGGAATTTATCATTCGGGTGAGACATCATATATACGTAATACATACACGTGCTTTACGGCGCCTATATAGCTTCGAGACGAGGAATGGATGACGTAATCACTGCAATTGCCTATAGCCGATAGGTAATAGCTATTTATTGACCGTGGAAATGGCTACCATAGTGTATGCATCTATATTTCATTAAACATCCTTACAAATTATCACCGAAATCAGCGTCTAAGTCGTCTCTTATTGACGCAATCTACACGTTATGATGCTCACTGGAGTCTCTTTGGGCTTGAAGGAGTAAAAGTGCGACGGGAAGGGTGATTTAATCCCTAACAAGTAGCTTCGATACAGCATCTACACGTAATACACGTGCTTTGCGGCGCCTATATAGCTTCGAGACGAGGATGGATGACGTAATCACTGCAATTGCCTATAGCCGATAGGTAATAGCTATTTATTGACCGTGGAAATGGCTACCATAGTGCCATATGTATCTATATTTCATTAAACATCCTTACAAATTATCACCGAAATCAGCGTCTAAGTCGTCTCTTATTGACGCAATCTACACGTTATGATGCTCACTGGAGTCTCTTTGGGCTTGAAGGAGTAAAAGTGCGACGGGAAGGGTGATTTAATCCCTAACAAGTAGCTTCGATACAGCATCTACACGTAATACACGTGCTTTGCGGCGCCTATATAGCTTCGAGACGAGGATGGATGACGTAATCACTGCAATTGCCTATAGCCGATAGGTAATAGCTATTTATTGACCGTGGAAATGGCTACCATAGTGTATGTATCTATATTTCATTAAACATCCTTACAAATTATCACCGAAATCAGCGTCTAAGTCGTCTCTTATTGACGCAATCTACACGTTATGATGCTCACTGGAGTCTCTTTGGGCTTGAAGGAGTAAAAGTGCGACGGGACGGGTGATTTAATCCCTAACAAGTTGCTTCGATACAGCATCTACACGTAATACACGTGCTCTGCGACGCCTATATAGCTTCGAGACGAGGACTGCCATTGCCTCAGTATAGTCGATCGGTAATAGCTATGTATTGACAAATTATACCTATTAAGTAGTCTGAATGCAACATATTCAATGCTGCATGTTCAACAATCCTGCAAATCCAAAAAAAAAAAAATTACGCGAGGAAAACAGGAAAAAGGAAAAGAAAGGTTTGACGGGGAATCGAACCCGGGACCTCGCACACACAAAACGAGAACCGTACCTCTAAACCAACAGGTCGCTTGTACAAAAGCTAACATTGTAGCACATGCTACGTAGCTTCGACACGTCGGTATCTATTTATAATTCATTAAACATATTTACAAATGATCACCGAAATCAGCGTCCAAGTCGTCCCTTATAGACGCAATCTACACGTAATGATGCTCACTCGAGCCCCCTTGGGAATAAAGGAGTAAAGGTGCGACGGGACGGGGGAATTTATCATTCGGGTGAGACATCATATATACGTAATACATACACGTGCTTTACGGCGCCTATATAGCTTCGAGACGAGGAATGGATGACGTAATCACTGCAATTGCCTATAGCCGATAGGTAATAGCTATTTATTGACCGTGGAAATGGCTACCATAGTGTATGCATCTATATTTCATTAAACATCCTTACAAATTATCACCGAAATCAGCGTCTAAGTCGTCTCTTATTGACGCAATCTACACGTTATGATGCTCACTGGAGTCTCTTTGGGCTTGAAGGAGTAAAAGTGCGACGGGAAGGGTGATTTAATCCAGTGGCGGAGATTTCTTGTCAGAAGTGGGGGGGTTGCACAGGCGCGTAGCCAGGAATTTGCCAAGGGAGGGGCGAAACTGTAGATTCGGCATTGCAAACTATCTAAGCGTAGCGCCACCATGAGTTGGCGCGAAGCGTACAAGAAAATTTTGGCTGTAAATGCCTCCCAGATCGCCGGAAATGGCACTTCCCATGCCTTGTTAGTTGTATCTTAGCATTTTCTCTTTTGAAAATACTAGCGATATCATAAAAACCTTAACAAATTTTGTAAAAAATATGCTCAAGGGGGGGGGGGGGGGGCGGCTGCCCCCTTCGCTCCCCCTTGGCTTCGCGCCTGGGTTGCAGGCCATTGATGAAATAAAAAGTCATAACTGCTGGCTCACTATCTACATGGAGCGCCACCATAAGTTGGCGCGAAGTGCACAAGAATTTTTTGGCAAATATTGCCTCCCAGATTGCAGTAAATGGCACTGCCCAGGCCTTGAAAAGCTGCATTTAACCAAGGGCGTATGCAGGATTTTCTAACCCGGGGGCGCGTATTACTATCTAAGCGGAGCGCCACCATAGGTTAGCGCGCAGCGTACAAGCAAATTTCTGGTTTTGGTACCCCCAGATCACCGGAAATGGCACTTCTCGGGCTTGAAACTGACCAACCATATGTACACTTTTGCCTGAGAACCAAGTTTTTTCCAAATACTTTTTTTCTCATCTATAACCTTTTTGAAGATTGTCACCAGTCACACATCATGTTCGACTTCATCACATATCTTGTGGATCATTGCTTTTGTAGGTGATTCTTCATCGCGGCCCACAATATCCGTCAGCCCCACTGTTCAGAATTTGAAAATTCACAATTCTCGTACACTTTTGCCTGAGAACCAAGTTTTTTCCAAATACTTTTTTTCTCATCTATAACCTTTTTGATGATTGTCACCAGTCACACATCATGTTCGACTTCATCACATATCCTGTGGATCATTGCTTTTGTAGGTGATTCTTCATCGCGGCCCACAATATCCGTCAGCCCCACTGTTCAGAATTTGAAAATTCACAATTCTCGTACACTTTTGCCTGAGAACCAAGTTTTTTCCAAATACTTTTTTTCTCATCTATAACCTTTTTGAAGATTGTCACCAGTCACACATCATGTTCGACTTCATCACATATCCTGTGGATCATTGCTTTTGTAGGTGATTCTTCATCGCGGCCCACAATATCCGTCAGCCCCACTGTTCAGAATTTGAAAATTCACAATTCTCGTGAATAAATTCACTTCAAAACATACCCATAATGTTGCACAAAATATCATCTATGGACAACCGATATAGAAAAACCTCCTTCAAACCCTAACAGACGGGTCAAAATTGCACGAGTATGATGAAGTATGATGAAGAATGTTGGTTAGGGAATTTTCGAAAATTCAGACGGCCACTAAAAAATTTCGTTGAAGGAAATAAAAATACACCAGATATTTCCGAAACCGAACACTACACACATCGACAGTTTTGAGCATGGGCGCAGATCAGTCTTGGATAATGGTGGGGACGCGTGTCTGTTCTATGACACAATCTAAGCGGAGCGCAACCATGGGTTCGCGCGTAGCGTACGATTTTTTTGGGCAAATATACCTCCCAGATCGCCGGAAATAACACTTCCCAGACCTAATGATGCTCCTAAACCTCCTTAAGTTTTAGATCTCATGGCTTAGAAATTTAGTTTGGAGAAATACATGGGCGTCTGCAGAAGGAAAATCAGGGGACAAATAATCCAAGTAGACTTTTGTATATACGATGGGTCTGGGGTCCTCTCCCAGAAAACAAATATAGATTGCCGCAAATGCGATTTCCATCCTATATTTAACAACTGTGGATAAAATACAATAAAATGAGAACTGCTGCATGTCATTTGCACAATGCTGGATCAAACTGCGCCAAAGTTCAATACAGGGGAACTTGAAATGCAGCTATTGGTCAAGACAAATTGGTGGGGACACGGTATATCATGTCCCCGCTACTGAACAAGTTGGTGGGGACGCGTCCCGCAGTCCTCACCAGGATCTGCGCCCATGGTTTGGAGGCTGTTTATCGTGGAACGCCATTTTCATGCTCACTGATATGATGTGATATCTGCTGTTTGCTTTACAAATTCGAATAATTTTGTCACTGTTCCTCTTTCTCTTCCCGTTTTCTTGCCGTATTTTCTACTCCATCCTTTTCTCTTTCTCTCTTTCTTCTTTTTCTTTTCCTTCCTTCACCTCGTTGAAGTTGGCAAGTGTATACAGATCCAAAGCTATTCAACAGCAACAAAACGTTATTTTGTGTATGTCTGTTGTGGGGTGAAGTTAGCGCTATGAGCTACAAGTTCCAATGCGCAAGGTGGGGGAAAGGGGCTAGAAATAATGTATGGGTCAATTCTAACTCGGTTTTCGGTCGTTAATTGTTGATGTAGCCTACCGGTAAAAGGTTGAAATGACTTTAACAATTTCAAATATAATAATTTGATTTATTATGCCATTTGGAGCACATAACATAGGCTATAACAGAACATTACTGGCAAAAACTAGGGGGGGTTGATTGTGTGGGCCAACCCCCCTCTTCAAAAAGTGGGGGGGTTAAAACCCCCCCAACCCCCCCTGTTTCTCCGCCAGTGATTTAATCCCTAACAAGTAGCTTCGATACAGCATCTACACGTAATACACGTGCTTTGCGGCGCCTATATAGCTTCGAGACGAGGATGGATGACGTAATCACTGCAATTGCCTATAGCCGATAGGTAATAGCTATTTATTGACCGTGGAAATGGCTACCATAGTGTATGTATCTATATTTCATTAAACATCCTTACAAATTATCACCGAAATCAGCGTCTAAGTCGTCTCTTATTGACGCAATCTACACGTTATGATGCTCACTGGAGTCTCTTTGGGCTTAAAGGAGTAAAAGTGCGACGGGAAGGGTGATTTAATCCCTAACAAGTAGCTTCGATACAGCATCTAGACATGTTTACTAAGTTTATATAGAATGTTTCACTAGCTAAACGCTACCCATCACCGGGATAGCTGATAAGTTGGCTTTTCATGGCTTCATCAATTTTCCGTATCATGACCATGTAGATTTTTTGCTTTCCGAGCCGGAAGTTTTCGTCACTTGTAAACAAACCTCTTCACTCAGTGGTAAACAATTTTCCTACGCTGTTCCTGGGAGGCCTAAAGGGATCTAAACTTGCCTCAATTGTACCAATTTTCTCACCACATGTACTTCCATACATGCTCTTCAACATGCAAGCCACAAAAAAAAACTAGATCATGATTGATAACAGGTCACAAAAGAGTTCTCCTGCTGCCTTTTAGCACTTTTCCTGAAGGAGAACAATCGAGCGGATGGATATAGAGTAGGAGTATGCCACCTTATATATGCAATTGCCTATAGCCGATCGGTAATAGCTATTTACTGAATTTGGAAATGATTACCCTAGTGACTACTTCCCATATATTCTGGGAATGCCTGGAAGCCAGGACCGTCTCTATTTGAGCCGAAAACGTTTTTCTCAGCTTTGCTGGTAAGTACACCTCTTTACAGATGAGACTGTTTTTGTTTGGGTCCCTTGCGTCGACATTCCTATGCAGCTATTTTTCAACATAAGTTTGGTATATCTATTGAAATACGAAATTTGTTATTTAGAAGACAAGGTGCCAAGTCCCAACTGTGACTACCCTTCTCTCGACTGGTTTAAAAGAAATTAAAACCCGCGTAGAAGTAGACTCCAGTCGTCTCATCAAAAATCAAGTTAATCAACGCGCGGTCCGGAATGTCGTTCGTTATATTGAAAGAGCGCAATTAAACTACATTTTAATCTGAAGACATCTGTTATCTTCTCTATTCTTTTAACTCTTTCAATTGTTATGCATTTACTATGTGGATACATACACCAACTTTAATCTAATCTATTTATTCGTTTAATATAGGTCATCATGTGCGCATAATACACTTGTTTTTCATGTACATTTTGATATGGGGTCTCAAGGGGTCAAATTGTGAAAACCTTGTAAACACAATATCTCAAGAAGAAAAGCTTGGGCAGACCTTATATTTTGTGTGTAGAAGTACCACATTGATTATAAGTAGCCTATTGTTTTTGGTACAGGTGAAGGTCATTTGGGGTCAATTTGTTAAAACCTTGTAAACATGATATCTCAGAAGTGAAGCATGTGCAGACCTTATATTGGTGCCTAGAAGTACAACAATGAGTACAAGAAGGTAGAAATATAAAAACTGTTGTGTTGAATCTTAATTTTCAGTTTTTATTTTAATTCAATATATATGTTTTTTAGATTTCCCTTCACAGGAATAGGGGGCAAAACTGACTTTGGCATTGGGTTGCAGTCGTTTTAGTGTACACTTTAAGTCATTTATAAGGTTCTTGTTTGATAAGATTTTCTCACTGTGACAGATATGGTCAAGTTTTTGTGGCTATTTTGACTTTAACACACCTATATATACAGTATGCATGGTAACTGTATCCTTGAAGAACATCAAATAAGATCAGTTTCTTGTTAAAAGTTGACTCACACATGTTTGTCTGTGGGAGTCAGAACTAAAACTTTCTTTCAGCTTACAGTTCCTCAAAACAAGGAGAAGACATGATTTTATAGTACAACTTTGAAGAAAGTGCAACAACGCATAGTTTTAGTAGTTTATATTAACAGTGTATATTTTTATGCATTTTCAGATAAAAATACAACCTATGAAAGACAAAACAAGTTCCCTGTAAAAAAATTGAACCAGAAGAGAACATTTTCTAACCCTCTGAAAAGATGAAAGATTTGTGAATTGGAAGTAGACTTTTAGAAGGAAGAATGAAGGAGAAATGCAAAACTAATTACTGTATCTAGGTGTGAAAAGATGATGACTACTAACCCTCTTGTCACATATTACTACAATTAAAAATTAAATTTTTTAATCAAACCATTTGAAAGGAAACTTTCATTAAAAAACAAGTTCACACACTTTGAGTGAGATTTTGCTTCAATAGCTGTAAAGTGATGTAATAATCAATCGTTTTCTTATGGGCTGAATTTCAAATATTGCTTTCATTATTAAATAGGGAAACTCGTACAATAATTCAGTCTGTAAAACTGACTGATTGTCGCAAAGTTACGAATATAAATGAATGTTCTTTAATATTTTGCTGAGGTTGGAATAATTGTTTTGGGTAAATTGACAATTTTTAATCCTCCAGTTTATATCAGCAACAACAAACAATCGATATTTTCAATGAAATTTCAAAAGCAACTTACAGTACGTCAGTTGTTATTAGATCATGTTAACATTAACTGCATAATTCAAGAATATAATAAGCCTCTCTTGATTTCCGTCATTAATATTTGTCCTTACGTACATATCATCCAAGAAAATGCCTCCTCTTTCTTCTATGCGATAGAAATCTTAAAAGGTGTGAAGACTCTCGCAAAAAGAAACGTCTAATGCCGGTAATCTGACCTAGTTTCGAATGAGGCATAACAGAAGTATTAGGCACCACCATCAATCCCAGAAAATACACACACAGCTGCTACTGTAGGTAATTAGACACTAGTGTACAGTCAATACATACAGCTAAGGTCATACCCACAACACAGTGTATAAACCAATACAGAGATGGACATCTCAGGTCCAGCTAAAGATAACAAAGTATCACGTTTCGTTACTGTACTGTCTGCATTTTGTAGCGACATGAATAAAATGGTACCTGCAAGCAACAGCAAGTTAACTCTTTCAGATGGCCCGCACGCGGTTTGGGGCGAGTCTTCAATGCCTTTAAATCATTCGCAACTTCAAAATAGCTGTTATCACAAAATCTACCCCAAGGTGTAAACGCTACAGATCAGAACCAAGTAAGGAACAAAAATTATCTTACACAGTCAAAGTAACTTTCTGATTTAAAGTTGTACTGCTCATTTAAATCAAACTCAAAAATGGATGAAATTTAAATATCAAGGTTTAAAGCGATATAAATAGCATATAAAAAGATTGACAAAATTGTCAATCTTGTCGGTTTATTATATAATAAAATACTTAGAATATATGTCGCATGATAGTGAAGCTGATGAGGCAATTTTGTCAATGTCCCTCTTCATATATTTAAATAATTCTTGACTTGATTACTATTTTGTGACCACTCACAGCCTTTAAAATATACAATTGGTACAACTCGTATGTATAAATACACTAGAAAACTTGGCAGTTACTAAATTTGAAAGGTGTGAATGTTATTATCTAAAAAAGCTAGGTTATTAATTTGAGTTTGAAAGACTTTAGAATGTGTGTCTATAAAGTATAATAGTGACTTTGTTATGACAAGATATTGTGAAAGACTATATCTAATATATATGTGACGATACACTATTCATAATCAACTTGGATATGGACTCTACTTTTCAAAAAGGCTCTATATTGACTTGAATATTAATGTTGAGGCATAGAACGATACTATGAAAGACAATAATTCCATAAAGTGGGCTTTGGTGTGCGCAATTCTGCAGACAGCAACATGAACATGTTACCATGGCAACTGATGTTTGTGATAAGTGTCTGCATTCCCTTGAAAGACAATATTGTAGTATAGTGGCTAGGCTGTGTTTTGCGATACCACTTTGCAGACATCTGCAACTACCAGAAAATTCACCATGGTAACTGATGTAGCAATTATGACATGGATCTTTACTCCTATGAAAGGCAAATGTGAGTACATTAGGCCTTGCTGCACATTTCACTTTGCAGTCATATCTGACACATAAACATGTCACCATGGTAACTGATTAGTCTACTCTTGTCTGAAAAAACAAAAGTCCATCAGACCCTGGTGTACAATATCACTTTACTTCAAGTAAGATGAACATGGTAACCGATGTTTGCAAAATGGGTCTAATACATCAGGCATAGGTGTAAAAACTTCACTTAACAGACATTTCATTAACACCACACATGTCACCATGGTAACCGATGTTTGTGACATGGATCTATACTCCTATGAAAGACATTGCGCATACATTAGGTGCTGGTGTAGAATTTGACTTGCACACACCTATACGCCTTTGAAGATGTTACCATGGTAACTATATGTTTGTGACATGTGCGTCTACAGTCCTACGAAAGGCAATACTTCCTAGAATCTCTCCTCCATTATTTTATCTCTTCTTCTTTCCTTTCTTCCCTTTCCTCTTCGTTGGAGGACTCTGTTCCCCAGAGGAGTTTCCTTCAGCATCGGATCGTGCCTTGGCAGATTTATATCTCTTAATGATGTCCTTCTTGATAGACTGAGCATGTTCATCTCCTCCACTATCTACAACAAAAACACAGAGAAAAAAAGTACTGATAAAACTTAAAAGGAACTGTATTAATTTAAACCAAAAATGAAGCAACTCTTGATGAGCCGCACTAACATTCCATAACTTTATTTGTCTTTTCATATCATGATGACCAAAATATGAACACAAAGGTCCTAACAAAAGCTGTCAGCAGTATATACACCCCCCCCCACCCCCACCCGCACCCAAAAAAACTGTCAAATGAAGTGCTAAGAGTACCGTCTTTTCTTTGACATAATTTGTCCATTTTAAGATTATATAATCCAACATGTTCTGATGATTATGCATTCCGGCCTTTCCAACTTTTATGAATAATCAATGTTAGTAGATGTCTCAAATAGCATCACAAAGGGATTACTTTAGCCGACCTCACTTCTGAAGAATCTAAGAACTGCAGATATCGTAAGATTGATAAAACTTGACCCACTGACAACAAATCATGTTGTGAATGGAAACGGTGTAGGAAGGAAGGGACACTTGGAATGGGATGGGCAAAGTTTGGGGGGAGGGGGTCGATCTTTCAGTCAATGTACATTAGTAAGAAATCAAATCAGAGAAAAGACATGTTTTTGAGATGTCATTCCTGGAAACTATTGAGAACTGGAACAATGAGATAAATCTCAGCAAACTGCACGTAGCTAGCAGATAATGGTTATTGGTTTTAGTCAAGTAAAATTAGTCAGAAATGATTATATCAGTAAAAGATACAGAAAAATGATAACAGTACAAGTAAAAAAAAAATGTCTTAAATTTTGGAGGGTGGAGTAAAAATTTAACGACCATTGTACTTAACTCCTTCCACTTCCACTAGCGTTCTTCAAGCAATGTTATTTTTAATTCAAACTAGACATTTCAAGAATCGGAAACAATTGGTCTGTAAGTTTGAATGCAGTTAGGAAGACCTGAACTAAACTAAATCTACTAAATCAGCTATATAGCGATAAATAAAAGCACTTTTCACAACAACCCGAAAAAAGGATGATTCCCTTACGAGTCAATATCTCTCTCTGAAGCCAAAAGAGAATGCATAAAAAATTGGACAGAAATTCAGAAACATGTGACACATTATTATCAGAGAAATGATATTGAAATGCTACACAATCAGATCTGTCATTAGGTTCAAGGGAAATGCAGGTATAAGATATGAAAGTATGATTTTCTTCAGGCCTAGTTTTGGAGCATTGAATTGTCCCAAGGTGCAATGCTCTCCTCTCCTATCTCAAGGCAGCCATATCTCTGTTTATTTTCTAATACATTTGGGGTAATAAGGCATCATCACCATGGAAACTAACTTTCACTTGTAGGAAGTAAATCTCCCCAGATACAGTTCAAAATTATTTCTCATATTTCAAGATGTAAAGAAAATACAACATAGGACACAGCATGCAGTATTTCATATCAAGGAATATGATTTACATTTTTAATAAGTGACCTTAAAGGAGACTGAATAAATATCTGTATACAAGATTCATAATACTTATGTAGCCAAGGAAGAGTGGAAAAGTGGGATGATTTGGAAGGAGTGGCTACTCAAAGTTGGAATTTAAGAACTGGATAAAGTTGGAACTTAATAGCATAAAGAAACCAGGCATTTTGAACACTTGCAGGAATCCTCAGACATGCCAGAGATTGCAACAGTTACCTTGTGATATTTCCAGAAGCTAGTGTGCATGGGTGGGGGGGGGGGGAGGGGAGAGAGGTGTTTATGTCAGAAACAAGCCTGACAAATCAAATTTTATGACTTTGCTTACCTTCAATGGCAGCTGACACTAAATCAGTTAATTCATCTTTCCGGAGTTCACCGACAGCTGCTAAATCACCCAAGAAATCTTTTTCTCGTTCCTGGAGGAAAATGTAAAGTTACGAGGGTAATATCACCAACGTCGTATCGTATTTGCAACAAAAAAAAAATGTAATTTTGTTTCAAAATGATATTCATTCAAATTCTGAGTATTGCACAATATAAAAGAGGACGCAGTAAAATATTCAATGGCTATAAACTGGCTCAAACTCTATCACTTATTGACCTTAAATATGCTAGAAAGTTAAATAATGGTCACTCCTGAATCATACTGCTAGAAATCTCAAAAATTTGCCCATAATAATGGGACAAATATGGATTCTGAAATTATAAGAGTGTTAGCTCAGTGGTTAACGCCGGTGCCTTCCAATCATAAGGTCCCCGGTTTGAGTCACTCCAAGATTAATGTATGTCGTCCAGTTACAGAGTTGTTGACAATTGACAATTCATAATCATGGACGTTAAATATGAATGTAAGAGACTGACTTCGGTCAGCTTGCGGCTTTGATAAGCCAATGAGGCTTTTTCCCGAGTTCCTGCTTGCAGGAGGATCTAAAATACATACATACATACACACACGCATACATACACACGTACATACACGCATACGTACATACATACATACATACATACATACATACATACACCCATACATACATAAGATACGGTTTGGAGGATTGGTACCTAAGGAAAGAATTTAGGAATGCTTTGATGTTAGGATAAGGTTAGGATAAGTCGTCTGCTTGTGTGTACTACGACATACTTCAAGTTCATTTTTCATAGCTTCCTGTAGCTGTCTGTCCATCGCCTGTTTCTGCTGCATCAGTTCTGATTTCATCTCTTGCTGAATCTGCTTCAGAGCTTGCTCTTGTTTGCTGTCTTCATAAATCTTATTTAGAACCTCCATGGCCGTTCTGAAATTTGATATGATTCAAGACATAAATTGGATTAACAAAATTGTAACCATAAATTTAACATTGACATTTAATATCACTGCAAAGAAATGACATCTGTGGTTTCACTTCCATAGAAATGGCACGAAAAGACCTTACTCTCATAGATTTGCAGTAACTAAGGAAAACTTACGTTTCAGTAACCAGGGAATACCAATGAAAGTGGTTTGTGGTAACCAAGGAAAAGTACGTTTGCTTCTACCTTCTCAATCCACTCACCTACACAGTAAATTTTCCCCACTTTTTGTTTTATTTTCTGCACAAAGGCCATTTTGGACCTCTGGGACAGATATGTCATACAGCCCATTTTTTTCATGTCCTCGCATTTCCTAAACTAAATTATGAATTTTTTGCAATACTTCTGTGGGAAACCTGATTGATCCTGGGGTTTTAGCCCTGTTGGCCCCTCCCTTTCTTCAATAATAATCAAACTTTCTGGCTTGATATTATGGCTAGTCTCAGCATTTTTCTGGTGCCTTGAATATTTGATTGTCTGATTTTCACCTTCCTCAATAACTTATTTAGAGGTACCTGACAGTATTTTCAGCAATACTTGATATTTTTTGTACATGCTTAATATTTAGAAATAATGAAAATTGGCAATGAAAATATAAACTTGTTTTCACTATGCTTTGATTAAATATAACATAACTGTTTGCTCTTCATTACTCTGTGTATATATTTGTTTGTCATTTGAAATGAAACTGGTCCACAAAAATCTCACCTCTTCTTTTTCTTCCCCCTGATGACCATCGTAGGTAAGTATGGTGGCATTAATGGGTTAAAGTAATGTAATATGAAAACAAAGAAAACCAGACATTCAGAGGCACAGAGAAATAAGAGTCAGGCATAGGGTTATGAAACTTAGGAGTGAGTTATCATGTTAGGATACAGGTAAAGAATCAGATAAATGATACAGGTCACATAGGCAAATAAAGTACACAAGAAATGTATTCAGAAACAAAACATGGGAGGAGTGAGGTAACATTAGACCTACATTTTTCGTCCATTTTCAAGTTTTTTACATTCGTTATGATGAAATATATCTTATTTACGATTCATTTCAAACTTCAAATACAACAACTTTACATTGTCTTATGCTTTTTTTTTATTTGACAGACTTCAAATTACTATAAAATAAAGTTCTGATTTGCTCCCATAAGGAAGTACAATTTGCATGAAAGAAAATTTGTTGTTATATCAAAGACAAATCGAGGATATATGAGTCAAATTTATGACAAGCACTTTCTAGCATAAATTGGGGGCAATTCTGCAAATATTTAAAACTTTCAGACAAACATGTCAACCCTGCGCTGTGATAAACAAACTGGCCAATCAGTAGAGTATCAGTCGTTGTTATATGTGTAAATTAAGAAAGAACAAACAAGTAAGGCAAACAATACAGTAAAGAGAATAATTTATGCAGAACCAAACTAAAAAAAATTGCTGCACTAAGGTCAATTAATGCAAATCCAATGAACAATAGCATGTTATATGAGCAGGGGGGTAGGAGCCGGGGGGGATACTTTTTTCCAAAATAGCAAATGTGCCCTACTGGCAAATACAATGTGCCCTTTGATGATCAACTGTCTTTTGGATATCTTAAGCTTTTGTTAATTTTAATATTTTATTGTAATTATTTATTTTTAGTATGTATATGCTATGTTTAAAATGGCATCCTGTATCTTTTTGTAGCACCGTTAACAATATACAATCTCAATAAATAGTATTGATAGCATACTAACACATATATTTTTAAGTGATATGGCTGGTGAGTATCGGTTTATAGCAAAACGAGTGGTGGTTGTGGAATGAAAAAGTGCCCCTCTGATGTTGTGCCCCCCCACTTTTTGGAAGCTTCCTACCCCCCTGTATATGAGACAAAGATGTAGTAGATAAAAAACATAGGGTTAGTGAGGTTATGGTTAGTCTGTATCATGCAATAAATACACCAATGTGCATACTATTAGAGATGTCATATAGAAACACACAACGGAAACAGCTAAGAATTTGAAAAGTGCATTATTTAAAAGTTAGAATTAAAAAAATGTGATTAGGTGAAGGAAGAAAGAATTAGACTTACGTTGATATCTCCGTCTTGGAACGTGCTGGTTTAGTCACTTCCATTTGTGCTAAAATAGTTCTTTTAAGGGAAACCAGAAAACAAAATTGAAGTAGTAATGTGCAATTGTTTTGAGCAATTTTAAGAAAAGTGAAAGATCCTTGTAAAAACGACTGGAAGCATAATTGAATTAAAAAAATCACCCGAGATATCTTCCCCAGGAATATTCAAAGATTTGTACCATTTGTACCATTATCATGTTTCATACAATTGTTTTGTACCATTGTCATGTATCTACTGTGAGTTAAGGTCTGTTATATAATTGGTCACTTAGATTGCTTTTTAAAAGTAGTTTTAATGCTAAGCTCTCTGAATTTTGTGGAGACTCTAAAATCAGGTTAACACATGAGAGTTCCATGATAAATACCCTACTTAAACCTTACATATACTCAAGATAACCACATTTCCTGAAAATGTTAATTTCAAATTTTAGAGCATCGGTTTATTCTGATCCTCCCAACACTGTGCAATCGGGTACGTTGGTTAACTTATCTTAGATTAATTGGTTTCAATATCTAAAATACCAATGCCATTCCATGTTATTCGCATGTACAGAAATGTCAAGACATGGACACTAGAAAAACAAAGGTTGTTTATTAATACCGGTTGACCATGAGAGGAAACCTGAACTGAAAAGAAATCCCAATGAATTAAAGGAGGAGATGTCAGAATGACTCTCCCGTAATTTATTCGTCAAACTCCTTCAAGTGTATTGAAGATAGATAAATAAATCATGGAACATTCCATTAAAACTTGATGGAAAAGCAGAACTTTGGTCTGTTTTGAAGAGGTAAACACTCTCACATTTTAACCTTTGAACCTCAATCTCTTCCCATTTATACTAATCCCTCTACATTAACAACTACAAAAAGAGTATAGTAGATAAAACAAAATAAGCCCCATTTGAATGGTAAATATTTGTCAGGTTTGAACCCCATCCCGTCCTCCTCCAAGCCCCTTCTTCCTGATTCCATCCGCCTCTTTCAGTTCAATGAAAAGATAAAAAAAAGAAGACAGCACATAGAAGAAAGAAGATGTATAAATGAAATCTTAAAGACTTACTTTTCTCTCATTAGCTTCTGAGTTTCATACTTCTCCTGTAAGATTCTTGCCTGGTGTTCTCTTGCCTGTCTCATCTTGTCTTCGACTTCCTCAACCTCTCGTAGATGCCTCTGAATGATTCTCTCCGTCTTCTTCTCGGATACTCTGTTGTTATCACCGACAGTATCTACCAACTTCTCCTGTAAGGGCATTAAGAGTAATGACTCTACAGATTATACAAATGAAACAACATTTCTTTCAAGATCATTCACACATTAAAGCAGCATCAAGTTTTTTACATATATCAATCACAAAAGAGCAAACTAAGATATTAGCATAGCTTTTACCCTGCCAAAAGCCTTAATTGGCGAGTAACTAAGGACACTTGCAGATAATGAGAAAAGTGTCCTCCGACAAATTACACATTTAATATTTATCGCATACAGTTCCCCCAACCCACTAATTTGAATTCAACCAATCAGAGATGCAGATGTAGTTATGAGCCATTGCTAAAAATAGATTCAAAACGTCGAGTTGGTAACTTGGTACAACCAGCGAGCTGGTACTCTAGTCTAACAGCAGCCCTGGTACAACTGCCATAGACAATCTACACAAATCAAGCATGGTGTTGTATTACGTATTAGTCAATGATGTTCGTAGCTTTTAAATATTCATATTATGGGCGAGGTTTATTTTGATCCCAACGGAAAATATCTTCAAGAAAAACAAAGTTGAAAGTTGTAAATTTTTCGACTTTTATGCCACCTATTCAAGTAAGATTTGAATCGATAAGCTAGTTATGTATGTCAATATGGCATCGTGGAATCAGTGAGGTTGAAAAAAAAACATAGAAAAGGACGCAAAATGCTGCTTTAAGTTGTACAGCTAACACTTATGTATGGAATAAATGAATAAACCTTTGAAAAAGTAAAACACACACACGCACACAAACATAGAACGGCAAAGAAAAGTACACTAACAGAATAATGGAAATTCTAGAAAGGCAACTTTTCATTTCACATCATGAGAAAACGTGTTAACCTTCTCTTTCTTGTGTAAATTTGTTGATGGGGCTTTTGTGCTTGATTAATACTGCTATGACCAATTGTCTGGGTTATGAAATTTATAGAAACCATTGCATTCACTGCTATCTGACATATTTGCTGATGAACTCTAGAGGAGAGGCTTGGGGCAGGGAGAGGGTGGTGATCTGAGATGATAAATGGCATTCCTATACTACGTAATATTTTGTAGGTTTGAAAGAGCTGAACAATGGCAACTGCACAGAGACATCTTCTTTAAATTACAGATATTCTAATGCCAGGTATTGAATTGATGTTTTGTCAAGATAATATGAAATTTTCAATTTGGTGTATTGTTATAAGCTATCTGAAAATGTTTTTGTTTTTCTTTCTCCTTTCAAAATAATCTTCTTTCAAAATAATCTTTCTTTCAAATAATTTCCATACAGTGGAAGATAATGTCATACAAATGTTTGCCTTTACAATGTATTAACTATTAATTAGTGAACATTCCAAATGTATTTAATTTAGAGGAAAATATCACTTTAAAATGCAATTCAAGCAAACCTTTTGAAAATAAATCGGTGATGATGACATCATAGTTCATCTTCTAGTATCTCTTTCCTGAATTCATAAAGTTTTAACTTGACAAAAATATAGTTATCTTGATTCTGATACAAACATATCTAGATTTTAGGGGCATATGGAGACGGGATTTTCACCTAGCAATGAGGAATAGGTTTGTTTTCGCTATTAGCATTACCTTGCCAACCATCACCTTCTCCTATCAATCACAGAATTAAAATGCATTACCTGGAGTTCTTGTATGGCTTTGTCCTGTTTCTCAATAATTCCTCTCCTTCTCGCCTGACCCACTTGGAGTCTTCCTAGCAACGAGCCCATCTGCTCATCTTGAGCTTTCAACATCTCTGATGTTTCCAAGGCGATCTTTGTTCGGAACACGGCCACAGTTTTCTCGTGTTCTTTATGATACTCTGACATTTCTGTTGCCAACTCTTCATCCTATGCATGAAAGAGGAAGTAATGAAAGTCTTTGTAATCTAGACAGTGTTTTTTACTGTTAATAATCTGTTGATAATCAATACAAGAATCCGATATCTAGCTGTAGTCTATAGTACATCCATATTGCCAGTCCAAGTCATGGGGAACAAATCATTATGTGAATTCCATTTCAAATATTGTTTTTTTTTTTTATATATATATTTATTTATTATTTTATTTAAATTAATTTGTTGTTGGTAATCTGTAGTTATTAATCTGTTATTTTAGTCTGTAACCAAAAATGTCTTAATTAAAAAAAAATTTAAAAAAAATATTGGTTAAAATAAGTAACACTAAATCCAACAAACTAATAAAATATTTTGTGCCAATTAATGTTTATTTTTGTGTAAAGGGCATGCATAAAGGAGACAAAGGCTAAGAGGTAATTCCCCCCCTCCTCAAAATATATTTTGCTGCAAAGGAAAAAGCATGAAAAAAATCCAGGCAACCATCATCTACTTGAAAGATTAGCATTTTTTTAACTTTTTACCTTTGAGCAAAAAATCTCTTGCTGGCAAAACAAATTTGGCTATATACAGCAACAATGGTGTGAAACTTCTCTCTCCAAACGTGGTGAAAACTGATTCAGAATTGCAATTAAATAAAAACCTTCATTTCTTTTAAAATTTCACTACCCCTGTGAAAGTTGCTTTGATCTTTTATCGCAAATACACAAATGATACTGTTACATAGTTTGGGGTTATAAGTTCAGGACAATGTAATTTGATGCTTTTCTTCTTTTATTATCAGACTCCACAAAATACCACTGCTTCCTTCACAATCTCATAACAACAAGCCTTCATTACAACCTCTGCTAAATTGCAACACTATCACCGCTATCCTCTCAAACAACCTCGGCTTCTCCCTTTCCTTGTCTCTCCTTATTACCTTCTCTCCATAACCTCACCAAGGCCACAGCCCAACTGCCCTAAACCACTCTCCTCATCTCTAGCTCTATCCTTTATTCCTATTATTATAAGTCTTTACATATCTAAGTAATCCCAGCTCTGTAGTCCCCTTAAGCTATCTCTAGGACATAAGCAGCTTTCTTCTCCTTACTTGCAGACTTCATAACAGATACATAAAACAGAGACAAAGAGAAGTTTGTTATAAACTCACATGTTGATTCTTGATGGTCTTTGCTTCATCTTCATCATCGGCTGCTGCTGCTTCCTTTAGTTGTTGCTCCTTCAGAGAGTCGATCCGGGCCTTATTTTTAGACAGCTTGGCTTCCAATCTTGACAGAGAATCAGATCAAACAATATCACACTCTATCGAGCAGTTACTTGTGATATACATGGAAATGGAACACTGACATCCAAGTAAAGGAATGGACAGTTTTAACAATATTGACCCTCATCAAACATTGTGGAGATTTTACACACAGTCAAAGCATTTCTACAATGTGTATACAAGATTTGTTAAAGCTACAGTTCTTGAGATAAAGAACATTTAATTTTTTACAGTTCAACCACTTCTGACCTCAAATGACTATGACAACACTGAATCCAACCCCCCTACCCCCCCCCCCCCATTCCCACATCAATTACATTTTGGTAGCTATGAAAAAAAGGCTGTTCACTAGAAGCATCATGAGAGATCAGTATTTATAGGCTAAAAGTTTATGTTAAACCATGACAGACTCAGAGTGCTTTGGTTTTGTGGAGATATGTAAACTTGAAGATTCAAAATATGTTAAACAGCAAGATAAAGTTAACAAACAAGAAGAATTGAAAGATATCCTATACATAATATACATGTTATTATTTTAAAATATTAAGGAAAAAAAATTAGTTTTGATTCTGTTATGAAAAATTCCTGGCGAGAACACTGGTTTAATCATTACAAATACTTAATCATCATCGTCATCATCATTCAAGCAGGGTTTTTGTCTTTAGTCTACGTAATAATAAAAGCAAATGTCTCAAGCAATCAATCTACTTACAGCTTCTGTTGTCTGAGACGAGTCAACTGAAGATGATTCTGGAGAGATGCAGAATTCTGCTCGTGTTGTAACATGATTCTCTTACGTGCCCTTGAAACATAAAAAAGGAAGATGTAAATTACTTCAAAATTAATATATACAGAGCACCGATCCATTTTCATTTTCCCTCTCTTGATATTGCTTAATTGCCTTCCATACATGAATAAAACAGAACCTTAAAACATATGTGTATATCAAAGCAGATGTTTGTATTTGTACGTCGCTTGAGACCAAGTATTTCTGACTCAGAATATAACTCCAATTGATAAAGTAAAGACAACCTTTTAGTTTCAAGCCTGTTAACTAAGCATACAAAACTAATCGTAGCATATGTACCTAGACCTAACCTTTTCTTTCTTCAACTGGGACTGAAACTGAGGGGGGGGGAGGGTCAGGAGAGGTGGCAAACACAATACTTCATGTGTTTCGATTGGGACATTTTGCTTTGTAGCCCTGACCAGTGTAATTGGAAGGTTTATGGTTATCCTCACTTTGTCTGCTTTCTAGAAACTGAATTAATGTAGTAATATCCTGTGATTATCCAAAAATAACATTCTGATATGTAAACAGTACAATTTGCACACCAACACCCCACATCCCCCCTCTCCCCATTAAAAAAAAAAAATCCTGCATGAATTCATTCTAGCTCCTTGTATCCTGTGTACATATATCAACAATGAAGAATGCATACCCCCCCCCCCAATAGTGATTTATACTACCCCTTAAAGGTAATCAGTCTTACCTCCAAAATATGCTAGAAATTCCTTCAATGTTTTCAAATAATTTGGAGAGTCAAAACCTCAGTTAAAGTACTTGATACCTTTTAGCAAATTTTTAGCATCATTGAAATTTGGGCCATAGTGATAACGCTGACCTTTAAATGAAGGTTATGAAGCTCTTACAAATTCCCTGAGATTACTCACTCATCTTCCAGTCCTGACTGTGAATCTAATACTTTAGTGACTGTCTTCTCCTGCTGTTTGGCTAGCTGCTCCTGTTCTACTTTCTCTCTTTCCTTCTCTTTTTCCCACGCCTCTTTCCTGTCTTGAATTTTCCTTTGAAGCATTTCAGACTGCTCTTGCTTTTCTTTTGCTAGTTGCTCTGAAAATTCAAAAGATAATACAGTATGTTAAATGTTGTAAAAATATTCATGTTAAAGAGCATTTAAAGAAAGAATAATGAAAATTTAAAGTTATAAAAATTTCAAACACTCACTTGATAATATCAACTTCTTTCTCTGAAATATTTAATGACTTCAATTTCTTTGTAATTTATTTCATAGTGGAGCACTTTCTTAAAATCCTTTGTATTTTGTTAACTATTGAAAACACTCTAATTCCTTTGTATTTTATTTACTGCATATTGGATCACTTTCTTCAAATTCTTTGTATTTTTTTAAACTTTTGAAGTCACTCTAATTCTTTTGTATTTCATTTACCGCATATTGGATCACTTTCTTCAAATCCTTTGTATTCTATAAAGCATTGAAGTCACTCTAATTCCTTTGTATTTTATTTACTGCATATTGGATCACTTTCTTCAAATCCTTTGTATTCTATTAAGCATTGAAGTCACTCTAATTCCTTTGTACTTTATTTACTGCATATTTGATCACTTTCTTCAAATTCTTTGTATTTTTTTAAACTTTTGAAAACACTCTAATTCTTTCGTATTTCATTTACCGCATATTGGATCACTTTCTTCAAATCCTTTGTATTCTATAAAGCATTGAAGTCACTCTAATTCCTTTGTATTTTATTTACTGCATATTGGATCACTTTCTTCAAATCCTTTGTATTCTATTAAGCATTGAAGTCACTCTAATTCCTTTGTATTTTATTTACTGCATATTTGATCACTTTCTTCAAATTCTTTGTATTTTTTTAAACCTTTGAAAACACTCTAATTCTTTCGTATTTCATTTACCGCATATTGGATCACTTTCTTCAAATCCTTTGTATTCTATACAGCATTGAAGTCACTCTAATTCCTTTGTATTTTATTTACTGCATATTGGATCACTTTCTTCAAATCCTTTGTATTCTATTAAGCATTGAAGTCACTCTAATTCCTTTGTATTTTATTTACTGCATATTTGATCACTTTCTTCAAATTCTTTGTATTTTTTTAAACTTTTGAAGTCACTCTAATTCTTTCGTATTTCATTTACCGCATATTGGATCACTTTCTTCAAATCCTTTGTATTCTATAAAGCATTGAAGTCACTCTAATTCCTTTGTATTTTATTTACTGCATATTGGATCACTTTCTTCAAATCCTTTGTATTCTATTAAGCATTGAAGTCACTCTAATTCCTTTGTATTTTATTTACTGCATATTTGATCACTTTCTTCAAATTCTTTGTATTTTTTTAAACTTTTGAAAACACTCTAATTCTTTCGTATTTCATTTACTGCATATTGGATCACTTTCTTCAAATCCTTTGTATTCTATAAAGCATTGAAGTCACTCTAATTCCTTTGTATTTTCTTTACTGCATATTTGATCACTTTCTTCAAATTCTTTGTATTTTTTTAAACTTTTGAAGTCACTCTAATTCTTTCGTATTTCATTTACCGCATATTGGATCACTTTCTTCAAATCCTTTGTATTCTATAAAGCATTGAAGTCACTCTAATTCCTTTGTATTTTATTTACTGCATATTGGATCACTTTCTTCAAATCCTTTGTATTCTATTAAGCATTGAAGTCACTCTAATTCCTTTGTATTTTATTTACTGCATATTTGATCACTTTCTTCAAATTCTTTGTATTTTTTTAAACTTTTGAAAACACTCTAATTCTTTCGTATTTCATTTACCGCATATTGGATCACTTTCTTCAAATCCTTTGTATTCTATAAAGCATTGAAGTCACTCTAATTCCTTTGTATTTTATTTACTGCATATTTAATCACTTTCTTCAAATTCTTTGTATTTTTTTAAACTTTTGAAAACACTCTAATTCTTTCGTATTTCATTTACCGCATATTGGATCACTTTCTTCAAATCCTTTGTATTCTATAAAGCATTGAAGTCACTCTAATTCCTTTGTATTTTATTTACTGCATATTGGATCACTTTCTTCAAATCCTCTGTATTCTATTAAGCATTGAAGTCACTCTAATTCCTTTGTATTTTATTTACTGCATATTTGATCACTTTCTTCAAATTCTTTGTATTTTTTTAAACTTTTGAAAACACTTTAATTCTTTCGTATTTCATTTACCGCATATTGGATCACTTTCTTCAAATCCTTTGTATTCTCTACAGCATTTAAAGTCACTATAATTCCTTTGTATTCTGTTACGTTTTTTTAAAAAAAACCTCTAATACCTTTGTATTTTGTTACATATTTGAAACATTTCAATTCTTTCGCCTTCATCACCTATCACAGTGCTTGAGATCAAAGAACTATAAAAATACCTCTGCACAACTATTCAGTTGTTTAAGCAATAAATGAAACCCGATCACTCAACACTTAAAGAACATTTTCCTGAACTACCATAACATGCTCTGTATTATCAACAAAATTTGCCAATAATCCTTCTCCATGTTTTTTACCTTCATATGCGGTACAATTTGCCTGATGTTTTTTCATAATTTTTTCAGCTTCCTTCTCCGACATTCTCGTCTCCTCCGTCAGGGTCTCTACAATCTTCACGGTCAGCTCGCCTGCTTCCTCCTTCTTACGCTCGGCTAGTCTCTTCCTCAAGACGCTCATCGCCTCTGCCTCGTTGTAATCAAGTTCGTCGATCATCTCGTTGGATTCGTTTCTCTGCTGTTGCCTCAGATCATGATGAGCCTTAATGTGAAAGGAAATTTCACGAAAACATAAAAAAAATATAATGTAAAAGATAGTCTAATTATTGCTCTTATTTGTCTTCCAAATGTTCATGGGCTAATCAACTCATGCAAATAACTATTTGCATAAACACAGTGGAATATAAAATGCACAACAAGTAAGACATCCAACATATAAGATATTGATCATCTACCAGACTTTAGTCCAATATACCAAAACCATTGGCCCCTTTGGCCCAATCTCAAACTTGTGTTGGAGTGCCTGACAGTTGGTTACTTTCAGTCAGATTTCTGTTCCACGTCTTAAATACTGCAATAGAAGCACTAACCAGTTCCGCACATATTGATCCTGGTACTATATGGGTTATAGGCCCCCCTTTCCTAGCATGGCATCATACCAAACAATTGTAACTTCACCTTAAATGAACTGAAACTGCATAAAACATGTTTTTAATGATAGTTTTGTTACTTGGGTAATTCAAAAAATTGCCTTCAGCCATAAACCTCTGTTCTGTGCACTTGAAATGAAGGTTGTAAAAACAAAGGAATAACATAACAGAAAAATTAGGCAGTCACTCCCTCTACATCATCAATGTGCATAATTAGCTTATGTTTATTCATTAAAGAAACTAGAACTAAGAAAAGAAATAGTTAATCTTTGTTGGATTTCATGATTTCTAATGCCTATTAGAGTGATTAGGACAATGTTGTTTCTAGGTATCCATAGACCTTTAAAATCAGAGAAAACTCCTCTAACATAAGGGAGATGTTACCAACCAGGACTACATCAGATGGATTCACAGCATTACGGGCAGCGTCTTCAAACTTTTCTCGTTCTTTGGCCTGTTTGTCTTGCAACTTTGCCATGGCTGCATCTCGATGATCCTTCAGTTTTTTCATAAGATCTCGACTTTGTCGATCCAACTCTGGGAAAACAAATCCAAAAATGATACAAGGAATTATCGACCTTATATTATCACAAGAACGATGTAAGTAAACTTGTGACAGGATGTTTTGGACAAATCTACATAAGATTTTACCAACTATTATTTTATGCTTCCATCTCTTTTTAATTCAGTAATATGTGAATACACGACACACCACTGTAAATATAAGCTCTTAGAACAGCAAGGGTGAAAATAAATAGAATGAAATTTTATGCCTCTAACTCTTGGTGAAACTTGGTACCCGAATGTAGGCTTCGGGTTTGTCTGGTCAGACAAAAACGGACACTATTTTCCATTTTGTTTACACTGTAAAATGTATTTTTCTTTGTTGAGGGAGGAGCAAATGCCCCTTACAGTCTACCACCAACCCCCCCCCTCCGCCCTCCTCACCCTTCCTTGTTGGGAAATATGATGATTACATTGCAAACGATTAGCAAAATATTGAAGATCTTCATCTCTACACATTCTATTCAAGAGATACTCACCGCTTCTGTAGTGTTCGTTAGCCAAAGCCTGGCCGTCTTTGTAGTCTTTGACAATTCTGTAAATCATAGACCATAGAAAAACTTAGAAGTAGACGTAGGCTGCCACCACCAACAATAATAAGTGGACAGTCTTTGCCCTAACCCCTCCCCCTACCCTGATGTAGGTTTAATGTGTTGCTAAATAGACACACGGTAGGGACAGTGGTGTAGTTAGGAGGTCAAGGGAGGGCACGTGCCCCGGGCGCCGGGTTTAGGGGGGCGCTGAAATGGGAAAAAGGGAGTTAAAAAAAGAAGCACTTTTTAGAAAAACATGACGAAATTGATGTATGTCGTCAGGCATGAATATTTTCCAGTTACTAATAAGAATCTGAACTGAATGTAGTTTGTTTTTGTTTTCTTTTTGATTTCTTTTCAGTCCATTTCCACCGTTTTCTTTTTTTTAAATTCTGTTCTGTATTCTGTAATGACTACATGTCATGCAATTTTCTAATCTTGCACCCGGGCGCCAAAACCTCTAGCTATGCCACTGGGTAGGGAACCCATCAATCCCCTTCAAAGGTCTACAGACATTTTCTGTCATCCATCTAGTAAATGCTTAGGGGAGTCTGATCTGTTTCTCTTATCTCTAGTCAAGGTTTAGTAGTTAAGGGTTACCATGGGGATATAGTGCAACAAGGGAGGGCAGTATAACTCTTACCGTTCCATTTGCATGTGAGTCAACTTTTGATCTTCTACGCCACTACTAAGGATGTTTCTCATTTCAGAAATCTGTGTTTGAGTCTCTTTGCTCTCCCTAGTTGAAAGATCTGCATACTGCTGAGCCAAAGCTTGCCTCTTCGTCAGCCGATCTTGTAAAATCTGCAGTAACAAGAGGGAATTTGTAATAATCCAATCAAGTGGTTACAAAAACACAAGCATTTATCGACTAGAAACTAGACTGAAATCCAAAGATTTTTTAGATCTACCAACAATTATAGACAAAAACAAGTCTCTCTTACCTCAACATTTAATGTTAATGTCTGCATATGTGAAACTATTGGCCAATTAATGACACTATAGCTCTGCAACATGGTCTCAGATTGAGGTTGTATTTTTAAATGATGCTAAATCCAAAAAGAAAGAAAGACTCACTGTACTCTGTTCCTCGACTTCTTCGCCAATCATTTTCTCTGTCATGGTCAAATACTTGAAGAGTTTCTCATAGAGGGCATCAACCTAAAGATTGGAACATGAATAAAAGAAGTTTAATTTCAGGCATGAATCCTTAATTCTATGGTTTTTTCATAAAATTCCTAGGGACAGAGAGAGACATTTGTTGGAGTGAAGGGCAGAATCACCCATCTCACTCCAGTAGCGGAGCGTCCATACAGTCAAATGGACTGCTGGAGCACTTTTCAGCTTTTTACCACTTTTTACTTATTCGAGATAATTAACTTTGTTATTGCGCTCTCATCTACCTATTGACTGGCTCTTTATAATACTAAAAATATATCAAACTAAAAATATAACATAACATATATAATATATTATATAAACAAACTCTTCCTGCAGTGCTAAACTTTTATCAATTAGTAGGTTTAGGTAGATGGGAAACTGCCTAGCTAGATTGGAATCAGTAAAAGAGATGAGTGAACTAAATACTACATTCCTGTCCCATCAATTGTTGTCAAGGTAAATTGTATTTTGACATTTTGGTCTTAGAATTTAATGTAAGAACTTGGCAACTGATGAGATTAAACATTCTTCTGTGAGATGATGAAGCCAATGTGAACAGAGAAAAAAAGCAAAGAGAGATTGTAGGAGGGTATATTGATAAAATAAGGTTTTTTTTTTTTTTGGCAATTAGAGCAATCCCTTTTCAGCTGATATCAGTGTGATTATATCAAAAAAATTACAAAACAACCGAAAACGATTAATTCAATAGGAATATAGTTACCTCGCTTTCATTCAGTCCAGAATTTTTTAGAAGTTCTTCTCTCAGTTCTAAGCTGATAGAGTCCACAACAGATGCCTTCAAAATCAAATAAAGCAGACAAAGAGAAATTTAAAAAAAATGGTATCATCTATCTATGAAAAGTGTTAATTCAAGTGCAAAACATTCCCTTAATAATCATAAGTTACTCCTGGTTAGGTCAGATCAAATACATTATGCTTACAATTACTTGAAATGTAAACATGAGGATCACCAACCTTAACATGATTAATGTTTTACTATCATTCTTATTCCAAGTCAAAGATGATCTCTGTGAGTATTCAGTTTTATTAAATAAGTTACTTTGCTGTGCGGGGGGGGGGGGGGGGGTGAGGTGAGTGGTGCCTGAGTGTAGCCATTAGTAATCTAGACAAAATTACCAACTGCAAATTTGGTTAAATTTCAACGACATATATTTTTACTTAAAGGAATAACGAAGGCAAGGATCAAAGACAATTTATATTGTTCAGTAACCTCAAAACCATCTAATATTCGATTTTTAAGTTAACCCCTTTCTGTTGGACTGAATACGCTTGCTTTGAAAATTGGCTCCTAAAGCCCTAATAAAATATTAAGAATCATAAAATAAAGTATAATATAGTAGGTAAAATAAAATGACAAAAAAAAATTGCCTGACAAGCTAAATTAAGTTAGTACAAAAAATATGTCAAAACCATCAGACAAAGCAAAGGCAGAAGAATTACCATTCTCCGAGAATATTCCGGACGTTTCATTTCCAATTCTTCTTCAATCTCAAGGTTGGACTTTTCTGTTTTTCTGATGTCATCTTCGAGTTGTGATAATTCAATTATGATGGTTTCCTCTTGTTCTTCAATTTTCTGTAAAATATTAAAAGGAAATACATGCTGGAGGTTTCTTTATTCCGCTTGAGGAAAACTCTACAAATAAATATGACATTTTTGCTTTATGAATATTCACAAATACCTATGATGTAAACTGCATGGTCATCTCTCTTATTTCTCTTTTGACATGGAAAGGAAACAAGTCCTAGGGTTAAGTAATTATGCAATGCTTAATTACTTCTCAATTAAAACTTGTATTCAGGATTTCAAATATATATCCCTACCTGTTGATATCGCTGTACTAACTCTTTGGCGTAAGTTTCACCTATACGTTCATTTGCCGCAAATTTCCCAAGGAGTATTCCGAGAGCAGACACAAATATCTGAAAAATCAATAATGATATCCAAAAGGTAAATATTATCAGGATAATCAAATCCTTTTTTTCAATCTATTACAACAAATTAAATACACAAGCATTAACATAGGCGTAGGAGCCTGATTTGATTTGGGGGGGCTGAAACGACTTGCCCGAAAAATATAACCAAATTTTTTCGCGCGCTAAGCGCGCGTTCAACATCTTAAAGCAACACTTTGCGTTTGGTCCCCGTTTTCTACTTTTTTGACATGTCCATCAAGGTTTTTTACATATATATCAATCACAAAACAGCAAACTAAGATATTAGCCAAGAAAATATCTTGGAGAAAACAAAGTTGAAAGTTGCAAATTTTTCGACTTTTATGCCACCATTTGAAGTAAGATATAAATAGATAAGCTAGTTATGTATCTCGTTATGGCATAGTGGAGTCAGTGCGGTTGAGAAAAATCATAGAAAAGGACGCAAAATGCTGCTTTAATGTGCTATCATGTAGGCATTCATCAGTTATTACATCACATGCCGATAACCGATGAATGCCTATATGACATGCACAATAAGATGTTAAATGCGCGCAAAGCGCGCAAAAAATTTTGGTTTTATTTTCCCTGTTATTACCCTTCCATATTGGTTATAATCATTGGGGAAGTCGTTACAATAATAACGATAATAATAATATCAGTTTAACCCGAAAAATTCTTAGCATATTGCCCGAATTTTCACCCCCAAAAAAATGAAAAACACATTGCAAGTTATTCTTCTTTCAGTAGGTGCCCGAAAAATTCTCAGCATGTTGCCCGAATTTTCACCAAAAATTTTGGTTGGGAGGGCTGCAGCCCCCCCAACCCCCCCCCACCCCCGCCTCCTACGCCTATGAGCATTAACATTTCAATCAATCAATGATTATTTCCAAATGCCTCAACAACTTTTTAATCTCCTAAATATATGCATGCCCTCATTAAAAACATTCTCTGGTTGTGTACTAATGGACATAACCACTTACCTATCTGCACACTACTGATGAACTACCATTTATGTAATGTACCCCATATATTCTAGTAACTTTTATGTATTCCCTCTGACCCTCCCCCCAGGCTCAAGCCCAATAACAACAAGGCTACAGACTTTACACTTCTTAATGTTTTACACCAAGTGTTTACCCTGACTGTTCATAGTCAACTATTGTCCTCGCTCAGAGAGCGAAGTTGTGTTACCTCACTACTCATCAACTAAAAAAAACACCTTATAATCCCAAATTGGTGATAGTACTATCCGAGGGTCTGGCATTAGGACCCTTGGAAAATCACTAAAGCTTTCATATATTCTTTTCCTGGCTTCAATGAAGCATGATAACACAAATGATCCCGATTTTTTCTACTGATCCTCTGTTGCAAGATAACTACAGAGGGGATCTAAAGAAGTTGTGGTTTCTAGAAATGTTGTACACGCAGTAGGAGCGTCTTCGAATTTGGATGACTTTGGAAGACCTATATCTTTTAGGAGATTACCCTCCTTTCCCTACTTTGATAACAAATACATGTCAGTTTTGTACACAGCTTTTTCCTATTCCTGAAGGTAAGTTCATTTCATTTATCATTTTTTATCCTTACATTAGATTTTTCCTTCTGTGTTTCAGTTTGTAAGGTCCAAGCCTCTCGAATATCTTCAATACTCAAATCTTCCATGGCTTTCTCTCTGAAAAACAAAAAATATATAAAAAAATAAATACACAAGAAAAACAAGTTATATTTAGGGATTGGTAGAAAAGAGTAATTTTGATAGACTGAAAGGGGCAACATCAATATTCAAATACTTTGAAATATTGGTAACTTAACAGCTTTTACGACTTTCATTCTAACTCCCACTGTGACAGTTTTAAAACCTGGAGAAAATGTCTCAATACACAATGTGGTATGTTGATTATAACAATACAAGCATTGCCAAAAATTTCAGGTGCTTAAAAACTGCTCACAATTTATAAAAATACTACTTTTCCTTGTACTTCTGATTCAGATAACATTTTAAGACAATTAAGTGTAATTCTGATTCTATGAATTATTTACAGACATTGAGGACTGCTTCAGAAGACATTATTTGATTTAGTGAAGAAATTAATACTTTTAAGTTTGCAATGAAAATGCTTCATAAATTTGGGACATATTGACAATTGACATCCGTGACCATTATTTGACTTTCAAGCATATTTGGGGCTAAATATTGACAATGGATATCCTTGACCATTTTTTTTAACATTCTAGCATATCTGGGGCTAAATATTTGACAATCTCCGATATAACAAGGTATTCCCACTCCCTTACATTCAGACTATAGAAACATTACCTTGCTCTGGCTGATTGTCCTGATCTAGAGAGGATTGACACTATGCCGTGATAAGAAACAAAGAAACTATTGTTTTCATCATCTTCTTCTCCCGCCTCTCTTTCCTCTTCATCTATTGTTGTATCTGTCTCATTTCTATATGAAACAGCAGCCATCTAGAAAGAACAAGTTTTGAAACAACAAAAAAAGATTCAAATAATGACATCATCAAAATACTTCATGCAGGAATTAATGCATTACAATTTGCATATTTTATATTATACAATTTGCATTTTACGTTTTACAATTTTCCACTTTTCTGATCAAACCATGCAAATATTTACGCATAATGGGATTATTTACAAGGTTTTCTGACTTTGACCTCTGTTGACCTCTACTGATCTTTGACCTTTCCATGGAATCAATAGGGTCCATCGACCCAATTTGGCACATCCACATACTTCATATGAGATACATGCAAGATTTCATTCTTGAGATACTGTGTTGACAAGGTTTTCACATGTTTGCCTTGGCTGACCTCAAGTGACCTTTGACCACCTCCAGTGGAAACACATGGGTTTGTTCAATATGAGGCATCCACGTACAAACATTGAGATTCATCAGTTTCCCTTTATGAGATATTGCATTTATAAGCAACGCATCATACACTCACCCATCCTTATGATTGAAAAGGTCACAATTAACATGGAAATCAGTGCATGTGTACGTTACCTCATGGTCATCTCGCTTTCTCTGCTTTTGCATTTTTCGGTAGGTAGATGTTGTCTCTCTTGCGGCTCCGCCCACATAGTAAACACCATCCTCCTGTACACCATCCCAGTCGTTAACAATCATGCGATTGTTACCACCAATGATCTTCTCTGACTTTTGAATCTGTACAGAGAAATGTTGAAATTTGCACTTGTTTGTTACCGTGATTAACAGTAACAGAAAATACAGAAAAAAGGATTGTTTTGATCCTCACAGATACAAAAAATTTCTAGATTGGTGGAAGAAAACATAGACATATCATCATTGCAAGTGGTCTATGTGATAAAAATAATGAACAGTCATGAACAGAAACTCCCAAAACACCTTAGAAAAATCAATTTGAGAAATGCAACATGTTTAATGTTCTGTCAAAAATATTCAAAGACAAGGCAGAATACTGTAAGAAATCTAAAAATATGACATGATATCAGTGAGTCACACATCTGCTGTTTACATTGTTTATGTTTTCCTTTATTTATGACAATGTAAATATTCTGTTATGAAAATGGTTTGCAAATACTCATTTGAAAAAAAATAAACCACTGAACATGATATAATGATCACAATGGTTTCAGTGTTAACAATGTTAACAATCTACCTTGAAACTATTGGAAAAGAATGAGAGAGGAAACGTTTCCGATCATAGTGGCACTGAGTGACATCACAGATAATACACAATGAGAGCCCCTGGACATTACTTTTGCAGGTCACATGAATGTTTTAATATAGTAGTCTAGTTATTAGATATGCACGCTCGCCATGCAAACTGTCACGAACATTGTGCTTTGTTTTGTCTTCCACAAATCCCAATCTATTTTGCTCAACCACTTCGTCACAATGGTTTCAGTGTTAACAATCTACCTTGAAACTATTGGAAAAGATAGGAAACGTTTCCGATCCTAGTGGCACTATGAGTGACATCACAGATAATACACAATGAGAGCCCCTGGACATTACTTTTGCAGGTCACATGAATGTTTTAATATAGTAGTCTAGTTATTAGATATGCACGCTCGCCATGCAAACTGTCACGAACATTGTGCTTTGTTTTGTCTTCCACAAATCCCAATCTATTTTGCTCAACCACTTCGTCGTTCTACCAAGTTGTAATAAAAGTACTCCCAACCGTTAACTATGTTATAAAAGTTTAAGCCTAATTTGGAAGAAGGGAAATGTACCATACCTTTTTCTTGCCGAGCTCTTTTATGAAAGGAACGGCCAGAAGAAAAGCAACCAACAATCCGAGAACAACGGTGAGAATAATGAAGACAAGCCCTGGAAAAACCAAAACTTCTTGGCTAGGTAATATCAAGTCAATTTCTTGACACGAAGCCATCCTTTAACGGTTTCTTAACGCGTTTCTTCAGGAGGCCAACTTAAACTTATCTTAGCCTAGGCACAGTAGGCTACACGTACACTTTCCTACAAACTCAAAACAAAGTTAATAATCTTTCTGTCTCTATGTCTTCCATTTACACAGTTATCTCGACTCACACCTTGACGTTATTACGCATACACAAACGTCAACACTGCTGGTTATGGATAAAATTCGCTATCGTTTTGTCTCGTTTACTTACAATTAAAAATTGATTGCAATATCCTATTTTACACACAGTTACCTACGAGTTATTAATTCACCTGCTAGGGTATAGCCTTGACGCAAATTAGTATTCACCAATCAAAAGCCTCTGTTTCTTTGATTGCGCAATAGAGTTGTACCGTTGCTACAACAATATGATGTTACGGGAACTGACTTCTTTGATTAGAGTCTAGTAACACTATACATACACAATGGATAAGAATGGAGTTGACGCTGTGGTGAACGAAGACTGCTCTACAGTTCAAACAGTATAGCATAGATAATATGCTTAAAGTTATCGATCGGTAGAAGCATGGTGGTTAACTGTGCATAACAAGACTGGATGATTAGGCCTAGCGACTTAGATTTTATCGTAAACAGTTTCCAACAATATTTGGTTTTGGAGTATAACGTGATTTAATTGCCCAACCTCTGGGCTGATGACAGCTTCAGTTTTGGAAATATTTTTTGTATAAGGTTAGACATATTTATTATAGACTTGGTAGATCACAGGCGCTGCCAGATTGGGAGTGCTTGTGATCATATTTATTCAAGATTATAATAGGCCATTGGGTTTATTTCAACATGGGTAAAAATACATGCCAGTGTACGAAACAGTCTCAGTCTATGCGTACAGAAGAACCTTTCCTTCATTTTCTAAGGTTAGGGTTAATACCATAGTGACAATTCTTACAATTTTATTTTTAGTGCATACCCTACATCATTCTTGGTCAAGCATTCTATGCTTTGTATATGTTTGGCATATTCTGTTTAAAATGGCATATCCTAGGTCTAGCCTATGTTTTGAAGTAATGCACCGTATTAGTTAATGCAAGCATTTTGTCAATCGTGTCACAGTCTATTTGGAGGACTATAGGAGGAGGACTGTGAGAGTCTTAAAAGATAAAAGTTTGGCAACATTAGGCCTACAGTACAATTTATAGGAAGTGACTGCTTGGGAAAGTGACCCTATACCTCTAATCATGATCATTACTTCTTTGTTACTGCATTGCATGTAGTGTAGCCTACCACTATATCAATCCATATTTTGTATTCTTTCCCCTCGCCTATCTCACTATATACCACCCCAGCTCCTATCCAAAACCAAGTAACAGGCCACTTTCATTTTGTGCAGTGGTAGTAATACAAACATAGTTGCTTGATAAACGTCATTTTAAGAAATCATAGCATAATGCAGTAAAACTCTACATTTTTTTATCGTTTTTGTTTCATATACAGACAACCAGGGACATCAGTTGTAAACGCCTTCAAATAGTCAACATGACAACTGGAAGAGTGTTCTATGCTTCTTTGGCAGTGCTACTATTCATAGTCGTCCAGAGCTGCAAAGGTCAAGTGGTTGACCTAGATGTCACCGCTGAAAAGGATGGAGGTTTCACGTACAGTAATAACTCTGGAGAAGACCTTCCAGTGATTTACCTCACGGACGAATTTTCCATCGTATCGTATGTGGTGCTTTCCAATGAATCAAATCAAACATGTTCGTTTATGCTCTGGATCCCAAATCTAATATTTTCTCAGGACGACGTGTACAACGTCAGTGTAACATCCACAGATAACCACAGCATTGATCATACATTCACTTTAGCAGAGACATCTGAAAATGTCATTGAAATAATCACATTCCATTCCTGGAATGACAGTGTCAATAATAACAACAATAATAATGTTGAGCTTTACCTGTGGTTTGTTGCATCAGTCCCTTCCAGCAGTATCGGTGATACCTTGAATGTTACTGTCAATTCGACTTGCTCAAGTCTTAACGGCGGATCAGACGGTTCGATTAAAGTAATTACCTTTGAATTCGGTGGACCAGAGGTAGGACTCAGCTCAGAAGGTTCAGCGGCAGGAACGATCGTACCTGGTCTAATTCAAAACGGTTCGCTGGATGTGACGATACCAGGAAACTGGGTGATTAGAGATACAACCGTAACATATTGTAAGTCTTAAAGTTGCTTTTTTTTTTCGGAATCCTAACGCAACTGCTTGAATATTTACTTACTTTGACTTTAAGGAAATTCATTGAACCTGAAGCCGTGTTACATTTTATGAGATTAGTGTTGAAGAAGACACAGTGTTGCGCATTACTGTGTGTTACAAGCCACTAGTGAATTTATTTGCTTTAGAACTATGTCTGGTAGTATTATGAAAGTGAATAAAATTCACTGGATATTCATCTTAGTAGATGACTGTTATTTCATAACAGAAAGTACAGTAACTTGTCCTTATATTCCAGCTATGGAACAGTTCCATGAACATTTTACATTAAATTGACTTATTCATCCCTTTGATTGAATTCAACATTGGGGGTTGTGAGAGGGTATGTTATTGTAATAACAATGTGTTTTCAAGTTAAGGTTGTTACTTGCTTATTGGTTCTCAGTGAACTGCAAATGTCTTTGAACACTGACTTACCAGTATCTATTATCTGCCCGAGGGGTGGGGGAGGGGGGATGGCTCTAGCAATGTGGATTGTCATTGCAAAATTACAAGTATGTAAATCTAAGGCATGATGAAAACACATTTTTTGGGGGGCAGTCTGAGCTTTACCCTGTGATAAATTTGATCGTCAGTCTTGAATTATACATTGGCAATGTCCAGTTTAAGACTGGATTCCACATAAAATCTGGACTACTTCTTGGTTTCATGTATTTGACCATATTATGCTAGAAAGTCAAAAAATGGTCACTAATGCTCAGGTTTCAAAAAGTACTTGATTGCCACCCCAAAAATTTAGCCTTACTGAGACATTTAAATGTCTAAACTGAATCCTCTGTATGGAAAGTACGTTCAGGGAATGATTTTTCCAGTATAGCATCACAAAATGCTATATAGTGCAAAGTTTTAGATAGCAATTTTTAGACACAGGAACCATAATATTTTGTAAGAGAAAGTCTGACTGCCTTAACAAATGCAACACAAAATTTAAATGCTAAATTATTCACTGACATTTGAAACCTTCTAGCATTTTTGAGCATGTTAAAATTTGTGTCTAGCCTAATACTGATGACCTTAAAGTAGTCAAAATGTAAATTTCACTGCAAACAACTTTTTTTACTAGACTATGAAAAAACAGGTGGGGGAAGGGATGATGCAGGGACTGCTGTCTTGAAAACAAACTGTTTAATACCAGAAATGTGTTTCATTTTCTTGACAGCTTTCACTTCAGAGGCTGAGAGTAACTTTGAAGTAACTTTCATCCAGTGCATACTTGTTGCAACCTCATCAGAGGTCATTGCCAACCCTGAGTTCTCACAGATCACAGACTTCTCTGTGACAAATGGGTCAACGGGAATCACCATAGAAACCAACAAAGTGATCTCGAAACGAAGTACTAGTGGAGGAGTGACCATATCATGGTTCTTAGGGGACATTACCAACAATGCATCAGTGGCAGCTGATATACAATTCAAGGTAAATCAAAGATTATTTTCAGGAAATTATTTTGGGCGATATTAAAACATATTTTATTTATTTTTATTTATTTTTCATTTATTATTGTATAACAGAGACTTAAAACATGAAATGCAAAATCATTTAAAGCATTCTGTCAGTTAGCAGGTATGTTGAAATACAGATTTGATTAGTAATAATTCCAGCTCTCTCTTTGGTCTCTTCAGGAAAGTTTTTCCCATTTTTTCTCATAAAGTAGTTGGAACTTTTATATTTTTTTTAACAATGCAGGGACAATGAAACAACAAGTTGCACCATACCCTCTGAAACAGGTCTTTGAGGTCACTGCCTTCTATGGCCAACTGCAAATTGACTGTTGCAAGCTAAAGGCAGTGAATCATGCTTTTGGTCATCTGTGTCATGCACTTAAAATAATTTCATAGCTTTTAGGATGACTTACAGAATTAGGATGAGTACAGAATTAAACTTGATATGATGTAGACCATCCAAACACACTGTTATCATTCCAGGTTTGATTTCTATGACACTTTTAATGTTTTAAAAATTTCCCTTTAAGCAAGTGAAGGTCATCAAATAAAGTGACTGGACTATTAAGACTACTACACAACCATTACCGTAGGTCAGTTCCTCAGGTGCAGCACAAAACTCAATGGGAAAACATTAGACTCATATGGGCCTCAAATGTGGTGTTATAAATGTGTAACAAATTTGTCATAACAAATGGTGTGCAATGTCATCCAATGTTGCTCTCTTGATTATATGAAGTTAAAAGAAAGCGTTTTGGTTGAGTTATTAGAATATATAAAACAACTGATCAACACTAATAATTAGGCCTGCACTGAGTAGCTGACAGTCATCATCTCTGAAGCCTTAAAGGAGCTTTCTAGAGTAAAAGCATATTTTAAAGGCATTGAAGACTGGCGCACAAAGAAACGTCTGATGCTGGTAATCTGACCTAGTTTCGAATGAGGTTTGACAGAAGTGTTAGACACCACCATCGATCCCAGGAAATACACACACAGCTTGCTACCGTCGGTAATTAGACACTAGTGTACAGTCAATACATGCAGCTAAGGTCAATACCCACAACATAGTGTACATAGCAGCGATGCACATCTCAGGTCTAGATAAAAGATAACAAAGTATTACTGTCTGCAGTTTGTAGCGACAAGAAGAAAACTTCACTTGCAAGCAACGGAAAGTTAACTATTTCAGAGCGCGATTTGTGGCGAGTCTCTATGCCTTTAATATATCTTCAACACCTCACTAGCTAAAGAAATATCACTAGCACTCACTTTTTTGTAAATAAAAACAATTCTTGAACTATATTACCTTTTTAAGACTATAATTCTTCCTAAAATTCATCCGTAAAGTCATGTCAGTTACGCATTTATTTATGTTTTCATGTTTTCTTTTTCGTGCATTCAGATATCGTTCCAAATCGATGAGGATGAACCATTTAGTCCAGGAGATGTCATTGACATTGATGGATATTTAGATACCAATGGGATTTTGATTGACGTGGAAGAAATCAGTAACATTATCACCCTTCCACAAATAACTATAACTTCAGTTGTTACTGTGGTAAGTTTTGACTTAGACATATGGCTAGGGATCATCTTTGTTGCAAACCTTCTTTTTCACTTTTCACCAAATTCACTCAAGTTTCTTGAGTAATGTTTTCTACCACAATCTCTGAAATGTTACTTTCCAAGCAAAACATTAAGATTTGATTTGGTTAGTATGTGCTCTGCAGATAACAAAAAGTAATAGCTTCAGCTTTGATTCTTGTAGAGCATCCACATAAATTGTAGAAAGAATAGAATAATATCAGTGACCACATATATATTTATTCTTCCCCAAAGTGGAACATAATGAATACTTGAGAGTAAGTAATTGGAGGGTGTGGGAGGAGGGGTGGCCACAGAGATTGGAAATAGTAAAGGCGGTGTGGATTCTGTTTTTTGGGGAGGGGGGGGGGGGGAATTATGATGCAGTTATGATATAACCCACACAAGCTTATAGACACTTCCAATGTCATATGAGTTGCTAATAACTTTAGGTGTTTGCCTAAGATCAATATGGATGTACCTTGTATTTTCTTGCAACTTATTCAAATTTGTTTAATACTGTTCATGTATAATAGTTAATGGTTTGTTCTCTTAATTGTATAAATTCAGTTTGGCTTGTCGGATGAAGGATCTACGGAAGTTGAAGAGCAAGACAGTTTCAGAATCACCATCACGGTCCAAAACGAAAATGTCACAGAGGGCGCTGTGGCATACAATGTCATCCTTACTACTCCAAGAGATCAGTTCATTATAAAATATAGTGAAAACTTCCTCCCATCTATCATTGAAGAAGGGTTGGAAATAACTACCAGCGAGCTCACGTGGGAAAAGGATGTTTTAGAGAGTAAGTTAGTTTTTGTATCCATGGTCTAGTTAGCATGTTGTATATGGCAAAGATATGAATTTTATCCAAATTTGGTGATATTCTGTTAATGCATCTGGCAACAGTAAAGTGAATGGTGTCATCAAATCAATTGAGCTGTCCACTTTGTCTCTTCTTCTTTATAATTATTTAAAACACAAATTACTTATCCACCGAGGAAATCATATTTTCGCAAACAATGTTGCATTTTGATGAAATTCTAACTACAGAGAACAACGACAGCTATTCAAACATTCTAATTGTATTACCTTTCAAGGATAAATCAAACAACCAGATTATAACAGAAAGTATATTTTTTGAAGCACATCTAATGTGATAACATCACAGACCATCTAACTACGATCCACTCCCTGAAAGATTACAAGGTTAGGCCAGTCAACGTAGGTTACACTTCAATCAACCATATCTCGAGTTATGGACTAATTAATTATCAGTTTTGAAAATTTAAGTGCTACTATGTCTGCCACTAGAGTGAAGTTTGTCACTATCACTTTTTTCTCTTGTTTCCTTCAGAGGGTGAGGAGATGATCCTATCATTTGAAGGATACTTTAAGGACAGTTTCATCAGGAACTCTGATTCATCGAGAACTATCGTCAGTGAAGTCACATGGAACGTTGAACCATCGAATGTTAATGTAAGTATAAATAGCATATTTTGGGAATTTGTAAGGTTGAATCAACAGGTGAATCATGTGACTACATTGATATGTGAGAGGAAGGAGCAGAAACAACATGGAAGTCCCCAAGTAGAGATGTTACAACATAAATAGAAATGACTGTTTAGAATATTAAATCATCAGATCCTTTCTGTAAAATATTTGAAAATGTTGTGTCATCATATAGTAAAGTCATATATATTTAAAGAGAGAAATAGGGGCTGGGATTGGGGGGGGGATGGAGAGAAGAGAATTGCAAATTATCACATAGTAATAAAATATTGGTCAATAGTGAATGATGATTAGGGGATTGAAATGTTAAACCATCAAATAGAAAGTATGTTTTTGGACTGGCAGTTAAGTTAGATCACCGATGCAGCAATATACTGAGCTATAGGAAGGAAATATTAGCATGTCAAGTCATCATAAATTATCATCTGGAGCAGATACGAAAAGTAGAAAATGTAAATTAGAAAATTTCTGACAATTCAACTGCTATCAAGGAATGGAATGGAATTCAACTACCCGTAAAATCCTCTATATAGTTTTATTCTTGGATTACATTCGTACAGGGGAATCTCGTAGAGTACGGACCACTGACAGACGACGTCTGCCTGAAGAAGAAGTTTTCCTACGACACTCCTATCTTAGTTCCAAATTACTTACACCTGATCTGGATCTTTGTGGTTGCATTCTTGGTCGGCTTCCTCTGTGTTCTGCTCCTATGGTTTCTGTGCAGGAGAGGATCTATGTCCACCGTCCAGTCAGTGGGGGATGGATGGGGTGGAGCAGCCAATAATTCCCTCAGCTATTCAGGATGGTACTTAAAGTTTGAGAGTTTCGAGAGGTTGAGGTGTGTAAAATTACTTCATATTCCGCTTTTTGTGCCAGTGTCTCTTTACCCCTTCAAATCTAGCGAGTTGCTTAATACAGTTGTATAGACCTCTCTACCATGCTATCCCCCCCCCCCTCCTGCCACAAAGATGACATTGTTGTACTCTCATATTACATATTTACAATAATCAGTATTTCCCTAAAATATGGAAGAAAGTCAAACAATGGTTTCTCATATTGAAAATCCAACATATTGTATAATTTATCAGTATACTCAAATCCTGAAAATATTTCAAACGTCCAGATCCTGAAACAAAGTACCTCTTGAAATCTTTCAAACAAATTTTTTAGCAAGTTACAATTGAGGAGCTGTACAAACGGCCTTTGACTACTATAACTTCTGTTGCAGAAACATTGTCGTTCCACGACGAAACCTTGTTCCCTCAAACAGACTCCTGGTGTACTAATGAATCTAGCAACACAATAGTATGCCAATGTAAACTTATTTTGTTTTCATTGTTTATTTTACGTTCCCTAACAGTGCTTAGGATGAGGGTGGGTAGAAATTAATCTTGCTGGTCAAAGTGAAGTTTTATACCTAATTTGTGGACCCAAACACTTAAGGGTATATACTAACACTTGTGAAATGGGAATATCAAATTCTAGGATGAAATAAGAGATCATAAAGTTTTACATACTGATTCTCTATGTTGAAAGAATCCAAGCTCTAGAAGACCCTATGCCTTAAAGGGAGTGAAGACTCGCGCAAAAAGAAACGTCTAATGCCAGTAATCTGACCTAGTTTCGAATGAGGTGTAACAGAAGTGTTAGACACCACCATCGATCCCAGAAAATACACACACAGCTTGCTACCGTCGGTAATTAGACACTAGTGTACAGTCAGTACATACAGCTGTGGTCAATACCCACAGCACAGTGTACAAACGATACAGCGATGGACATCTCAGGTCCAGCTAAAGATAACAAGGTATCACGTTTCATTACTGTCTGCATTTTGTAGCGACAAGAGAAAAAACTTCACTGACAAGCAACGGAAATTTAACTATTTAAAGATGACGCACGCTGTTTGGGGCGAGTCTTCAATGCAAACTGCCCAAAGTATACATACTTCATGTTTAACCTTGCCATAAGGCACACACATTAATAGGGTTTAGAAATATTGTGGGCTGTGGAAAATATACCAGTTGGCCACACTTTGACCTCCTCTTGTTGAGAAATCTGGCCAGGGAATGCACAAATGATGTCAAAATTAGTATTACTTACATTAATATTACTTGATAAATGTATTCCATTCTGTTTTCCTATCAACAGGCAAACAGCAAAGAGTGAAAGTGTTGTTTACTTTCTCACCCAGAAAGATCAAAAGAAGAAACATCACGAGATGGGAAGGTGAGTAAAGCAATTTCTCTGTTATCGAATGAGATTGTTTACACAGAAAGTTTGAAATTTATATGCATGGTACTCCCCTTCAGAGAGTCAATAATTCAACATTCTTAGGTTTATACATTGATTCCCAGCTCTTGCGGAATGATTATATTATTTATATCTTTAAACAAGTTTCGAAAGGTGTAGGTATTTTGTCTAAATTCAAACATAATATTTACTTGAGCGTTATCCTTCCTCATCTTTCGTATTGCTCCATCGTCTGGACTGGTACTTCTAAGACTAATCTTAACAAGTTGTTTATTCTTCAGAAGAGAGCAGTTAGGCATTGTTCCCATGAGAATTACCTCTTACATATGGCCTACATCATAAGGTGTAACAAATGTTTCCTTGTTTATGGAAATCGATTATAGCAGTACGTGTAGAAGTGTAATATCAGATCCACATGCATTCCTTGATATGACTGAATTGTTTTGATCAAGAGTACCTTAATTATGTGCATAGTTAGAATCATGAAATTGGGTTGTTTCCTGTTTTTTACTAGTATTGACATCGTTATGACGATAAGCCTAGACATGCAACTTGAAGCTCTGAGGATTAATTCTATGATGGAGTCATTTCAACTGATGATGGAGAAGTTTGGAAGCACGACCACTCTGAGTCGAGACCTCCTGCAAAAAGTCTTCAAGAAGAGCAGTAGACAAATGAAGGATGCCTTGAAGGGCCTGACTGACAGTTACAGAAGTGAAATGCATCGACTGGAAGTCAGGCATGGACATGAATTACAGGTAAAATTGTCAACGATGTCAAGTTCTGCTTTAAATTGTCACTAATTCTGAGGGCAAATAAAAACAAAAACTTAAACTAGTAGTCTAAAAGTTAAAATGTTAAATGCTGGTTAATCTGGTAGGGTGAACCTTGAAGGTAATATTTAAGGAATGTCATTTATTATCTGATCACATCAGAGGTTAATTTATATAGAATAAAGAATACGTCTAATTAATATCATAATTTGACTTGAAAATTGTAAAAAAGAAAATTCTTGTTTGATTATATTATTAATTATGATATTGTTTAAGTATTGGGTATAAAGCGTTTTGGGGAAATTTTTTTGTTTTTTAATTTAGGCCAAGCAATACCAGTTGAAGAAGAAACATGACATACTCTGGCAGAGAAGCAGAGAGCAGATGAAACATCTCGACAGTAAATTGATGAAGGAACTCCTAGATACTCTTGACCAACAAAGAGATGTAGAGATTGCAGAGGCAACTTACCTCTTACAGTTATCACAAGGAGAAGAGGCAGAGAATCTACGAAAGGTTAGTCATCATATCACATTTTAATGGAGGCAGTTTTATGCATTGAAGATTTTGGAAAATATTTGAGACTATTATGCACGCTAGATCCCAGCGCAATGCTACTTCTTTACTGATTAAATTTTCAAATAACACAGCAAAATATGGAAACAAATATTATCTAATATGATTTTTGCATAGGACTGTTACTAATATGAATGACTTCCTGTGCAATTAAAATGTTTATAGATAATGAATTCATTAGTTACTCACATGTTAACATTCCTTAGGTGAAAT
Organism: Apostichopus japonicus; assembly: GCF_037975245.1. NCBI lineage: Eukaryota > Metazoa > Echinodermata > Holothuroidea > Aspidochirotida > Stichopodidae > Apostichopus > Apostichopus japonicus. Next base: position 19,816,460 of record NC_092565.1, read on the forward strand.
TGTCGAGGAAGCTGTCTTAGTAAGATGTTATCAAGATACTTTTTTGCAATAATAGTTTTAGTAATTTTCTTGATTGGTTTGATAAACTTGTTGGAAATTGTTGACATAAAACCAAGAGGCTTGTTTAGTGAACCAGCATGAAGTATTCAACATAACGTATATAAATAGCAAGGGTTTTGAAGTGTCCAAGCCTAGTTCATTTCTTAATCTGCTTAAATCGTTACATCAAGGTTTTTCGCCGACGAGCTAAATGCTCCAGTCGAGACAACATTCTGTTTGTCCTTGATGGTGTAGCTTAAGGGAGGATACTAATGACAAAATGACATGCTCAAAAATAAATAAATAAGCAAACAAAAAACAAAAGAAATGGGTTTCTTGGGAACTAATAAAAGAACGAGGCATTAATATTACCAAGCTCATCAAGGTGACTTCTGTCTTTGGTTAATTCTGTTTATATATCAAACTGAACAAATCTGATTGGTTTTATTTATTTGTGTAAAAAAAAAACATATTTTTTATTTTTTTATGTTTATTTGTTTTTTATTTTATTGTAAGACACTTCAAAGTACTCATCAAGCCATTTGATTTTATCAAACATGTCAAGGTGACTTCGTCCTATGAATATTAATATTTTATTCAAAAGTGAAACAAATTATTTCAACTTCAAGATTATAAAAATTTCAAAGTAAGCATATGAATACTTTCAAGTCTTTAGGATCTTATCAAACATATCAAGGTGACTTTTCCCTCTTTATATAATTATTTTATTTAAAGTGAAAAAAAAATTGTTTATTTCAAAATTATAACAATTTCAAGGTAAGCAATTGGGAGCCCCTCAACTATTTGAAGTTATCGTTCATATCAAATTGACTTTTTTGTCTGAAAATCATTTTTCTATTTAAAGTCAATGTCACATTAGAATAGTATAATTTAGTTAATTTGTATTTGTATGACAGAAGAAGTCAATCTGTCAGCTGGTTATTTTAGAAAGTTTTTTTTTAGTAACTTTTACTTTAGTCAATGCTGGTTGTTGTTGATGTTGGAAAGTAGTATCCAAGGATGTAGGACAATTTACATAAACCCTAATCCCTCTATTCACTACAAAAATACAATGTAGCATAATTGAGTATGTATACAAAAGAAACATCACCAGGTCAGGGCATAGTATAATAATACAAAGGTACAGGGTAGCATAGCATAGCTAGTGCACACAAAAGAAACCTACCAGGGCAGGACATAGTCAAGATGACAATGTATTGTATTGCCAAGTTATGCAAATTGATACACTATTAATTATGGGTGACATCACATCCAGCCAGTGAAGTGAGTGTTGGATAAGATTTTTATTCACTCTCCAAAATACCATCATCGGATTGAGTCCTGCTATATCTCTTAGCTGAAAAAGACGGAGCTACAATATTGTGATTTTCATATCATGGGGCACAGGATCCTATATATAGGATACCTGTATTGAAGCCTGGGCTGGTATACTTTAATTAATATCTGGCATTTAACTGTGAAAGCTTGAAACACAATTTTTCCCTGGAGATTCCAGTATCACACAATATTTAGTGTTCTGGATAGGGCAGCTTGTCGGCAGAGTTGGGATGGAAGTACATCACCTGACCGGATAAAGTAAAGCTGTATTGCAGAGCTCGTCTGACAGTTTAAGAACTGGAACCATTTGCCACTTTCCTCTCACATTGGGTCGAAGACCGGAAGCTTTTGAGGATAGTTTTTTCACCGACTATAGCACCTACCACAACCTGATATCAGCAACCACGTGTCAACAAGTATTATCAACATCTTTAGGCAATAATCATCACAGTGACAACTCAGAACTCATTTTTTTTAAGATAAATGTTAAATCAGAATTTCATGATGTAAAGGGGGGAAAGCTCTTCCGACTAGAAGAGGTAATCTCATTCTTTTATAGAGAAAAGAATATCCAATTAATATATATTAAGACTAAATTTATACGTGCCAGTTTGCTCTCTCGCAATTGAAAAAGATCCAGGGGTATCAAAACTTTGGAAAGTCTTAACCTTTTCAGTAGTTAAGCTAAATCTAGTATATGTTATCCTCTGGTAAAGATTGCGCCAAAGCAATCTGTTATCTCTAAGTATTCAGGAGTCCTACGTGTTCCTAAGCAGTATTACAGAGCGCTGTAACCTTTATTTTGCATGTTCCTTTTTTTTATTATTTTAAGGAGAAAGTTCCTCCTCAATAAATACCTATTCACTTAAGAAGTTGAATTTATAAAACTTGTTCTGCATCATTAGTTGGTTGGAGTATTTCTTTTTTACATTGCATATTGATTTTGGATAGCCGCTAGGCGAATGTGTCGCATTGCCACTTGCATTCTTTTTGTGGGTGACAATTAAATGGGGGCCTATCCGGGAATTCTATCCAAGATTTAAGCATAAGCATTTTCTTTGACAGAAGTGAAAAATACATAACTGGTTGGTGTCATAAAATTCAACCTGTGAATTATATGTATATTAATTGTTTGTATTTACTTGTATTCGCAGACGAATTCCGCAAGAGCAGCTCTTATTTGGTCGGTCTACCTGTGTACTTCCATTCTAGCGTCTTACTGGCGGTCCCGCCAAGAACTGAAGCAACATCTAACGTAATGTTGGTTGGCAAGTAGTTAATTGTGTTTTGTATTTTACATGTTTTATGCCAGACGTGAAATCCACTTACACAATTAGTGTATCATTGTTGTTTAATCGTACAACTGTGTTACCTATGATATGAAATTACATTGTTGTCGGATGTAACTATAAATTGCGCGCACTCTAAACTAAACTGCAGGCATCAGTAATTGGTTTCAATACATTGTCATTGTTATACATTAGTCATGAATAGTCAACTAGAGTTAGAAAAACTTGTGTCAATCGGAGAAAAGTTAGGTCTCAAAGGTGTAGAACTAAAACAATTCTTAGATGATGAAAGGGACAAGCTTAAGCAAGAACGAGATGAAGAAAGAGATCGAAGAGCTAAGCAAAGGGCGATTGATGCACACGAACAAGAAGAAGATAGGCAGAGACAAGAAAAGATAGAAAGAGAAAAGGCAAAGCAGTTAGAAATACAACTCAAGATAGAAGAAGCAAAGCAAGCCCAAGCTGAGGCACAAGCACAGATAGGCAATGGAGGTTATCATGGTAATGGTAGTGCAGCAAGAAGTAGACCACCTAAACTGCCACCATTCAACCAAGAGAAAGACGACATTGATGCATATATCAATAGATTTGAACGTTATGCCACATTGCAAGGTTGGGATAGGGATACTGTATGGGCCACAAGTCTTTCAGCACTTATTCAAGGTTGTGGATTGTTTGAATATTCATCACTTTCACTTGAGGATTCCAAAGATTACGACAAGGTAAAGCAAGCCTTATTACGTGCATACCACCTTACAGCCGATGGTTTTAGGAAGAAATTTCGTGATATTAGACCTGCACATGAAGATACAGGAACCAAGTATGTCACAAAATTAAAGAATTATCTCCATAGATGGATGGAATTAGAGGAAGTAACTACTTATGAACAACTCCAAGACATAATATTGAGAGAGCAGTTCTTGAACTCATGTAGCAAAGATTTGGAAACATTTCTGAAAGAAAGAAAGCCGAAGAACATCACAACAATGGGTGAATTTACCGATCAATATGTAGAAGCACATGGAGGTTGGTATCCTGGTCACTCCAAGAATAGTAGAAGTACTCAAAACAGTAATTCCACGAGGAACCAGAATCGTAACAACGGAAGATTCCACAATCACAATCAGAAGTTCCAGCAACAAAATCAGAAAGGGAAAACGTATTCTGGGCAGAGAAGTGAACCCAGGAAATGCTATATTTGTGATAAACCAGGCCACTTTGCAAGAGACTGTAGGACAAAGCGAATGCAAACCATGGCTCTTATGACAGATGTATTTAGTGACATGATGGAGAAACGCGCCTCAACTTTGACCGAACAGAACCTTCCAGACAAAAAGGAAACTGGCGGTGCATGTACAGACATTGGGGCATTCATGATGGTAAAGCCAGATCCTCATCTATTCCAAGCAAGTAAGAAGGGATTCTTCACATTAGATTGTGGTCACAAGTTAACTGTATTGACTCAAGTTACAGCCGCATGTAAAGATCAGAATTTATCGTCGATGCCTGTTCAAATGGGTAAGATAGGGAATCAAAGTGTTAAAGTATTACGGGACAGTGGATGCAGTGGTGTAGTTGTAAGATCTCAGTACGTCAAGCCCAGCCAAATGACAGGTGACGTTAAAACTTGCATCCTGATTGACGGTACGGTACGACAATATCCCGTTGCCAACATACTCGTGGATACTCCATACTTCTCAGGTTCAGTTTCGGCCTTGTGTATGAATGATCCAGTCTATGATTTAATTCTAGGGAATGTCCCAGGTGTACGAGAACCTACCAATCCAGACCCGAATTGGGAAGAGTCACAGACACAGGATCAACCAGTACAACCACCACCAAATGTAACCAAGCCTATGGCAATAAGGAATGATGATGACCCAAATACAGTTGCCGCAGCACAGACAAGGAGTCAGAGCAAAGCAAAAGAGAAGCCCTTTAAAAAGTTAAAGGTATCGTCCCCGATTGGTGAAGAGGTTACTGCAGACATGCTACGTGAAAAGCAACAACAGGATCCCACCTTGGAAAAAATCAGACAGTTAGCCGAAACAGGAGATGATAAAGTGAGTAAAAATGGGAGTACTCATAAATATGTGAAGTCCAGTGGCATTCTCTACAGAGAATTTAGTTCTCCTCGAGTGGAATTTGGAAACAGATTTAGGCAGGTAGTAGTTCCAGTTGACTACAGAGATCATGTATTAAAGGTAGCACACGAATCGATTCTAGGGGGTCATCAAGGATCCAAAAAGACGCGTGATAAAGTAATGAGTGACTTTACATGGCCTGGAATGCAAGCAGACGTTACCAGGTATTGTCAGTCGTGTGATGTATGCCAAAGAACCCTCCCTAAAGGTCGTGTTACTAAAGTACCATTAGGAAGTATGCCGCTGATTGAAGAACCATTTCAAAGGGTAGCAGTAGACTTAGTAGGACCGATCAAGCCAGCCACAGAGCGTGGACATCGATACATATTGGTTTTAGTTGACTACGCAACTAGATACCCAGAAGCAGTACCAATGAAAACCATTGAAGCTGAGTCAGTAGCTGAGGAACTCCTTGGAATTTATTCAAGATTAGGCTTCCCAAAAGAAGTATTAACTGACCAAGGATCTCAGTTTGTCTCTGGCGTCATGAAAGAAGTTAGCCGATTATTGTCAATTCGCCGATTAACCACGACTCCGTACCATGCCATGTGCAATGGGTTGGTAGAGAAATTTAATGGCACATTGAAAGCAATGTTAAAGAAGATGTGCGATGAAAGGCCTAAAGATTGGGACAGATATATAGATCCCCTACTGTTTGCGTACAGGGAAACGCCACAGGAAAGCACAGGCTTCTCGCCATTTGAACTGCTATATGGGCGGACCGTGCGTGGTCCTATGCGGATTCTTAAGGAATTATGGACCGGCGAATCAGAAGTAAGTGAGACGAAGACTGTGTACCAGTACGTGTTGGACTTACAGGAACGTTTGGAGCAAACATGTCAACTAGCACGTGAGGAGCTCAAGAAGTCTAGACAAAGATACAAAACGTACTACAACAAGAAAGCAAGAGTAAGAAACATGAAAGTAGGAGAAGAAGTCCTCCTCCTTCTCCCCACTGATAAGAACAAGCTACTTATGCAGTGGAAGGGACCATTTCCAATAGTGCAGAAAGTTGGTACGATGAACTACAAAATAGACTTTGGCCATAGGGTCAAAACATTTCACACCAACCTGCTAAAGAAATATAACAGACGTGAAGTGGCAGCTACTATGTTCGAGATGCCAATACAAAGTATGTATGAAGTTGTCTGCACATCGGTTCTAGAAGATGAACCACAAGAGGAATCTGGTATATCTGAACTCAAATCATTTTCCACAGATGATCTTATACATCTTCCACCTATGTTTCAGAAGGAGCGAAGTACTGATGTGAATATCAGCGGACAATTAGGAAAAACAAAAACTCAACAGGTACAACAAATATTGACAGAGTTTGAAGACAGTTTGACTGACTTACCGGGGAAGACAAAGCTCGGTGAACATGTCATCAAAGTCAGCGATACAACACCTATAAGGAGTAAACCTTATCCAATACCACATGCTCTTCGAGATGATATCCGCAAGGAGATCCAAAGTATGCTGAGGATGGGCGTAATATCGCACAGCAAAAGTCCATACGCTTGTCCGTTGGTAGCATTAAAGAAGCCGGATGGATCTTTGAGGGCCTGTTGCGACACACGCAAAATTAACATGATCACGGAGTTTGATGCTGAGCCTGTTCCAGACCAGGAAGAGATTTTTGCAAAGTTATCCAAGGATTGCTACTTCAGTAAAATCGATCTGAGCAAAGGTTACTGGCAAATCCCAATGGCAAAAGAGTCGAAGCCATTAACAGCATTTGTGACTCATGATGGGTTATACGAGTTCAATATGATGCCATTTGGTCTTGTGAATTCTGGTGCTACATTCAACAGAGTGATGAGGAAGCTTCTTAAAGGAATTGAGAATGTCCATAGTTATGTAGATGATATCCTGATACACACTCAGACATGGGAGGAACATCTCCAGAGAGTAAAAGAAGTCTTCACCAGAATCAAGAAAGCCAACTTGACGGCTAGACCTACAAAATGTTTCATTGGGTACAATGAGGTGGAATTTTTAGGACACATTATAGGAGAAGGTAGAGTAAAGCCCAAACCTGACAAAATTAAAGCCATTCAGCAAGCAGAGAGACCAACTACAAAGACTCAAGTGAGATCATTCTTAGGGTTGGTAGGTTACTACAGGAAGTTTGTACCAAACTTCGCAGCCGTGGCAGTACCACTGACTAACTGTACGAAGAAAGGTGAACCAAACGTGATTAGATGGGGCGAGAGCCAGGAACAGGCGTTCCAAACACTGAAGAGTAAGCTTGCAAGCTCACCGATACTTCAGCTCCCCGACCTCCACAGAGAATTCACACTTCGGACAGACGCTTCGGATACAGGAGTTGGTGCGATCCTTCTTCAGGAGTTTGCAGGTGAAAAATTTCCAGTAGCCTATGCTAGCAAAAAGCTGAACAAGAGTCAAATGAGATACTCAGTGATGGAGAGAGAATGCTTGGCCGTAGTCTGGGCTGTACTCAAGTTTGAGCCATATCTCTATGGCAAGGAATTTGTAATAGAGACAGACCATCAACCATTGACATGCATTCGGAAGTCGAAAGTGGCAAATGGAAGGATAATGAGGTGGGCACTGGCATTACAGCCATATCGTTACCGCATCCAAGTGATAAAGGGAGCCGATAATGTAGGGGCTGACTACTTGAGTAGAAGTACAGAAATAATGCAAGCCAATTTCTTATCCTTCATCAGCAAAGAGCTGTAAGAAATTCATTTCCAATAGTGTATGGAAATGTGTGATTTCAGGAAGCTTAGGGAGAAGCAGAGGAAATTGAAGGAGATTTCAGTGCAGGATAGGCTGAAACAAATATCCTAATGTGAGATGTGTATAAATGTGTTAGACACATTTTATTAAAGGAGGGAGTTAATTGTCACATTAGAATAGTATAATTTAGTTAATTTGTATTTGTATGACAGAAGAAGTCAATCTGTCAGCTGGTTATTTTAGAAAGTTTTTTTTTAGTAACTTTTACTTTAGTCAATGCTGGTTGTTGTTGATGTTGGAAAGTAGTATCCAAGGATGTAGGACAATTTACATAAACCCTAATCCCTCTATTCACTACAAAAATACAATGTAGCATAATTGAGTATGTATACAAAAGAAACATCACCAGGTCAGGGCATAGTATAATAATACAAAGGTACAGGGTAGCATAGCATAGCTAGTGCACACAAAAGAAACCTACCAGGGCAGGACATAGTCAAGATGACAATGTATTGTATTGCCAAGTTATGCAAATTGATACACTATTAATTATGGGTGACATCACATCCAGCCAGTGAAGTGAGTGTTGGATAAGATTTTTATTCACTCTCCAAAATACCATCATCGGATTGAGTCCTGCTATATCTCTTAGCTGAAAAAGACGGAGCTACAATATTGTGATTTTCATATCATGGGGCACAGGATCCTATATATAGGATACCTGTATTGAAGCCTGGGCTGGTATACTTTAATTAATATCTGGCATTTAACTGTGAAAGCTTGAAACACAATTTTTCCCTGGAGATTCCAGTATCACACAATATTTAGTGTTCTGGATAGGGCAGCTTGTCGGCAGAGTTGGGATGGAAGTACATCACCTGACCGGATAAAGTAAAGCTGTATTGCAGAGCTCGTCTGACAGTTTAAGAACTGGAACCATTTGCCACTTTCCTCTCACATTGGGTCGAAGACCGGAAGCTTTTGAGGATAGTTTTTTCACCGACTATAGCACCTACCACAACCTGATATCAGCAACCACGTGTCAACAAGTATTATCAACATCTTTAGGCAATAATCATCACAGTGACAACTCAGAACTCATTTTTTTTAAGATAAATGTTAAATCAGAATTTCATGATGTAAAGGGGGGAAAGCTCTTCCGACTAGAAGAGGTAATCTCATTCTTTTATAGAGAAAAGAATATCCAATTAATATATATTAAGACTAAATTTATACGTGCCAGTTTGCTCTCTCGCAATTGAAAAAGATCCAGGGGTATCAAAACTTTGGAAAGTCTTAACCTTTTCAGTAGTTAAGCTAAATCTAGTATATGTTATCCTCTGGTAAAGATTGCGCCAAAGCAATCTGTTATCTCTAAGTATTCAGGAGTCCTACGTGTTCCTAAGCAGTATTACAGAGCGCTGTAACCTTTATTTTGCATGTTCCTTTTTTTTATTATTTTAAGGAGAAAGTTCCTCCTCAATAAATACCTATTCACTTAAGAAGTTGAATTTATAAAACTTGTTCTGCATCATTAGTTGGTTGGAGTATTTCTTTTTTACATTGCATATTGATTTTGGATAGCCGCTAGGCGAATGTGTCGCATTGCCACTTGCATTCTTTTTGTGGGTGACAGTCAAAAGGTATTTCTGTCGCTTGATTTTACGTACTTCAGCATGAAACACTGGAATACTTATCTAGTCAAGCACATGTAGTTTATTTGAGTTAAGATCTCTGAATATTGTCAATTGTACAGTAAGATAATATATATTCCATAAAATTTAGATATATTTCATAAATTTGGCAGGAATATGACATCAAGAAACGAATCGCCATAAAACAGATACAGCAAACATCAATCGATGAGGTCATATTGGAAGGTCAACTCGATGAGGATGGGGCCAGAACCCTCCTCACGGAGTACCACGACATGACCTTGTCTCTGGACGCCTTCATGGATGATGAAATCTCTCGAAGGAGGATGACTTTGGAAGAGACAACGGAAAGAAAGAAGAACTTTACAGAGGAAAAGGTGTGTGTAAGATCAATAAATCAATCAATCAATAAAAAGAAACACTCATCCCCCAAACCTTTTAGCCGGAACAATTGTTTGAATTTATAAATAAAGTATATCTTAAATAAGTTTTTGAAATGTGTGGAATTTGATGAAATGCATTTGTTGTCTATATTCTTATTACAGAATCAAGAGGAAGAATGGAATAAGAAGCTATTGAATACCATGGCAACCCAGACTCTTGACGCCGTAACCGACCTAGAAAAGGACGGTAAACTCACCGAGGAACAGAGTCAGCAATATTTGGATAGAATACGAAAGGATGTACAAGCTGCGAAAGAGAAATATGAAATTAACAGAGCATATCAACAGGCAGCTCTGCACAAAAGATTAACACAGCTAAAGAAAGAAAAGCTTGTTGCTAAGGTATGTCTTGGGTTTCTTTACACACAGCTGGAAGCTGCTGATTTATATATATATATATATATATATATATATATATATATACATTTTTTTTTTTTTTGTTTTTTTTTTGTGCAGTATAATATTTCATGACATTAAACATAGTTTAACAGAAGCTACATTGCTACTTTATTTGTATTAATTTCTAAAGGGAGGATTTAAATCTTCAAATGTAGGCTACTTATTGAAGTAAGCACCAATGGTTACAGTAGGTCTAAGCCTACCACACTTTCTTAATGGTATGACAGGTAATTGCAAACAGAAGATTCCTTTTGGTCTCCCTCTTGTACCTCCTCTGTCTTCCTAAACCTTGAACTAAGCACTCATCAGCACTCAGGAAATAATGTATAAATGCGAATTGTACGTAAATAGTTCCTAAAGAAATCCACAAGGTGTTAGGTCAGCAACACTGCCAAAGGATGAGCCATAATGTGTGTGATTGTTTGTTTTTTGTCTATCTTCAACGGAGAAACATAATAAAATCTTGCCTAAAAGATTATTATGACCCTTCTACATACAGTTCAACCATTTATCTCCTTTGTTTCTGTGGGTTTTTTATTTTCACAGGAAAAGGAACAAGCGGAGGTTTTGGCAAAGTTTGAAAGTGAGGAGCAAGCAAGACTCAAGCGCAATGAGCGAGGTATTAAGAAAAAATGTATTTCATAATCATTCATTCACTCCTGTTGTATACCATTCTGATTCATGTAGATTCATTATGTAAGATCTAAATACATTAAATTGATCGACAACAATGTAAAGGTCATGAGTGTTGACCCCAGATATGATTGAAAGTCAAAAACTTGTCACTTGTGATAATCAGTTTGATTTCACAGACTAGCAACAATTCCTTCTTTGATCAAATTTAATATATAATTTGTTTAAGTTGATGTAAAGAGTTAGATGTTCAGATTAAGAGGTTGCAAAAAAATCTGTTTGTTCTTATTATGATTAAAAGAAGACGAAAGAACAGTCACAGGAAAGAAATGAAAAAAGGAAAGATCTATTATGCTAATGATTTCTGTTTTTGTTTTTTCACAAAACAGATCCACAAGTGTATATGGATTCCAAACTGACATTATTGTCTAGTCATCAAACAGAAAAGGACCGTCTTAGCAACCAACTAGATGAAGAAGCCACGGAAGAACTCAACAAAATGGAATCAGAATTGGTTCATAATACCAAACAAGAGATTGAAAAATTGAAACAGGGTGTCTACGCACAGCTGATGCAAAATAACGGTAAGTTTATTACGTTGTTAACTTCTCCAGGCAACCCCTCCTCCCGCCCCCCCTCCCAGCCCCTCCGCCCACACAACCCTTCTGGAAATTTCTCCAAATTTATGAAAGGTATTTTTGTCAGGATGTAAGTATACTCTTATCAGAAAAGGGATACATTTAAACAAATCTTGTCTCACAATAACAGTAAATTTAGTATGATATTGTTATGATAAAAACAATTTAAATCAATCCCCTCCCCACCCCTCCCTCAAGTGCCGATTTTCATCTCTTACTGATTTTCCACATGTTATAGAAAATGGATTTTGTTCAATATGTTGAATTTGTCCATAATTATTCTTTCATAATCAAATTGTAAAGAAAGAAGTTCTGTTCACAGCTGATGCTGAACAATACAAGTTCTACAATCTTTTACATTATTACATCTTAAACTACCCTCTCTTCATAACCTCTACAAACACAATGAACCTTTTTTTTCTAAATTATTTTTTAGGATTGACAGAAAGTATGAAGAATGAGATCCTAGAGCAGCATGCCAGGAATCTGGAACAACTTGACGAGGAGAGGCAGGAAGCGAGGACCAGACAGGAGAGGGATATCAAGGTAAGTAAATGATCAAAGTGGTCAACATATTGGGGGGGATTGAGGGTGCAAGAGGTACCAAAGAGTGTAAGAAATGTATGAAATTCATGATAGTGTTGTAGTGATTATCTGGAGTGGAAATTTATGTGAAGATGTGCAGTGCAAAAAATTTCAACAAAAAAAAATACTGAATTACAGGATATAAACATTTTGCTGGGTATCACATACACTAGTGGTTTTCTGATGTTCACTATTATTCAGAGAGGAACTTTCAGGTAGTGCTTTGCCACAAAACATTGTTAGGTATCATGTGTATATATACCCTTGAAAAAAAAAATGAACAGATTTTAATTTGGATAAGACAGAGAGAAACAGATAGTTTGACTTATTCCTATGTTGTTAAAGGTTGTTACATCGAAATGACATTGTATTAAAATAATCTGGCATCAAAATAATGTTATACTAGACTATGCTTCATTAAAATTTTCTTGCTTCAAAGTTATGTTGCATGAATGCAACAGAAAGCTTTGCATTTAACTTACGTTGCATTTAAAGTCATTGTCCAAAAATTTTTGTCAAAATCAAAGTAAAAATGGACAAAGAAGACAGTTGGGATATGGTTTTGGCCTAATCTTAATTATGAGCAAATTGAATATATAAAGTAAATTATTCAGCTAATTTTTTTTTTCTTCAAATAAAGTACATCTAGCAGCCAACCAACCCTTTATTCTTGTATTCTTTTCATTTATTTATTTACATCTGTCTTTACAGAGTCGTCTCGGGAGGCTCAAGAAAGATTTGGCGACTCGTAAACAACAGGAGAAAGAAGAACAGGAGCAGATTAGACATTACGAAGAGAACATGGTCAAGTAAGGTCACCTCTAAAATATGAACCTACAAATTATATCATGCTAGTCAAAAATTACAGACAGATTGCCACATTTTTTTCGTAATTCATATCAAAATTTTCCATGTAAGAATTTGTCGCAGTTTACATAAAAATAACTTGATTTGGTCAAGAAAATATTTTATCTTGTTTTGCAAAGCCAAACGTTTTACTCAAATTGAATAATTTGCAACACAACGTACATGTGTGGTAGTTATTGTACAGAATGTGTTACATTTTTTATGATTAACATTAATGTGCAACCTCTATTTTGTTTTGAAATATGTAGGCAGAAAATCATTGCTTCGTTCATTTTTCCTCAATTGTATGAATAATCTAATTTGATGGAATAGTAGTTCCATCTTACAGTCTATCTTTACTTCCACCACACCATTCTCCCATCCACCCCCCCCCCACACCCATCCACCCAACACTTTCTTCCACTGTCACCTTCAAAATATCCACTCTGCATACATACAGCTACCCAAGTGGCTTTATCTGAGGTAGAGAGAATTAAACTAACGTTGATGAAATAGTATTTCCATTCTTCAGTATTTATTTCCTTAAACCCCTCCCCAACCCTACTCCCACCCTTAATTTTTTATTTTTCCCCAGTTACCACTACGTCGGTGCATCAGATGGAAGGTTATTGTTCCCTTTTACCACTACCCTTCTGCCACCCCTTCCCCTCTGCCACCCCTCCCTCACTCTCCTCTCATCCACCCTCCCTTATCTTCAAGTTCAAATGACTCCTTTATGCATTGTTTGATTGTTACCCCAGTAAGCTCTTAGCTACCCAAGTGGCTGTATCCGAGGAGGAGAGACGAAAGATCATGGAAGAGTATGAGAAGAATCTGATCGCCTCTGAGAATAGCCTGGCCTTAAGCAAGATGAGACAGCAACGCTTGTTGGAGGAGAAAGTAGCAAAGATGCGAGCCAGACAGATGGACAAACTAGATAAGAAACATCAAGCCGAGACAAGGGTTTGTTAAGTTTTTATATATCTAATACATTTTCGAATCCAGAGAGGAATTTTTCAGCAGCTTGAGATGCAAGTTGGTTTATTTACTACACTAATCGGAGGCACATCCATCCAGGATTTCTCCAATAACGAAGGGAAGGGGGCAGGGGGGTACAGGAGGCAAACGTTTCAATAAATTAAGTAAGGAATGCTTGAACATGAAGCATACTAAAATATCTCCACTGTATACCTTATTTTGATCAAACTTATATCATTAGCCATGTTTTAGAGCCAAAGATATTTCTTTAGGGGAGTTGGGTGAGGGTCCCCAGGATCCACCTTTTTAATTTATGAATGCAAACTTGCAAAGTTGGCAAAGATGAGATTGAGATGGAGAGGCAGATTAGGTAAGAGACATCAAGGATAGAGGCAAGGGCATTTGAATCTCCTTAAGTTGCAACTTTTGTCCATTTGATTTCGATTCAGAAATTATTTTATGTCATTGAATAACAGAGTGCTAGACAAGTTGGTGTACTCGTTATCCTGGTTAAAGAATGCGTAATAGCTTTCTCGTCACAAGTCATTCCGATAGTATTTTAGCAAGAAAAAGAAACCATGTAAGTCCATGTCTGAGAGGATCTCGCTACATCGGCAATCCTAAAACATACTTCCAGCCCCGTAAATCATAATTAATTTTGATCTTTTTTTTGACCCTCAGAGGCAAATGAGAAGCCGTCAGTTGGAGAGAGAAAGCGGAGAGAGCGAGGATGAAACCGAAGCCAAAGACAAAGGAGATCTGATGAAGAAACAAGCAGAGGAGAAACTGAACTTGATGAGTTTGGTATCAATGGATTTGGATGATGATTTAGAGGCTGTAAGTATATCCACAAAAAAAACCCTCTTTATCCAGCAAATATCTCTTTATTTATCCTTCTTGTTTGCCAACAAATTTGGTGCATAATTGATAAGAAACTGGTGAAAAATAACAGACTTCATTGTTAGTCAGCTTTTAGTATTGAACAGTATCAACAAAAAAATTGTAGCAATTTTGTCAATGTCCCAATATCAGTTTATTAACAGAACATTCTTAGAAACCTGTGTAGCTTTTTTTCTGAAATGAAAGTAAAACTTTGTCCGAATGATTCAGCCGACATTTTATACCGAATCAATTATCGTTTGGTTTTGTTGAAGGTCCGTGTTGAGATGTTACAAGAGAGAGCGATAGCTCTTCAGCGACAGGAGGAGAGACTAGGACGAATGATGGCTCAACTTCAGCTAGATAAAGCTAGAGAGGTGAGTACAAAGGATTGTGGGTAATGAATATGACAGAAGCTACTGCACTGCAATCTAACTGACCCATTGTAGAGGAATGTAACAAACTATTTTCTGTACATTTTATTAAGAGAGACTTTCACATTAAATTTGATGTAAGGATATGAGGATAAAAGATTAAAAACTGCTCTCCACACATTCTGTTGCTTTCACTTGGAAATGTCCTCTTTTTGTAGTAAAATTTATTATGTGTCTGAACTACCTTACACATTAAACACACATTCTCCATCCCAACTCCCCCCACACCCACTCTTTCCCCTCCCTGGTTTGTGTAAGAAATGGAAGAACATTTCCCAAATTGATGGAAATTTTTTGTGGTAGTTTCAACCCCACCCTCTCATGCACCTCCCATACACTTTCTTGTTTTTCATCAATGTGTCTAAATTGTTAATGACGTAATGTACACAATGAGAAAACAAGCCCCCTCAAAGTTTGTTGTTTCCCACCTGAAACTGTGATTTTGCTATGACATCAGTTGTACAATAGTATGTCAAGTTTGAATGTGGAGTCAATCAATTTTGCATTTTTCAAGGACACAGTTTAGTATCAGAGGGTGAAAATATTGTATCATGTTCTCCTGTTTTAATAGATGGCTACAATCGAGGAACAACAGAAGGCGTTATTACAACTGAAGTTAAATATGTTTGATGAGATGACAGAGAAAGGAGTGATGAAGAACTCACAGGCAACAAAAGTTATCGAGGCTCATCAAAAGGTGATTTATTGATTCAGAGTTTCTTCATGTTTATTAGTGAACGGCATCGTCCATATACTATCCTACAACACACATTTGTGCTGCCAACTGTAAACAGTTTTTCTTCCTTTGTGTCGTAACATGATGTAATTTAACTGAATTATTACAACCGATTCTGATGACCGTTGAATTTTAGATCTGAAGCCTGTGGTCATAGTACTGGGCTTGAATGATTAAAAAGAACATTTTTGCCCCAGTTTATCATGGAAATGCTCCCCAACCCCCCTCCCCCAGCTTTTCACTCTTTGTTCCAAAGTAGAGGAAGAATGTTTTAAGCCAGTGACGGACTGAATGATTAGAAACCTGATTTACACATTCGAGCAAAATTTTTGACTTCAGTGAACTATGAAGAACTTTGGTGCCATAAGTATTGTAAAAAATGTGTCCTTCTCTATGAAATGCTATAGTGATATACAGGAAATCAAAGATATAAATAAAAGGCTTGTATCAAGATTTGATTCACAATTTCTGTAAGGTCCAGAAGAAGAAGTAAGTTAACATTGATATATATATATAAATATCTCTAATGACTTTTTTAGAGTTTACAAAACTTGGAGAAGAAAGTCAGTGCAGAACGGGAGAAGCAAGAAGCAGCTTTGAAGAAAAGATTACGAGAGAAGATGATGGAGAGAGAAAAGTCTTTGGATTTAAAACATGAGAACGAGCTTAGACTTTTAGCAGGAAATTACTCCAACAGCACAGTAGTCCGACTTAGAAGGGTAGCCATGAAACATAAACATATGAAACAGCGAGAGCAATTCAGGTATGCATATTCATAGTCTCATTACCTTATCTGCTGTGTGTAGTACAGTCCTACAACCATGGAGGGTTGGCTAGTTCTAGCACAAGGTCATGACACTGGGTAATTCAAGCATGCATATGCATTGTCTCATTACCATATACTTTGATTTTGTAGTACAGTAGCAAGCACCAACTCATGGGACAGCGAAAAATTCAAGCATGCATATTCATAATCTCATTACCATGTTAGATCTGCTATGTAGTACAGTAATACGAATAAGGACTATTGCCCTTATTAATTAATTAATTCATTCATTCATTACATTTCAACCGTTCAGGTATGCATGTGTATGATCATGTTGCATATGTACTTGTTTCATATGTATACTTGTTGCATATTTATGATGTATGCATAGATCTCATTGTTTAAGTACGTTTCATAACAATTCTCCCGCAAATTTTAGTTTGTAAGCAAAATACCCTCCCTTTACCAGTCAGTGTATAAAGATTGATCAATCTTTACGCCACCTTTGCATGAATTTCAAGATATATATATATATATATATATATATTTCAACATATAGATACATACTTATTTATATATATATATAATTTCTGTCCTTTTAACTGGGACTAACTCACATGGATTCATGGTTTTTTGGCATGTTTGGCTTGTCTTACCATTAAAGGAACAAAATGGACGTTGAAATAACACAGACACTTGAAGAAAGCAGACGGCAGTTTGATGTGCAAAAGTTACAGCTAATACATAAACAGGTAAAGTTCTTATTAAATTAATGATATATCATCAAGACTTCAAGGAAAAGCTAGTGTTTACAGAATTGGAATCAAATATTAAAATGGTCGTGCAGCACATTGGCCCGATCCAATCACCCATTTTGCCTTTTAAAATTTGTTAGTTGCACAAAAACCATCAGAAATAAACAGTTCCCAGTCTGGTTTCTGTTATTCATTTACCTATATTCAGAAAAAGACATTTTGTAAATAACTTTTATTGTAATTCAGTTGCAATACCCAGTGAAATAATTGGCAGTGTGTAATTAGAAGAACTAATACTTTGGTACTTTAAGATTTACTCAGAACCTGTATTTATCTTTGATCATGTATGTATGTTAGATCCTCCTGCAAACAGGAACTCACGAAGAAGCCTCATTGGCTTATCAGAGCCGCAAGCTGACCGAAGTCAGTCTCTTAGATTCATATTTAACGTCTATGATTATGAATTGTCAATTGTCAACAACTCTGTAACTGGACGACATACATTAATCTTGGAGTGACTCGAACTCGTGACGTTATGATTCAAAGGCCCCGGCGTTAACCACTGAGCTAACACTCCTGTTGCCTCTTCTGCAATATAGCACTCTGATATCCAGTTGTCACTGTCGTTACTTAAATTACTTAGAGGCTGCTTCTTGTGGAAGGAAGGAAACTTGCAGTTTGGCACAAGTCCTTAAACAAAATAAGATTAAATCTGCTGCTACATGCAGTTTGTATAATGATATATAACATGCTACTTTATATCGTCTGGGTCCATATTTTGTTTTACTGTGTTTTGTTTTTGCATTTTAATCTTGTCAATGATCTAACAGGAGGTGGAATTCCTTGCAGCTCTGGCCAAGTTTGGTGAATACTCAGAAGCTGAGATGAAGAATGTCTTAATTTTGCTCTTTCCCACTGAGGGAGAGGAGAAAATCGTAGCAAGGTTGAAAGATATTTTTGATGAAGAAAGACATAAGAAAGAAGAAAACGAGGATAACTCCAGTGATAGCAAAAAGAATCCTATAAAATTGTAAGTAGTAACCATAGCAATATTTTATCCATTACCAGAATATTGGAGTACCATACATTTGATACAACTGGAGCAGACACCAGGCTTTTTACCTATGATATATTGGTATGGACCAGATTATCAAATCCTCTTGAGACAATGGAATAGTCCCATCTTAACATTACCAAGGGCATGTGATGAAATAAGCCCATAGTATGTTTGGGAGGTTCTGCAAGATTTCACCTGAAACTCAAAAATATGGTCAATGTCCTGCAAAGTGTGTAGACTTTAGACCCCAAATAATCTGATTCATTGAGTGGAGAGGGAATGGAGAGTGGATGCAGGTAAAGAAACAAAAAATGCTTCAAATACAAGTTTTGAAGTATGGTAACCTTGTTCATATCAAGCTGAGGAAAAAATAATCAAAATTATTTTTCTTTCTTTAAATTTCAGGCTTTTTGGTTTAAAGAAGGGTAAACGGAATACCACCGAAGGTGATACCTTGGAAGAAAAAGTGAAGAAAGCAATAATGGCATCTAGAAATAATAAATCAAGTGACGGTGAAAGAGATAAAAGGTTTGTCAGTTGTGTATCTCACATCTGATGTTTGTTTGTCCCTTGACAGTCAAGTGTATGGAATTATGTTAGCGTTTCTCTCAAAGATGAACTAGCAGGAAATTATGTAATTTTTTGCAATAATTGGTCTTAACGATAGCATGATACACTTACTAGATTTGTAATTGGTTGGAAGGATTACTTCCTGAAACTTGTGGTCATTTCTTGAGGATGAAGCAATGTGCTATTTAGGAAGGTCAAGTTCTTTTGTGGTCATTGTTTCAGCTAATAAAGAATGCCTTAATGGAGCTTTTTGCATTCGGCCAAACCATTTTCTGAAATCTTAACAAGTATTACTCAAAATAAAACGGCAATTGATCAAACAAAGACACTATCGTAGATTCACTTGTCAAATTTTAACTCTTGAAACTTGAGAAGAAGCAAATTTATTTCATTCAACCCTCAGCATTTTGTATGTCACACATGTGAAAAGCAACTTTTAAAAGTTGTTCTGGGATTTTAGTGTGGAATAAATATTTGGCAAAATTTATAAAACCAACTTAAGTCACTGCTCTTTGAAGCAGCCTGGGGCATCCAACCTGATAAAATCCCATCACAAAGGAATTCATTAGCTGACTGATTTCAGATCATGAAGCTAATTTTAGAAACTTGAACATTTCCAGTTTGCATGTTGTTTACATACTACCATAGTTATTTACATTCATCTGTATATGAAAGTGTTTGTAGAATGAAATTTGAGTAGAGTCAGATGTATAGAAAATTGCTCGGATTTAAATTGTTCGGAATTATATCCGAAATGCATTTGGTCAAAAGAACCAATGTAGCCTTAATCTTAGCTTGTTGAATTTGTGATCCTATTTTTGAATACAAAATTTGGTGACCAGATGCAAAAAGCCCCTACAATGTAACAGTAATTAAATGAATGTGAGCCATCTTGATCATAGGCATGAGCAGAATCAAACTGCAATTGATTCCATATTGTTTTTCGTTACCAGACGTTCTAGTTTAGCAAAAGTGTTAAAGAAAGGTAAGCTGGCACCCTTGAACAAAGAGGAGGACCATGTGAAGGGAAGCTCCATCAGCCCATCTACGTTACCAAAAATTCAGCACCAAGAAAGGCCGGAACCCCTTGGAAGGGCCCAACCGCAGTTTGGTAGTGACCAAGAATCAGAGGATGAGGAGGATGAAGATGACGAGAGCGATGGAGATGGAAGGATGAGGAATGCCGTTTTGCTCTAAAACTGATTTTAAGGTTTTTTGCAGTAGCTGACTGTGCTCCCATTTCCCGCCCTTTCTCTGTCTTTATGCAATTACAAGATCAGCGCAAATTGTTTGGTATTTTTTCATTTTTTTACTAGGTTGTGGTCTGAACATAATTTTGTCTACTTAATATGGCAGCTTGTTAGAGCATTGCATTAGTTTCATTCATTTTTTAATTTTCACCAAGGAAATTTTGGCATTTCCTTCAATACTCTTGAAGAAACCGTGTAAGTGAAGGATTAAACAGTCTACCACTGGGTGTCATTATGACATTTGTATGAAATGCGTTTATGATTTTATAAAGTTTTTGATAATAATATTGGCTAGTCTCTTTCAAGACGGGTGTCTTTATATAATTGCTGCAATTCACAAGGCTTCCTGTCGTAGTCTTTCTCTTCAGATCTGACAATATTTTATCCTTGCTTAGTAAGGTAATCAGTATTGGGTATAAATTTAAAAAATGTTTAAAATTTGCTAAAAGAGCTTTGCTGAAGGTTTGAAGCATTTATTTGTTGCACTTTGACCATTAATACCTCAATCACACTCTGTGTTTACAATTATGCAAATACATAAGAACTGGCTTGATCCAGGAGGTGTGGGTTGTAACCCCTCCCACTTTTCAATCTCACACAACAAAACGTTAATAGTAGTTATTAGCATAACCTTGCATGATTGGCCTATTTATAGACCTAATTTATAGTCTAAATATGCCTCAGAAAGTACCATTTTACATCAAAAATGGCAGTTTCTGGGGGTTGGGGGTGCAGGGTGGCTCCATCGACCTCAATTTGAAATCTCAAGCATATTTTATGACAATCCTGAACACTTTTACCTATATTTGGGACGGGTAAAGAAAAAACTTTTGCAATACCGTTACTAGGGAAGCTTCGGTCCGTTGGTGTCTTTCAGGCAGAATGTTTCAAACATCTTTTTATAGTTTTTGAAATATTATTAACTTGAATTTATACCTTGAATATTAGAAAATAATTTTATACAGTAAACTTACAGTCTACATAAATTTTATTAGTTTAGGAGCTGGTGATAGTGCTGGTTTTTTATATAGACAAACATAATGAATAACTTGTCAACATGTCCAAATTGTTTATTAATATTTCTAATTTTCAGCATGAAAAGGAATTTGTGTACAGACTTTCATCCATGTCCTTTTCAAACATTTCCAAACAGGTAAAACTTATTCTGTCATCAATCAGTGTGACCAACATATTAACATTGATAAACAGGTTCATTAATTTTAACAATCCATTTTAGAAAACTTGTTAAGTCTTTCAGCTAAAACATCTTGCAGTTTTATTTTGTTCTCATTAACATTTTTGAGTTTCTTGTCTGTTTATACTGTTTTCCTTTGACTTCTTGAATCCATATTTTTAGCAAAGAATATATGTGTATATAATGTTAGGAGTATTTGACAATTTTCATGTTATCATTCTGTTGGAAAGAATGACTTTAGACAGAAAATTTTTATTTTGATATATTGTAGACCATCAAATAACGCTGCCATCAGTCCAAGTCGCATGTCTATATCACTTTTAATTTTTTGAGAAATTACCATTTGAACATCTAAGTGTCATCAGTTGAAGTGGCTGGACTACTTAGTCTAACACAAAGTTCATGAGGTCATTTCCTCAGATGTGATGCAAGAACATAACACTTGCATGGTCGCCAAAAAAAACAGATTTACAAAGCATTAACAATTTGTCACAGACGCATGGTGTTGAATGTCATGCAAAGGTTCTCTGTTTTGTAATATTAATTTCACAGAACATGTTTTTGTTGAGTGATTAGAATTTATAACAAAATGGATTAAAATTAATATTAAGGCCTGCCCTGAGGAGTGGATGCCATCCATAATTTACCTTTAAAGGAGCATTCAGGAGATACAGCATATTTTAAAGGTAAATATCTTGAAAGCAGAATAACTGTAGAAACATTACTAATGGTAAATTTCTTAATATTACCTATAACTACCACTGTTTAATAAGCCATACTGCTTTCTTTTCCACCATAAAAATTGTGAAATCAAATTTTTGAATATAAAACCCGAGGGGCTTAATTTTTTTTTTCTTTGTGTGTGTGGCATTGCATGTCATCAGGCATTGACAAAATGGCAGCTCATGTACTTTAAAGTTCGATATAACCTAAACGGGACAAGATTTCTTTGCAGATGTTTGGAGACTTCTTCATTACCATCATCTCAATCAAATGATATAAAAGATAAACTGTTTGGTTTGCTTGTCTTTTAACAAGACAATTTATTGAGGACTGCTTGTGTAATGTTATTAAGGTCATGTAAATTTACTTTGTAATACTTAGTGTGTGCTCTTTATCATTATTTTTTTCTATACCACTATTACCTTTCCGAATGAATAAACAGTTGTATAAGATATTTTCAGGGTAGATTGTACATTTTTCAAGTCATGTACACGTTTGATGATTTTGTGGAATAAAAGATTTCAAACACGTATACTTTTGGCTTATGTTTTAACTGGTGTCATTTTGAATCATCAATCTTTCTTGCTTTACCCATTACTTTTGATGGCAGTGAGGGAGGGGGAGGGGGTGGGGATTGGATCTTGTCATTATCTCCTCTTAAATAGTGTCTCTTTTATGTATTGCCCTCTGTTTACCACCTGAGCCTAAAACTAAATGGAGTATAGATTCATCCTTACTTGTCAAACTAGTTTTCTTTTCGGCTAGCATTTCATATCTTTTCAGACAGAATAAACTGCACTCTATTTGGAGAGAGAAAACTGTTCTGAAAACAAAAATTGTTAGGAAAGATGTAAGTGTGATAACTGGCAGGAATGGGTAGCAGGAGGGTCGAGCTGGGCCCATTCTTTCTATAAAGGGATAAGACTCCATGCTACTAATCTTTCTACTAATCTTTCCAACGTCCATTCAGTTAATTATTTAAAATTATCGTTAATTTAAGAGGACTCTTGACCAGTGTGGAGATTTATCTCCTCAGATAGCCATTAAAATCTGTAAACGTTTGCACGATTCAGCCACGCCCACTACCTGACCCGTCTCACATAGCTGTACATCAATTATTTCTCTGGTTCACCGCATTGCCCAGGATCTGACCACGAGATCTTGATCCCAATCCGGGGTCGGGCCGGGGAGGAGGACGGGTAGGTCAGACACCGGAGCTCGAAATAATAAAACGCAGACTGTACGCTGAGAGGATCAAGGCGACACGTTCTCAATGACTATGATTACGGTCACGGGTATCTAGGAAAGTTCTTTGAAATTTGTAGGGTGAATTCCTTTTAAATTTGGATTATTCAAAGCCAGTTTGGATAGACTGCATTATTAACGGCTTTAAAGATATTTAGTGTGCGACGATTGTTTCCTTTGGAAGTTTTATTCGCATTGTATCTAAGCTTGACTCTTCAGTTTTGCGAGAGGAATGGCAGTTCTGACCCGGTACCATGGCAACTTAATTTATACATCAATTGATCCCTTCACATACGTCCCAATCACTTTCCTTCGCGGTTGTTTTGTTCGCTGATAATTTTATTTTCATCCTTTTTTTCTTCAGTTTTTGGTTCGTGGAATTGCAGTAATTGTTCTCTGTCAAACTTCTTCTGCAGTATAAGATCAGATGCATATGAGGGACGTCTTTTAGAATCATGAAACTACATCTTACTAGACGATAGTTTTTCCTTGTAGCGTTTGAAAAATTGCTTTGATTACCAAGCCATTTATTTAAGGAGGCTACAGCTGAACATGGATTTACTAAGTATGTGTCATTTCCTTAAATTTGCAATTTTGGACCCATTGATGTTGTTAAGGGAGTAACAGTTCCGAACTGACAACTTCTGTCCCTTACCGAAATCCCAGATCTGGCTTTATATCTGGTTTAATCTGGCCAGATAGTTTTATCTGGCCATATAAAGCCAGATATAACTGGATAAAGAGTCAAATCAGATATGCAGATAAAGTTTTATCTGGCCATATAAAGCCAGATTTAACTGGATATAGAGCTAATCCAGATCTGGATTTTTATATCTGGCCCAGATCTGGGATTTTGGTAAGGGGTGTTACTTGATCAAACCCGTAGAGTCCAAAATGGGGGTTGCGACCCTTTTTATAGTCGCATAAACTAAGAAAGAAACAAAGAATCGCCAACAAAAATTGCCGATATTGGTGAAAGGTGCCAGGTAATAAAAATACCCCCCGTGCAAGTAAAAAGTCTAAGGCTATGGGCCTTGAGGAGTCGGAGTTTCCTGCACACTTTTCTGGCATCTCCATTGACCCCATGAGCCCTTTACGTTAATCGATACGATATCAACATTGAAAGTCATTCCAACATATTTTACGGTTGAAGGCAAGTTTGTGACACACATGTTTGCGAAAAGTCGTCCACCTTTGATCTTTGACCTTCGTGAATCATCGTGACCTTTTACATAAGCCGATGGTGATGTGGCCGAGTGGATAAAGGCGGTGGCATTTGAAGTAATGAGGCTTAGCAATCGAGAGGTTCCGGGTACGTTCGATTTCCGGCCGGGTAATAGTAAGGTGGATTTTTCATCCAAGAGCAAACTACAGTTTTCCCATCTGAAATGACTTTCTAAATTGGAAAGATTCCAAATTTCAGTTAAAATGTTGAATGGAAGCCACCCGACGTGTAAGTTGTAATCCATGAGCCCTTGCGGGTTTCTCCCACATTTGTGGTCACTTAAGCATAGTAAAACTAACCGCTGATTATTATTATTATTATTATTATTATTATTATTATTATTATTCTTATTATTATTATTATTATTATTATTATTATTATTATTATTATTATTATTATTATTATTATTATTATTATTATTATTATTATTATTATTATTATTATTATTATAAAGATTATTGAAATTCTTGTTTCCAATATATGTCTGAGGGTTTCAGTGATTTTGTCATTTTGATAAGTGCTTACTGGGCGAAATGCACTTTTTTTTCTCAAGTTACCTTTGACTATGCTTTTACCCCACTACATCCATGTTATGCATAAACCAACAAAGTTTTGAATACTTTACCTTGATTTAGTCCTTTGGGACACTATTGTTTTTAAACATAGACTACACTACACTATACACTCCCTCACGAATATCCCTTTTGATGACCAGCTCCCCTCCATCCCATCTCCAAATAAAAACTAATAATAATGAAAAACAATGGACCGGAAAGGCCTTCCCTGATTATTCCTCCCCTCCTGCAATATACATAATGTACTCTAACCCACGAAATTTCAGTTGAGCGCAATAAAGGGTATGAAGTGGGCAGCCCATCCTAAGTGTGACAAAATGTTGGGAGAAATATGAAACATGTAAATGTGATAACTCGCAGGAAGGAGCAATGTTAGAGGAGGGGTAAGTAAAATAAGACGTCGAAATTCAAAATGTTAGACCTCATCTTGTACTTTGTCTCTTGATGTTTCTAGTGATATGAAGGGATCAAAATCATGGCTGTAAGTTTCTCTTTATCTTTCCAATGTAATTCCATAATGCCAAAGACAGTACACCTTCGGGACACACCAATTTCCGTTCAGTGCTATAGGCGGTATGAAGTGGACATTGCTTTGACCCTTTAAATGAATTTTTCTTTAATAAAGAAGAAGAAAACAATGGTAAATTAAATAAATAATCTCAACAGACAACATTAATTTCCTGATATAACACATAATGCCTTGAGTTGCTCAATATGTCATTTTACTGCGTAGTATAAATATCAACGCCAAATGCAGATGGAAATAAATTTGCAAGAATATTGAGTGTGGTATAGCGCCATCTCAATTTTGCGATCGACGCTTGAACTATGTCAACCAACTTGATCGTCTTGTTTACAGGTTGTGTCGTGTAAGAGATAACGTCTTCGTTGCATGCTTACTACTAGCCACAAGGATAACGTTAATCGTTCAAAGTAGGAATAAATGACTTGGCACGTCGGATAAGACTTTTAGGGAGACACTGATTGTAGTTGACGTCACCCGAAATTGTTAAATTTCTTATGAATATGGGATTACATTGACACATACAGTAAGTTTCTCGATATGATTAGGCTAGTTCTCTTTTCAAATTTTGACTTTTCGTGATACCTAACGGTATTGGTACATTACCTTTATTTAGGCCTAACGATGTCAATCATTCTATGCAGCACCTGTGTATAGCTCCGGTGAAATATTGTAGTCTGCTGATACAGCACATCGTCAGAAGCTACACACCAACACATAATTATATAGGCTCAGGCATAGGCCGAACGTTAGTCTATTACCAGTGGCATGACGAACTTGGGGCTATGGCCCTATGACAGACTAGCCTAGCGACTGACATTTCGCTATTAATTGATAAGATCTCATCGAGTCTAACAGTAGACTTAGATCCATTGTCTCTGCTTACATGAGGTAAAGCAAGGAATAGCTTACCCTTGGCTAGACCTTGGACCTAGGCCTGAAGTACTACTAGTAGTAGTAGGAGTAGACTATGGTAAAAAGTAACTTAGACTAGAGAAGTGAAAGAAGTATGCAATGTAAGGCCTAAGTTGGGCTAAACTGAACACTAACACAGCTTGATTATGTCACAGATACTCTGTGTTACTCATACAATTGTTACACCTTGTGTTACACTACAACCATATACTGCAAGGCTATTATGGAGCACAGTTCTATGACTTTGAACTGAGGACATTAAACTACAATAACACCAACAATTACTAGATGTACTAGTGATGACTAAGTATAGCCTACATCTTATAATTCACTTTCAGATAGCACATGAGGAACTTACTAGTAACCTTCCAGCGGGACTTTGCTATTGTTTAGTCATGAATTGTCTCAATGTTCACTGTAGGCATAATTACATTCTATGCCATGTGATGTCTCAAGATGATTATACAGTATTACCTAAGAGTAAATACATTTATTTGAAGTAACTGTTTGTAGCAAGAAGGGATAATGACATTATTAGTGTAGCAACCTATACAAACTTTAAGAGGTACATTATTGTGCATTCCCTAATTGTTGAAATAAGCTGAAAATAGTCTTCAACAGATCAAGTCTTACAGTATCAGCCCTCGACAATTATTTTTAAAAATGCTTGCCATTTGGCACTGCGACTGTCAATCTAGGCCTACTTGCCAAAACGCAAAATTCACTCGCTACTATTATAGCTGTTTAAGTCTCCATGCATGTAGCAGGGTACAAAACTACATAAGCAATAATTTCTATAAACTGAGGTTAGGCAGATAGGATACGTAATGCATATTGGAAATAATATTTCTGTGCAGTATGAAATTTAGCTTTTCTCACCTAAAACAAGTGATAAAATATTTCAAAGACCAACATAAAATATTTCAAAGAACCAAGGAATTTTTTTAATTGGCAGTCTATTATAGAGTATTATAGGATATATGAAAAAACTCCATAATATTTTCATCGCCACAGTCCTAGTTTGGGGATTTTTCATCCTATGATTCAGGAGAAGTGATTTTTGGATCTCGTGCTAACTTCCTCTAATATATTTTGAACAGTGGAGAACAATGAGCGACGGTGACGTCATTGCGGCACTTCGTTTCAGGGTCTGCAAGGACGCTATCATTAGCAAGCTACACTGTAGCGAGTAAAGTTAAAATTTGTGAAAGTAAAATAGCGATATAGATGGAAATTTCTCGGTGAAGTTGCAAGTGAGCAATCTTTTGGAGAGTTCAAACGTCCAGAATTCCCTGACTAGTTCTTCTTCATAATATGTTGTTCAGATTTTTTTTGAATCACAGCTGTACGCAAAGTCTGTTCACATTCCTGTGTATTGTATCAAAGCCAAGCTTAGAGTGAGATCTGATCGAGTCTGACCAATGTGCCCCACTGACGTCAGTTTCAAATTTTCTGGCAGAAATGGGCCAACATTTCAAGCACTTTATCACAGAATCTAAAATTCATCACAGGGCAAGGCTTAGGGCGATACAAAGACAATAAAATTATATGACCGGAAGGACTGGATCCCATTTTTCACTAAAACATTCCTTTAATTTGCAGCAAGGCCTATTCCAAAGAACAGCAAAAATACCTACGAAGGTAGTTAGGCATATATACTAGTTAGGTGTATGTGAGCAAGCCTATAGAGTACCTCGCTGCAACTCTGAGCAGCTACTCCAGTAGCGACTTTGTACATTTTCTCAATCGTTTATTCTTGTCTTTTCAACTGCAAATGGTGTGCGAAAAGGGTCACTGTGACTCCACTACATTGCATAAATCTGAAAACTCTTTGCAAAAATCATGGCATTGAATAACAGCAAACTTGTGTGAAAACTAGTATATTATTATGACCGATGGCATGAATACATGCATATTTCTATAGAAAATGCCCCAAGAAAAACTTTAGGTGTCTGGCCTCCTTAAGTCGAGGCCTGTACAGTATATATGCAAAAGTAAACATTCTTGGTGTAATTAACTTATATCTGCCATTCAGTGACATGGTAACCTAGAAACTAGATCAAGTGCTAAGTACTGTTTATTTTGAAAATTGCTACACGAAGACAAGCTGGCCATGATTATGGCATTAGAACACAATATGACACTCATTCAGCACATCACCTAATTACACAGTTCATTAACTTGGTGCCACATGGTGACAAAATCTAGAGGTGTGTTATTCTGTCCATGAGTACAGTGATGGTAGTTCTTCAAGTATTTCACCCAACTCATTCAAGCTCTAAGGTATTGTTCAATCATTAATGTTCACAGGTTTCTTTTGTATATATTTTGAGATTTTCCCCTTTTTACTGAACTACAATATCTGAGAAGAGAGTTTTTATGAAAACTTTTATTTGTGAAATCTGATCATTTTTCTCATATAATGTACCAAAAATGTTCTGCCTTGGACAAGTTTTACCCTTTTAATTATGTCAAGGCGCTGCAAGAAATGATTTCATAAGAATAGCAAGAATACTTATCATTGGAGAAGTCATCTCTTTCATTGTAACCTAACCACTCTCTACAATAACACAAAGTACAAGCATTAAGATATGCTGCAATTAAACTTACCTTTAGAAGACTCCTTTTTAAAAACTCATATATACACCAATATACAGAGCTGCTCATTTTTTATTCAATTCGGAGAGAATTACAGCCTTTGCTATAATATTTCTATCATTTCAACATTTGTTATTTTCAATTTTTAGCTCATACCAGCATGCTGGTGTGAGCTATTGTTACAGTGCGGCGTCTATCACTCTATCACTCTATCATTCTATCACTCTATCACTCTATCCGTCAACAATTGGTAAAACCGCTCCCACTCGCACTGTGTTTGATGGAATTTCATGAAACTTGGACACAAGGACCATTAGGTATAGGTCCATCAGAGATGATCCAAAATTTGGGGTCAAAGGTCACCTGTGGGCCGTAATGGGCCATTTTGTGGAAATACGCAAAATGCTTCTTCTCCTACAGATTCCATGGTACAATGTTGAGGGTTTGTCACGATAGTACTATGGTAGTTTTACCTTCAGGGTGTTCATGAATTTGAGATCAAAGATCAACTAGGGGTCTTTTGTGGCCCGGGCCGTGGCCCTATATTTTCAAATTGCTCCTGTTCGTACAGTGTATGGCCAATTATAATGAAACTTGGTCACAATGTTCCTCGGGATGAGAGTTACTAGGGGTGTTCGGAAAATTGAGGTCAAAGGTCATTTAGGGGGTCATCGGGGGTCATTCTTTGTAATATTTTCAAATATCTCAATCTTCTCAAGATTTTGATGGATCATATTCAAAGTTGAACTGATGATTGTTGGATTGTGTATGAATAAGGTGATGCCTAAAAATTTTTGGTCAAAAGTTAATTAATTACAGTTAATCCCCATTGTTTAAAAAAATCTGAGCCTTCACTTTTTGCCAAAGCTCCTTTAATTTGTCTCCCAGTGTCTGCAGTGTTTGTTTACATTTGTGGTTAAGCTCTGCAGAGGCTGTTAGTGGAATTAAAGCAGGACTGGGAGTTGTTATTAACTGTTGAACTGTAAGCATGAGAGCCCTATAGCCAATCAGCACTTGGCGATTCTTAGAAGTCTTTGAGCCTGAGGTATACATGTAGGCAGCTTGTGAAGTTATGCCTTGTAGGGAGTGCTTGTTATGTCTGCTAAGGTAGATGGGAGAAAGTTTAATAGGGTAGGTCAGTGGTATTGTTTGAGAGAGTGGGTAAAATAGGATTTAAAGGGGAAAATAGAAATTGTGGCCAGGATTCTGCTAATGGAGGGGGGGGGGGGTATCCCTCACGGGCCCAAAATTGGTTTTGTGGGCCCTACATTTTTAAGCTCGAAAAGGTATGAGCTTCTGCACCATTGGTGCTCTAGTTTTGTTAATTGTAATTGTTTTCTTCTTCCTAACAAGGAACAGAACACACTTCGTAATTTGTCTGCATTGTTTATATTTCCTTTATAATATTCTTTATATTTGTCTTAAGTTTTCAAGTTTTACTGAGCACTATTCTTCCTTTTTATAAATTGCTTGAATTTATAACGCAATCAACTGAAACGGCTAATTTATTCCTCTTTTTCCTTTTTCACAGGTTTTACCTAGTTTTTTTTTTCTTAACTTTTTTATCTGAAGTTTTACAAGATGGCTTTCAACGATCATGCCAACCAAAGCTGTAAATATCAAAGGACTTTGGTGACATCAAATATCTTCATAAGATATATTTTCAGAGGGAATTGGAAGATTCAGAGAAATTGGGAGGTACACGTGGCGAGAAGGTGGCAGTGGAGGAGTTGTTTACATAGTACGCTGGTTATATTGACACTCGCTCTCATGGTATGCGATCATGTTGTGTGTCAGGAGGATGATGGTATTAATGAAGAACTGAAACAAAAATATCCCAACCTGCATAGGAGAGGTCTTCTTCCAAAAGTTCTAGCAGGCAGAAACTCAAAACGGTTACAGGCCAATCAGGCCGGGGTGGCCAAGGTAAACGACGGGGGGCCACGGCCGGTCGGTAACGTCGAGGCCGGCCGGAGACCTTTAATGCCTCCCGAACAGCCGAAAGTGAGATACGATGTTAATCCCTGGCAGGATACGCAAAAGTACAGTTACAAATGGCCTGAAAACCAACGTGCCTATTTTACATGTCCACGGGGTTACTTTATAGCATTTGTAGAGCCTAGGTTCGGAGGAGTGCAATCATCCGTTTTAAGAGTCCCCTGGAATACCAAAACTTCTATGTTTACTCTCAAAGACAAATACGATCAGGGGCTTTCACCCACGGGGCCGAGCAGGAAATATCCCAAAATGAATATGCCAAAACTTTCTAAGGACGAGGTCAAGAAGAAGGAGTACGAAGAGGCGGTGGTAGATCCGAACCCTATGAGTCGGCTCAGTCGGACGGGCTGCGACCCTGTGCTGCAGTGCCTGGGTCATCAGGCTTGCCTGTTCAAAATATCGGTGGAACTCTGTGCCGCCGATCCGGTACCCGGAAATCGGAAAATGTTCTTCATTTCTGTGACCTGCGCGAAAGATAGCATGGAAGGAGACTACATCACGGAGAGCAAAGATTTTGCCGTGGCACGCAGAGAGAGGGACCAGACGTTGTATCTGGTCTACGATGCGGCAGAGTCGACGGATACAGAGGCACACATCGCATTCCATCAGATGCCAGAGGACGAAATATTTGGAGTCGACTGTCCCCCCGTTAAGGAGGCTATTCAGAATGGGTCAGTAAAACTTCATCATTTTTGTAAAATTTTGGTAACTATTTTAATCGATTCCCTTTCTTTTCGATTGTCTGCCGGGTTATGGAAGCTATTGAGAATGGGTTAGTAAAGTGCATCAGTTTGTAGATTGTTGACAGTTGTTGTTACATTAAGAAGCAATAGTATCTAGGGCAAGCCAACATGTAAGGCACAGGAATCATGCCGACTGTTACGTTCTTAAAATGTCAAATGGCAGATAGGTCCAAGTTTTCCTACTGGAAAATGGTGAAATCCATAGAAACTTCATTAATTTATTCATCTTTCATCCAGATCCTGCTTTAACCCACAGTATGTACAACTTACACATTGTATATATGTTTTGTGCTGTTATTGTGCACTAGTGTTGCACATGTATTGAATCTATTTGTACATACTGTGGACAGACTCTCCAATAACCAAATGTGCATATGTCCAAGGATGTTACTGTTTGCAGACTTCAAGTTAATTTTCAGCAATATTACCATAAATTTCTCGGGACAATGGTGTTTTGTAGTACAAACAAAAAAAGGTGTCAAACTTGTGAAATTCTAGGCTAGGTGAAAAGTTCAGTAAAGCATAACTTCTAGTTGGTACAATTTTGAAGGAAAAAAAAGAAGAAAAATTTGTAGTTCTGCTGTTTTAAGTTAACAACCTAGTTTGATTACCTTACATGGAAAGTCAACTTTACACTTATGGGTACAATGTACCATCTCCATCAGACCAATGACTGTAGTCTTGCTTGCTAGCTTGCTTAGTGGTTTGAAGATTTTGAAAGCTGGCAATGCAGTGACAAAAGGGTCAGTACGTAGAATAGTGATAATTTATGATTGACAATGCTGCCACTACATAAAAACAAGATTTTTTCACGCCATTCCAGGTTATGAATGGTTGTAAACAGTGTCATATAAGTAAAAGAAATAGGAAACAAAGCATATTTTGTAACGATAGCCATAATTTGATAGTAAGTAGTAATGATAGAAAAATGAAAAATCAAAACAGCATTACACATAATTATGTGTCATACTCAAAGTAACATTCCAAATTGGTGGGGGGAGTGGGGGAGGGGTTCAGGAATGGTAGAAGAGGTTCGAACCTTGGGGACAGAATCTGGGTGACTTTTATTTGAGGGAAAAATGACAAGGTTGCAACCCATGGATAAAATTAATCCTCTGTGCATTGCAAACTTCTGTACTAATATTTTCGGCACTTAAATGCAGCTCGACTACCGAGTACAATAGGGCAGAGGACAGTTCTAGTAGGACTCAAGTGTTGTTTAGTCCAGTAAGTGCACCAGAAGGTGTTATGGGAAGGGGTTGGGGTGGGGTGTTGGGAGAATGTATGAATAGTTGGGTAATTTTGTCTTATGTCTGGAAGGGGGGGGGGGAAGTTTCCATACAGCATTTACATTAAAATTCATAGGTTATGGAATTATGGATCACCATGAAAATGGGGGCAAAACAATTATCCTTGTAGACAGTCAGAGCTTCCTTCTCCCAATATAGATGCGGTGCAGTGAATTGATCATATGTGAAAAGTGTGAAGCAGTATGATAAACTCTTTAAGGGTAGTTTTGTGGGAGCAGTGGTATGCCATCTTCATTAGATTTATTTTTAAACTGTGAAGGTTGTTATTTCTTATTTAGTGCTTGACTTTGACTTTTTAGTTTCAGAAGGTGTCCGGTCTCTATACTGTAGATCCAACAATAACACTAGACAGTCAAATTTCACACCCTTTGTGATATTGCATAGTGGAAAAGGACATAGACAGTTGAGTAGCATTTCTTGTAAGCAAGAAGGTTTTGCTTAGTACAGTATTACTGGCCACAGACTGGAAAGCAAGCTACCCTAGGGCTACCCTACAGTAGGAGTACCCTATTTGCTACCCTAGAGCTACTCTAGAGCTACCCTAGAGCTCTGTAGGCAAGACAGCTTGCATGTTGTTGTCTGTCTGTCTGTTAACATCTTATCTGCTCTAGTTTGTTAACATCTTATCATCACAAGAATAGCAGATGGAGTACATTATGCTGTACTTAACATTATTACATGTGGCTTCTTACAGTAGTTATGCATGTACATAATCACAATGAATCTTAACTCACAGAAAATCACAAAACACAAGTACTATTCTTGTATTTTCGTTTGAGAGGCGTTAACTGGTTTATGACACTGGAGGGCATGAGCATACCCGGGGGGGGGGGGTTTGTTAAACATCCTAATGTCAGTCGTCCTAGCAATAAATTAGATAAAAAATGCTATGTTAAATAGGTGAAGAAGAACTTGAATTGTTGCTATACATGTTTTAATGTCAGATGATGGGATGGGTTGAAAAAAAATTGGATTGCAAATTGTTTGATTTTTTCTCTGAAACAGTGAGACAGCAATGTTGCTAAATATTATTGTTGCGAGGCGGCCGCGTTAAACAGAGACGGCCCTCTCACAAAATGAATCCCCTGGAAGGGAAACCCTGGAATTGCTTTTGCAGGGAGGAGTCCTCACCATGGGTTTAATTTAAATACATATCTAAAAGAACTACAGGTTATGTAATATGATAAAAACACATCCTATTGTGTTTAAAGTCAAGATAGTGATGAGCATACAACAATGTTGGTGACCATTCACGTTTAATGCAGGAAAACTTTCTTCATACTGTAAATACTGAAATAAGTCTAGCATTAGAAGAATAATATAGCTGGTCACTGATATTTAAAGCAGCATTAGATTTACTTTGCTCCTCACTAACCTGTCTTCTCACAACCTCACCACGTTATAACGAGAGTGCTGAGGTTGTGGGGAGACAGGTAAAGATTGTCACTCATAAATATCCAAATCCTCTAAGTTTTGGAATTTTTGACAGCCTTTCGTAAGTGACCCCCAGAGTTGAGTTTGAACAAATAAAGACCTGCTTTGCAACTCTCCCTGCGGTTGTCTGTCAGTAGTGCATATATTTGACCATTCTCCAAATACTGTAGAATATATTTTACTATGTATATATTTATGTGTACTGTACTGTATAACACATGCCAAGTTTAAATATAACCTCTTGGGAAGGAAGAACACAATAAGACCGAATAGACTCAGTAATGTAATTATAGTGAGTGTATGTATGTATATGTATGTATGTATATATATGTGTGTGCGCTTCTTAAGTTGATTCTGTTTACATGTTTGTATCGTCTGCACACACTCACACACAAATTACGGATAAGCCGGATACCAATCAGGATGTACTGTAGAGTTCCTTTGACCAGTTTGGCAGTAAATGTCACTTATACTGATGACAACAGTACTGTACATGCTCCTATGAAATCTGTGTGGAGAACCTTTAAATTTGTCCTGGGAAGGGCGAGGTGGTGGTGGTGGGGGAGGCGGTGGGGGTGGTGTAAGTACTTACGGAGCTTGGTGGAGGATTGAGAGGGTAGACTTTTTTGATGAAATTAAATTATTCAGTGTGATTATGGACCAAGGTGTTTGGGAATCATCACAAAATTGACAAGAAATGTTACTTTTTTACAGATCAACTGTATAGTTAAGATATCAGTGTGGGTATATTCATTACTATGCTGTAATTTGCAACTTACTTTATAGTCTTCAGATTCATACTTACTATGTAGTACATATAAACCCATTTGTCACGTCCGTCCGGTCCCGGTAAGGCAGATTTCGTTGGTCGCGTGGCAGGGATGACACAAATTTCCCAAATGACCAGTGCAACAGAGATATATATATAATGATATTGTTCTATTTATATTTTACAGGATTGATTAGAATTAATACATTGAACCATATATCAGTGGTATTAATATGTTTAACATGCCTTTCACACACAGAGACCTTACACGGTAAAGGTATGTACAGTAAGACTAAATTGGCCTCCAAACTGCCATACACGAGGTAAAAGACATTTCACTTTGATCCAATCATTACTTAATGTTTCTGTCACAAGACAGCAGCAGCCAATCACACTCTTTATATATATGTTTAATTCCTGGAAATTATTTAATGGAAAAGTTAACAGAGTATTTTACATACATCTGCATATACTAAATATACATCAGGGTTCACGACACTATATTAGTGTTTGACATAACACCATTGACAGCAACTATGGACATTTGCATTTTTTGGACGCTTTCTTACTGTTTTGGACTTCATCATCTGGATGAAGCTTTCTCAAAAGGCTTTTCAAGTGCTGCATAAGTATCCTTTGAGTTGTTCACAGGCTTTGTGAGACAGGTTAGTAATTGTCGATTGTTAATACACAAACCAGGGAGATTTTTTGATTTTTTTAATGAATCATCCATGCAACAGAGAAATGCTGAAGAGTTACAAGATCTATTCTAATACTTAAAAGGATTGTCTGGTGGCCCAAAGAAGTTACCTTAAAAAATAGTAAATAATTTTCCAAACATGTTGTCAAAGTATGAGAACGCTAATGTTGCGTTTGACAGAGAAACGATTTTTTAATCGTTATGGATAGACATTTGAAAAATGATTTGAACAGTACTATACGTGACGTCAGCTCTGCCATAGCAGATTGCGTCATAACCCACCCTCCGCACAGTACCTATACGGTAATCACAACAAAAACCGCGTTTGTATACAGATAAATTTCTTCCTTAATTTCCGGTGAAATTTCTTAGAAATTAGATATGTTTTCAAAAACTCCTTAAGCCGCCATGTACTAGATCGGTGGTTCCGTGGTCTTTGTGTAACACAAGGTAAATTTTAACAGCAGACTCTTCGTTGTTTAGGCTTTACATCGCGCTATCCAGCTCCAATGCAAAGAATGTTCGTATGTACTACGTAGGCTATACTCAAACGTTGACAATCGGACAGTTCTGCGAAGCCTAAGCTTCTCAGTGCTACATTCTGCTCTGACAACGATTCCGATGAATTTCTTCCATAATTTCCGGTGAAATTTCTTATAAATTAGATATGATTTCAAAGACTCCTTAAGCCGCCATATATGTAGTAGATCGGTGGTTTCGTGGTCTTTGTGTAACACAAGATAAGTTTTAACAGCAGACTCTTCGTTGTTTATGCATCGCGATATCAAGCTCCAGCGCGAAGAATGTTCGCGTGTATAGGCTACTCTAACGTTTACAATCGGACAGTTCTGCGAAGCCTAAGCTTCTCGGTGCTACATTCTGCTCTTTCGGTGTAACTAATACTTTTCAAGTTTCATTTTACTGTTTATTTGATCCGTGAATTTTATTTCAGCGATTTCGAAGAACAGTTTATGAACTGTGGTTTGAGTGTGAGTGTACTATGTGCAACGCTATACAAGTACACCAACTGGGCGTCGTAGGATATACGTTCGCGAGTATGTACGTTATATATATTAGGCAATCCAATGTGCTTACACGTGAGTTTATTTGCTGCGGAAATGGGAGTGCTAACTTCAAGTCGCCTGTTTTGCCTATTTGCAAGCACTACGTCAATCACCATATTGAAGCGTTCGAACAAACGGTACTTTTGGTGAGAAACTGGTGAATTTGAAAACCAGATTTCCACAAGAAGAAAACGTCGAATGGCGACAATTTTTACATGGTTTGAAAGAGAAAAATAATAACTACAAGGACAATGTATCAAATTCTTCCACCAGACAATTCCTTTAAATATAGTATAGGGTGTTTCTATGTCAAACTCTTAACCCACAAAGAAGAAGATATAAAACAGTTTAACCAGGGTTTTGGTTTCTACAGTTTCCCATCATCCCCCCTTTCTTAGTCTATGTTATTTTCACATATGTTTAACATAAAAGTGAACCAAATGGCATTGACATTGTTTCAGACCTTTAGCATAGGAAGTGAGAGCCGATAAGCTCAGTGAACTGAAAGTTAAGTTTGGAGTTATTGAAAGATAGGTCAGTATGAGGAACCATGGAAGATATATACTTATCCTGTCTTGTACAATATATTCTTGATGATTCTGAAGGACTGCACAGTAATAAAGGAAACTGCATAGTGCTGATGAAGGGAAATGATACCAGACCATATAGTAACATTAGCATGCCTGGGTGCCATTCAGCGTCTGTGTAACCAGTTTTACAGCGTTCGCATTTGCTGTGTGGAAGAATCAATATCTATAATCTGTCCATTTCAAGTCGCATACCAAGATCATGTGCATTTTTTTGTATTCTCTTTCAATGGGACTAATTATGAGCTACAGTACTTCACTTGACATAACAGTGTAACACTGTCATCATCACATTGTTACAGTCTCAATGTAAGGGAACTAGGGTTGAGAATGGATGAGAACTTTGTTTGGGATTTGACATTTTGTGCCCAGACTCTTTATCTTGGGTGATTTTTGGTAAAGAGTGTCTACCCATGTCTACAGATATTTGGTTGTAAAGGTTGCCTGCTAGAACAAGGGGGAAGTGTTCTGTCAACTGTCCTGTTACGTTTTGCCAAAATTAGTTCATCTGCTTTTCTCTAAAGTTGCAAAATTCTCTTCAAAACATACCAAATTGCCTCAATTTTAAATAATAAGAATGTACATGGCAAGATTAATACACATATATCGATAAAATAATACTTCTTTGAGAATGTTGTAATGAGAAATCAACTTTATACATAACACATGTATTTTGCATCCTAAAAAAATAGCTTACCTGTCTCCTCACAACCATAGCAATCTTGCTTGACCAAGTTTACTGGGATCCAATAACTTGAAGCACATTACTCCCTTAGTGAAAACAAGTCGCCTCTGGTATCAGCCATCAGCCAAATTCTTGTTCCACCACCTAGAGTGCCTGGACCTGTTTTGTTATGTAGTTGTGAGTACACAAGATAGCTTGTTGCTCTTAAACATATTATTTATTTATTTTACCAAATTTCTATAGCGCCTTATCCAATCAGAAATTGCTCTTTACAGTAAGGCGCTTTACAGTAAAATACATACAAACATGATATAAATCAATAATGTAAGGTAGAAAAAGGGTAGAAAATTTGTACAATCTGACAATAAATTGTATAAAAACTGCAAATGGGAAATAGAAAATTATACCAAACAAATTCTTCAAATTTAAAATATACAAATGTGAAAATTTTTCAATTTTAAAATATGTAATATAATAACTCCAAAGTCCAAACTGTGAGAAGTAAAGAGTTATCAGATTTGGAAACTTTCTAACTTTGCTAACTTTCTCTGCGACCCTGTGGGGGCTAACCCTCTGTGCGGCCCTGTGGACGCTAACTTTCTCTGCGACCCTGTGGGCGCTTACCCTCCCTCCGACCCTGTGACACTAACTTTCTCTGCGAAGGTTTTTGCTTAGTAAGCTTGTCACTTGTAAATATGCAAACCAGTAAGTTTTGGAATTTTGGAAACTTTCATCAAAACACTTGGTATCCTTTGCATTTCTATACAAGTTTTCTGATCAGCTTAACATGAAATATTGTGCTTTAATGTATGTCAGAATCAGACAAAAGAAGTTAATTTAACACATAATTACATAACTTAAACTGTTGTGCACAACACATCCAGAATAATTTAGTGTTCAAGTTTTGTGTCGCAGTTTTGAAGGCCCTCAACTTTGTTCCATGTAAAATACTATGGTTCCTGCGTACATAAACTGCTGCACATTTGTGCACTTGTATATTAAAGGTATGCTCTATTGGCCCCAAATATGCTAGATATTCAAATACGGTCACCTTTGGTCAAAATTCTTAAACTGTTTCAATT
Organism: Apostichopus japonicus; assembly: GCF_037975245.1. NCBI lineage: Eukaryota > Metazoa > Echinodermata > Holothuroidea > Aspidochirotida > Stichopodidae > Apostichopus > Apostichopus japonicus. The sequence goes on from NC_092565.1 coordinate 19,855,971, forward strand.
ACAAATTTTCCTCACTGGAACATTCACCATCTTGTGTGTTCCTTAAAAATGGCACTGTAAAATTGGTACTGTTGCAAAATCTGGTGAATTCCTTACCTTGTACTAATCTACATGTACATCAAATGTAAAACTATCATGGCATATATAACCCTTATTGAAAACCTTTCTCTGAGATATAGAAAATATAGGACTTTGTTATTAGAAGAAATCTTTTCATGGAATAACAATGTGTTTGTATAGATTTCTCTAGTCAATCCTACCATACAACAATATTTTGCAGACTGTGATCTAAATAATCTGTGAAAATAACCCTAGAGGGAATTGGAGTCAGGGTTTCATATTATAGTAGTTTGGTCAAAGGTTCACATTATTATTTGAATGTGAAAAATATTTAATATAATATGGAACCATGAAATATGAAATCCATAAACTCACTTCCACCTGATAACTCATTTTTATCAGCATGAAAAGATTGAATATAGCAGTGGGCACAGCATTCATTGAAAATGATTGTGGAAAAGCCAATATCTCCATGAGATGCTCTTGCATCATGTGTTTGGTGGTGGCTTGTAAGGGGGAGAGAGTGTAGTCTCACTGGTGTCAAAAGGTTAACAGGTGTATTTTACATTGATTGAGCACCATATGATAGTGAACATTGGCTCCATATTGGAATTTCTGTGCATGATTGAGGGCTGTGGTATTGACAACACAGTACCTGCCAAGTTGCATCAAGAGGACACACAAGTATATGACTCTAGTCATTGTTATGGTGGGAAAACTTTGAACCCTCATCTACAGACCACAGCGCTGTGTTGTGCCAATTTATTATAACATAGAGCTATATTGTAATAAACAAGGGGGAGTCCAGCACTGTTCAAAGTAACAAAGCATTAGCTGCTGTATGCCGTTACTAACTTAACAATTAATCATATTCCACTTTTCTCCAGATTCTCCTTGAGTCTAAGCCAATGGTTTGTATGATCTTTACCAATTTCTTCTCCTTGCCCAAAATAAGATTGAATTGAAAAAGATTCTCTTACCCATCTCCAGTGAATTTATGCACTTTAATATCTTTATAAACTACATAAAAGACGGTTATGTAAAATTATAGCACTGCATCCGCTAGATGACCCACTTTGGATCACCGAATTAATTTCCTCTTCATTCTGAATCTACTACTTTAAGTTGGCATTACCAGCTTATAGAGATGAGAATTCTGCCATCAATTCCTGATGCAAATTAGTCAAGGCCTATGGGCATCTGCAGCGATAGTATTATTGTCCTAAGGTGTTTTAGTCGTGTAATTCATTGCGTATTGGTGTACAGTAATTACTGTATGTTTCATCGGTAGAATAGAGATGCTTGTTTTGGTGAATAACTTGGTCAATCATCAGCAAGTCCTGTCTGTAAGAACAACTTAAAAAATTTCTATTGAAAAGGAAAAGTTTTTCTCGAAATTTGCAACTCAATATTTTATATTTCAAGTTATTTTGATTTAGAGGGAAGGAGAGGATAGGGGGGTATGGGCAGCTATTTTCTTAGACAGTATATTCCTGAGAGGAGTGACTGCTACAGTATTTCCTTTAAAATTTCAATTCCATTTGTACCTTGTGAAAGACAAATGTTCAGAGTGCATGATATTTTTTCAGTGTTTGTTAATTGGTTGTTACTGTCTTTTTTTTTATCTTACAGGTATGGAGGATGGTGTACAGTTCCTGCACCAGCCCAAGGAGATATAGCTAATGATCTCTGGAACATCTTGGGAAGGTAGGTTCCGTGATTGATCAGCGAAGCCTACAGGGCTGAAAGATATCAGTCATGTATTCCTCTATGAAGGATCTTACAACATATATTAAAGGTCATCAGAAAAGGTCTCAATTTTAGAGTTGCTAACAAACTGATAAAAGTTTCAGAAGTTGCTTCTGTGTTTTCACTCTCCAATTCATCTTCCAGATTGTTTGAGTGTTAATCTTAGATACTGAAACATCTCAGACAATTAAGATCCTTTGAGGTGACCATAATTAAATGGCTTCTAGCATATTATGAGGTAATACTGATGACTTTTTTAAAAGTAATCTATCAAAATATCACTTCCTTCAGCAAATTTAAGCAAAAACAAATACTGTAGTTCTAACAAACTGAACCTCTAAATAATGTGTGTTAACGAGACAAACTTTGAGGAAAGTGAAGTGTTGCAACAACAAGAATGTGTCAAATGATGAGCAAGTTTACAGCAAGAGTGAATGTTTATTTATATCATTTAGTGAACTATATCAACAATGCAGCATGACTCTTCTTGTGCCAGAGAAATGCGCCTATTTCTGGTACGGATATAACCCACATAATCAGAAGAAATGTCCCATATTTTGTTCTAAAAATGCCTGGTTATATCTGGAACAAACTTTGTAAATCCGCCAAGAAAGCAATTTTCCGACAAACCTTGTGGGACATGGTTCATTTCTCCGGCTTCTAGGTCATAGTTTTAGTTTATTTGACAAATAAGTATGTCAAAGAAAGCATGAAATACAATTACTGCTATGAATAACAACTAAATATCTAGGTTGAACAGGTTTCAGGCAGTGACACATGGCTGTTTCATATATACAGTATCTGTCTGAAAGAGCTATTGGAAACGATGCTTGCGGGAAAAATCACTTAAAAAATGTAAAAGACAGGGAAAAAAGGTGTTTGTCATTTCATGAGCAAATTGTGACCATTTTATAGAAGTGGTTGCTCTTGGCTAAAGTGGTAAATTAAGTCTATAATATGAGCAAACAAATGTCAGAGACAACCCAAATTTGGAGAATTTGGGACAGAGATGGGAAAATTGGTTCTGGATCATGTTAAACTAGAAATATAAAGGCATGAAAGATGTTTTGTAACGAATTCTTGCAAACTGTACACATTTATTAAAAGGGTGTTGTGTAAACATTTTGTTGTAAAAGCAAACACTTCTCAGAGTTTGGGTGGTGGGAATGAACACATCTACTGTATTTGGTATATATTTTCCATGGTTTTATTGAACAATTTTTAGCTGCACCAATCACCTCCTGTTAACAGTTAAACTATATTTAGATATCTGGTGAAGATTTTGTTGCATATCTTGTAATACATCTATTTTTTGTCAATATTCGTAGAGCTCAGCAAAATACACTCTGTAGCTTGAGCACTGCTAACAAAGTGGAATAGACAAGTAATTGAAAGCATGAATATTTACTACAAGGGTGTTATGAGGATGTGTGTCGTCATTGTATTTATTTTGTATTTATTTGTATTTATTTGTATTTGTATTTATTTTCACCCCACTCTTCTTAACTATCTCCATGTGATATAAATATTCATGCGCAAAGATGATCCAATTCCTCAGTAAACACCAAACCAAGTCTTGATTATATATCAACAGTTCAGTCAGGTTCAAATAGATTAAAATACAGACAGTGGAATATCACCTGCTAAGCACTTCGGGTGGTAGAATGAGCAGAAATACCATTGACTGGGAGGGTTGGGTCATAGAGGGTGTACAGTGTTACAAAGATTACCAGTTCACTCTAGGCACAGTAGAGTGATAGTGCTGAGGTTGTGGGGAGACAGGTAATGTAATCAGTTGTAAATATTCAAACATGGTAGTTTTGGGATACTCATGAGGTAAAACAAGCTACAGTAGAAGGGTGACTTCCTGTGATCTTCGAAAAAATTCAACAGATTTTGAATCAGATTATCACACACAAAGCAAATGTACTGAATATGGGGCAAATTGGCTAGGTATCAATAGACCTTTGATATTTAGCTTCACAAAATTAATGTTATTAACAGCTTCAAAATCCAACCATACTGTAGATTGCTTCAAGGTGTTACATCAGGACGGAATACTCAAAAGCAACCTAATGTGTCGTCGTCGGTTGAATGTCTGAAGCCATCAAGATTTGTGGAAATGTAGTTCTAAGCTCTGGGATGCTTTCTGAGATAATAACCCAAATAAGTATTCAGTTTATAGCAATCATGCAGTTTTTATTCTCGAGAGGGGAATTTCATTGGTATTCTGCAAGTATAAAGCAAAGGCAAATTATTCCTAAGGAAAAGCTAATACCAGCATCAGCTCAAACCCATCTTCTAGAGTTACAAATCAGCTGACAGGGAGTATATGGGATGGAATGCAATAAAATCTTTGAAATTTCCAACATTTCTATGATTATTCAGATAACAGTATGAAGGCTCCTCTTTCACACAAGATTTCTTTCCTGTTTGTGTAGATTGTGAATTCACTGCTACGTTAGTCGAGTGCCACTCCCTGCTTATATTTCTTTTCCATTGAAGAAAATTGCCTCATGTCATCATAGGAATATGGAATGTGGAATAAGTGTATTAAAGTGGGTATCACATAGAAAGTTCTTACATTGATTTTACTGTACAGTATGCAAAATAGCCAGAGTTACTACACAGATAGATGATGCCAAAATGTAGTCAGGTTGCACAGAATCTCTGCAGTGTTGATAAAATATTTATTGATTTAAAGAAAAATTGGAGACCTTGGAATGGGGCCCTCTAGTCGTTCCCAAAATCAACAGAGGGAGCTATCATATATATCGGTCCAATCTAGTTCTTGGAAACTTGATGAGTTGTAGTCTCTGACTGCACATCATATATATCAGTGCTGGAGTTGTTCACTAGTAATGTTGGTTTCGTAATTACTGAAGGATATTCTTTGAAACTTTATATCTGCCCAATTTTTGGAGGAAGACAGAAGAAAATTATTGTGAGTAGAAGTCAACATGTCAAAATTTCATTTCGGATGAGAGCACCTGGAGGGGGGGAGGACTCAGTTTTTTTTGGGGGGGTAGGGCATATGCCATAAAAATATAGTGACATGTCTGCTAGGGATCAGTAATTCAACTGGACCATTTTAACCTTTATAACGTCCTTGTGTTTCCTGGGGCTTCCCTCACAAGTTTTGCCCATTAAAGTCCATTGCTTTCCCATGAGAGTGTAACCACACCACAGTGGTTATTCAGAATTATGAGGAGACAGGTAAGCTCGTAGCACGTAAATAACCAAACCTGGTAAGTTTTTTTCAATTTTATCATGTCCTCATTTTATTTTCCTTCACTTCTCAGGGTGTCTTTCGCTGAATGTCGCAGAGAGTTGAGAGATGTATACTGCGCCTACCATTACAACACAACTGGCGGTTGTCTCCCTCCCACTTTCATCGAACCCAGAAAGGTAAGAATCCAGTTAAGATGATCAATATAAACACAGGGTAACTCAATAAATGTGGGGGTTTGAGTACAGTCGGGGTGAGATATGAGGTGGCACAGCTAGCCCTATCAGCCCCCTGCATCTATTTGAGAAATTGCTTTTCTGTTTCCCCTTATCCATTTCCTCCTTCTCTACATCTCTTTGCCCTCTCCTTCCACCTTTCCTTCACTCTCCCTGCCCCCACCTTCCTCCCTCCCCCAAAAATAATTTAAAAAAATGAAGGAAAAGTTTCCCATTGGTTCTTGTAATCAAATAAACATGAGCTTTGTCTTTGTTAAAATTTGTAGTCAGTGTCTATTTTCTTTTCTTCGTCTTCGATTTTTATTTCGGCTAAGAATAACATTCTGAAAGATGTTGAAAGATCTACTTGAAATTTGAAAATACATAAGGATGTCAATACCATAAGCTCAAGTATACTTGGAGGTTGTTGATACAACACTATGTTCCAGTTTAAAGTCCATCCAGCCTTGCATTTTACTGTCTGCTGTAAAGATTATAAACAAAAGCTTCATAGAATAATAGGAAATTCAAGTTGTGTTGTTTTATTGCCTATATTTGCTTGGTAATTACTGAAAATACCAGTCAAGGCAACCACAATTTGGTTTGAGTCTTTGTGAAAAGCACCACGCTAAATCCTAAACTTTGAAGCAGCAGTCTTATTTTATCGCAACAATAAAGTAAACACTGTAATCAAATCACTTAGTTTGACAGTTTTGTTTGGCTTTTGAACTTCAATATCAGACAAAGCAAATAATAACACAAGATAACAAAATATTATTAAGTGATTTAAGAAGTGACCTAACTTTGTTATCTGTTACATGAGTTAAACTTAGCCTTGATGTCATTATCCATTTTTTCTTTCTTAAATGGGATGATTGCTTTGTGTTGGAATTGTAGAAAATTATACTACCAATTGTTGCTATCAATTTATGAAAACCATAATCTTAGATCAGCTGGTGTTCATGTCACTTTTTTGAGTTGAAATTGATTAATATTGCAATTTTAGTCCATACTAAAATCCCAACACTCAGAGGAAGTCTGTTTAATAGTCCAGTTTCACTTTAAGTAGTGAAGCAAAAGTCGATTATTTGAAGTTTGGTTTCTCCATGTGTTTTGATACTACAGTTATATGAAAAGTGTCCGGCCAACGAAATGTTGAGGATTGAATTAGATTTATTAAAATACTGACTCAATTGCATTCATTTGGTGTCTTAGTTTTGGTTAATTGCAATCTTATTTTAAGAAATACTTAAATACTTTAAAATATTTCAAAAAATACTTTAAAAAAAAAAAAAAATTGAAAAACTAAAAAAAAAAAAAAAAAAATTCTTTTAAGAAACCATTTGAATGCAAAATGCTGCTTTAAACATAAAAGAAATGGTTAAATGAGGGAGGCCAACTTGTCACATGTAACAAGTTTAATTTGAGCAAACTGGTTGTGATAAATGGAATTATTGACATTGCCTCAGGAATATTCTGTCATGATGAAATCACAGAACATACCAATCACTGATGCTTGCTATCAGACTCCTCGCTCGTGATCACCGAACAGGAAGTTGAGTTTTTCTGTACTAGAAGAAAAAGCATGAAGCTGTAAACCTTGTGATGTACAGCGCTGTCTCTAATGTCGACCACTAATATCACTAATGTGTCAACAAACAACAACGCAGGACGTTTGAAGATCACCACGAGCTGTGTTTACATTACAAATTTTAACACGGAGCTCTGGGTTCAACACTGTGCTTGTGGTCCGATTTAAATGGGCCTCGGTTGCTATTGAAGTATAATCGAGAGATTAATCTTAGGTAGTTTATGTAATAGTTTGGCTGGACTAGAGAGACCACAAAGCCCACACATTGTCCATCAGTATTAATTGGTCATTTGATAGGAATAAAACGGCTTCTAAATTTGTTGCGGTTCTACTTGTGTTTGTCAGTGATACTGTGCGTTATTATCATCAAGCAAGTCATATCATCAACAATCAATCCGTTTCTTTAATTGTTCTGGGAGAAAATCAGTCGTTTCACTGTGCTCTCTGATTGATTCCAGAAACGTCGAAATTGACGTGAACTGGAAATGTTTATAGACTCCATTCAATTTTATCTTGATTACTTTTTTTTTCCCCCTTTCATTCTGCTGAGCTGCAATTTGAAACTCCTGCCTATTGGTCTATTTGTCTGATTACTGATTACTAAATGACAAAACAGAGGGACTGTTATGTCTCATTTTGTCCGTCGTTTGCTGCTAGATTTCACAGCCCAGGATTTTGAAAGTGGCGTGGAAACAGAATCAAAAGTATTTGTAGTACCAATGTATAACCCGTAAGGAAAATAATCTTATCCTATATACTCACTTCATCCAAAATGTTGTGTTTGTTGCAGAAACACAAAACTTGAGTACTATTTTACACAGTTAATGTTGATCCTTTCCGGGCAAATTTTTTAATGGTTGTCCAGTCGTTCGAGACAGCAAATTTTTGTTTGGAAAACCAAAATCAGCTTTTGTGATTGGTTGTCCGGTGGACGACTGGTTGTTAAAATCAAGTTCGGATTGTATCGTCATCAAAATATCCCCAGATAGGTGAAAATATTGATTGGTACAGTATCACCCTTTATTCTCTGAGATACCAAAATAGTAATTAAAATAATGCCTCAATGCCTGGTGTTCTCAATCACCAAACCTACACATCTCTCCTGCAGTTTACATATTGGTCATTCTTTGTTATTTTGCTATATTTTTTCAGACAACCAAATTTGTGGTTCGGCCATTCAAATGGTACAAATTTAAGGAAAAGAAAAACGAATACTTAACAATTTTCATGCTGTTAAGTTAATTTCTAGATAGTGAGTGTACTAAGAGGCTGGAAGACACTTATGTTTTGTGTTCAAAAAATTTATAAAAGGTATATATTTGATTGATTTTATTGTTTTTGCACCACATTTTGTTATGTGGATAAATTCCATGGCTTTATTTTTCTCTCTTAACCTATCTCGTATATACTGTACATGCACTTCAGTCTACTTAGCTTATAATAATCGGTAGCATTCCTGGTCTGCACTTCCAACGATATCCTGTTGAAGGTCACTGCCCCAGCTCTTCCTAGACAAATCTACCATTCCACTGGAAATCACCTTTACCCATTCATTTCTGTATTCCTTTATAGATTTGTTCACCCGATTCAGTTTGGTTTAATAGAATTCTACTGTTGTACCATAACTAAATATTTATAGTGTAATGCGTAGTACACATGGGTGGTCGGTGTAATTGTCAATGTCTATATATAACTTTGTTAAATTCTTGGTACTTTAGAAATTATGTTGTCTCTTCTACTGTATTACATTGTATGGCTATATATACATACATTTTCATCGTGTAAGTTTGGTTGTGTGTATTATGTATACATTCACGGGGAATAATTTAATGATAAAAGTTTGTTAAATATATAGTAGTTCTAATGGCTGTGAGTTTTGTCTTTCATAAACTTCTATGGTTACAGTGTAAAAAAATGAATATACATCTTTGCACTAGCCGCAGCTTGTATAAAGCAAGTTGCCCATTTTGCATAGCTCCTAAAGGATTCCCTTCTCCCTAACTTTGCACATGAATTTGATGATTTGTGACGGAGAACAAACCATAAGTACATATTATTTATTGCATTTAGCCAAATTATATCAGATGCAATTGCTTAACCAGGAAAGAGTTAAGCCTGCTTGCTAATAGCAAATGTTAGGCATTAACACATTAGTGATTACCAACAAGGATTTTGATGTCCAAATGCTTACATCAACTTCCTTTTCTCCATTGCGTTGAGGAAATCCTTGATGATGTATTATTACTTGTAGGTTCTGTATGTCTAGCAGAGGACATTGTATTTGTTTTAAATATTTTTTATATCAAGTCTATTTTTTTTAAGGAGACGTATACAACCAGCACTCTGGTGTATTGTGTTGAACATAAAACTTATTACATTACCATAATTACATTGATATGAATGATGTTCCATTTACTTATTGGGGGGGGATGTTTTACCCTGCTTGTAACCAGCATTCTGGTATAATGTGTCCACAAACAACTTGTAATTACATCCCTTTTATTTGATTAGTGTAATCCTCAAATAATGTACAGTATGTACTATGACTTTGTATCTGGGTTCTATGGACAGGACATGCCATCAATCTTTGTAGAGACTTTCTTGAAACAAATTTGCCCTAAATCTGAAAGCTCATCAATTTGAGATATGACTCGAGATAATTGTTTTGAAGGATACATTCAGTTAAAAAAAAAATTCTCTTGCATAGTCCAATTCCTTTCACACAAAATATAAATTTATAAATCATACAATAAAACTGAAACCATCATTTTGAGATATGACTTGAGATAATTGTTTAATTGTTTCAAAAGATATATGCAGTAAAACAAATTTTTTTCTTGTCTACTCCAATTCTATTCATAAAAAAATGAAGTAAAAGTTAAACATTTCTAAAAAATGTCTAGTTTGATGGATTGGATGCGGTCAATATTATGTGGGTTTCTGGATGATGAAATGTTGTGAAGCATACTGTAGGTATAGTTATGTTGATAATTTAACCTACATTTGGTGAAAAAAAAATTCTAGAAACTTGTCTTAATGAGTTAGTTTAATTGCAATCTTATTTTCATAATAACTTGGTATTTTTGATCAAGTTTTCTGGCCAACCTAAAAAAAAAATAAAAACAAAGCAAACCCCCCCCCCCCCAAAAGGTAAATATCTGTTAAAAATTTCACATAAAGGAACGTTGTTGCCCCCATAATTAATATGTGGTATACGATGTAGACAACGTCAATGACAAAATCACTGTCTGTCTTATTAGATCTGCAGCCCTTAAACTACCCAAAGTTGAGTATATATATTTAGTCTTTCCTAACAGTCTGTTATCTCAAACAGATCAACATTTTTCAAATCGTTTTGAAGTGAATGCATTTGTTGGTAAAGTGCTTGTTTACAGATGGCATGATTATGTGAGGCTGTTAATGCAGGGAAAAGCTCTGAAATTATATAAAATACTCTTATTTAAAGTTTTGTGTAAAGTTATATAAAAAGTTTTCAAAGGACAGTAACATTGAATATTTAATTATTCCCTGGATCCCTTTTATCTTTATGTCATTAATACTGTACTTATTATTAAAACTGATTTGCATATTTGATCAGGTTAGTACTTCCATGATCCAACCACTGTCGGGACCTTTCTCCATGAGCTACAAATGACTATATTAGGAACTCTATAGGCTCACCAAGTTCACATTTTACAGAATATGATGGCAAAAGATTTCATCAGTTAAATATATTCATTTTATAGTACAAGTCTGCTAACAAGGATTTCAGCAACACTTTTGATGGAGGAGCTCTCAGAGTGAAGCTACGACTGTTATTATATATGACTGTAACCTTCTGGTATTGTTTTATCTAAATACAGTTACTCAACGTTCCATATCTTTACGTCATTAAAATTAGTCCTTGGTAATATCCTAACCTCTGTCAGGGAGCTTCCTTCCTTTCCAGTATTCTTGCTCCAAGAGCCGACAGTTTAAAGCTACAATTTGTGCTAAATTTCTTTTTTTGGCACGTTATACTCACATCGTCACAGACTGATGAGTAGTACGGACAATATTCGTTAGTGTTATACTCCTCTATAGTCAGAGTGTGACACAAGGCCACAACCCAATTCAAATTTCAAGTTTTACCTAATATTCAATAGTTATTTCAAGACCTCTGAAATCATTTGCAGTTTCTGTTGAGCAATGATAATTAAGCCCTGCACAGAGATAGTGCAACTTCTATATTTTGCTATACACAGTGGTATATACAGCAGATTGAACATTATAATCCTCCCCAATGTCTTTTGCTCTGAAAGTCAATAGGTCATATCCTGTAGACTTCTATTAAGTCCAATTATGTACAGACTGTACTATTAATAATATTTTTCTTGCAGTGCAGTTCCAATAACTGAAAGGTTGCTATGTTTGTAGGATGGTTCCCAGCTCTTCCTGTAATGTGTGGAAGTGTGAGACTGTTTGTTATCTTTCACCAGAGTTGAGTAAATATGCAGCTGTTTGATATACAGCTTGTGATTGTTGATATAATGAGGAATAATCCACCCTTTCTTGTGTACATAGTGTAAAGTTAAGAAGAACTATAATGAAACGATTTTGCAACTTTACTGATGATGTTCTTCAGAATGAAGCAGATTTTTGTTGGGTTGATTTTGTTCAATTTTTTGGTAAATTTTTGATAGGTAAATCCTGTGACAATCTGTGTATAGCTTGGCTGGCCCTGTTTTGTTTTACGATTTCAAAACGCTATAGGGTTGAGAGGATGCGGTGAGAGGATGGGGTGCAAGTAAATTGTTGGAAGAACAGATGGGAAAGGGAAGTGGGAGGGTAGGTGGAGGCTAGTTAAATATAAAAATGGGTTTCCCTCAAATGTTAAGCAGGATAACTACAGCCTTTGAAGCATTGAGATGGTATGGGCGATTAACTTCAGTCTCAACTATGACCACCACGATGGCAGGGTCGTGATTCAAAATATTTATGCTCTGAGTTTGAAAATGTACCTAAAATAGCCTTAAAGTGAACTTCTTGTTGGGCAAAAAACACCCTGGAGATTGTCTACTGTCAATTACTACCCTGGTGTAAACACGATATTTGTACTAGCTGCTTTGGTCAAATAATTGCAGACTATACCCCTCATTGGTTGTAATATATTAAATTAACCTTTTTGAGGTGTTTGGGCGTTTGAGGTTTTCCTAAGACTTTGATTTGTCTCGACAGTGCACAACTAAACAGCAGAGTTTTCCTGCTAAATATATGTGACTGAAATATAACCTTAATGTATTTACTTCGCTTCCTAGCTTACCTGTCTCCTCACAACCCCAGGGATCTTGATCTACCGAGCCTAGAGTTGAACTGGTTACAACCTCCTTAACACTGTTTTGATGCCCTCAACAAACCAGTCAGTATACTGGTCAATGCCCATTCTTTCTATTGTTTTCTTTCACAAATTCATCTTTTTTCGAATCTTGGGAATCACGGCCATCATTTTGGTATTTAGCACTCTGTTCTTACATCATTGTAAATGTACTACAACAGCCTGATAAGTACATTTTTTTCAATTCAGGGTTTTTTAGGGCTGAATTTGGGTTCCCAGTTTCACCCATTGTTAGAGGACTTTTCGGGGTATGTGTAACGGCAACAGTGGTTGCCCCCCTCCCCACACTTATCTTCCCCCTCCCCACACTTATACATGTGTATTTTGTTGTTTATTTAATTCATGCACTAGCTTTTCTAGACAGGTAATTACATCATTCATAAATATCATGAAGTTTTGGGATAACCAGGAAAGGTTCATGTTACCTACTACAGTGATAAGTGCCAAAACAAACAATTTGAATGCAGGAATGTAAACCTACTGTGTCATGCTTCATGTGTTTAAGACCTGCAAAGGTTGTAATATTTTTGTAACAGGAAACTCACTGCATTGTTTTTTGCACTGCTTTCCCTTCATAAATACCTGGGATTGGTCGTTAGGAATGCAGGATCATCAGACAACATTATCTTAACCTGCAGGTGTTCCAACAGCTAATAGTGTGTGTGTGTGATTTCTGAGTAGCAGACTAAGTATGGACAGTGGGAGAGGTTCAAGTATGAAGGCCATAACCTTGTAAGGAGCAGAAAATAAATACATCTCATGTAACGATTTGGGGTCCCTGCACAGAGAGAGAGAGTATTTCACATTAGGGGTCAAAAGGTTACTGTTAAGGCTATGCATTTCCTTGAAAAGGGGTGACTATGGTATTCAGTGGATATAGGAATAAAGATCAAAAGATTGTGAGGATTGTTAGGGATTAAAATGTTGGGTGGGACCTAGGTGGGAATGTACAGTAGTTGCAGGTAAGAGATAGAAGCATGGTAGACCTACCAAACGTATTCTTTAGAAAGAAGTTCTTTTATGATTGATTTTAATACGGTCCCTTTAATAGATAGCTTATATAAGGTTTGTTTGTTAGTTTGTTTGTTTTATTTGCACTCAGATTGTTCAAAATACAAAAATATTACAAAGATATTAATAGACAAAGGACGGAAATGAAAAGAACAAAAAGAGTAACATGAGCTAAACCCATTAGGCTGACAGAAAGTGGCCCATTTCCAATGGGGCCCTAGAGAAACACAAAGTACAGTACTGACACACTCATAGTAGTAATGTGTATGTTGCACAAGATCCACAACAGAGTTGATATATGTATGATATTCCCCAGCTTAGTCAGTAGAGATTGACATTCCCAGCTGATAGTTTGCATCATCTCAGCAAATGTTTGTTATAAGTTTAGCAGCTGACCTTTTATATTTTATCAGTTATTTTTAGGATGACATTTTTATTGTGAGAAGCAGCACAGCATTTAGATGTAAATGATTTATGAGGTGACATAAGTAGCTACAGTAGCAATCATTGGAGGTATTGATAGATCTAGCTATCTACAGTATGCAGTTTAGTTTACTGTGAACATAGTTGTAAGAGCTGGTCTTTGAAAGTCAACAATATGCAAATATATATGATATAAATATCTATATGTAAGTATTTCTTCAGTGTTTTATTATATTTTAATAGTAAATACATAAAGTAAAAAATAAGTTGATTGAATTGTTTTAATCTCTTATCTTTCCAGGCACGTAGCCCCCCCTCCCCCGCCCTTGGCTACGCGCCTGTATCTTTCTCTTCACTTCTGAGCTATAGATAATACATCAAGTCAACAATTTTTTAAATTGACCTATTTAATTTTAATTTTATTTTTTTACCTCATGAATAGTGTAGTTAGGTAGTCCTGCAAAGTCAACAATTTTTTAAATCAAATTGTGTAATATCTTTTGTCAATATTAATATTATAGTTTAGGTATTCCTTTGACGTAAACATTCATTGAATTCATTCATTCAACCATTCAATCAAACATTCATTGACGTAAACATTCATTGAATTATTTAAGTGTAGACCTATTTATAATATTCAGTTGTTAAGGCAGTCCTTTATATGTGATCACTTATATTTTTTGATCATTGTCATCGTCATCATAAATTTTTCTTGAACAGTCATTCCATAAGTGAATCTTATTTTCAAGCTTGAAAAACCAAGAATAACTATAGATAGAACCATTACTAGCAGTCTGTTGCTTTTTTATTAAGACATATCAGCCCTAAAAATACTGCCTATAAGTCATCCTATAAATTATGGAGAAATTGGAATTATTTGCAAAGTTAATTTTTCTGGTAAACATAAAAGAATTGGTCTCTAATTATCAGGCAGACATAAAAACAATCATCTCAATCATCATAATCCATCGTATTGATTGTTTTATCAATACAAGTCGCCATTTTTCCACCCATTTCTACAAAACAACTTGATCTTTCCTCATCTATCTAAATCTTTTGTGCTCCCAAGGGACCGATAATCTTTGTGCCTCCAAGGGGCCGCTAACGAAGAGCGGTTCATTTATATTGGAAAGGTGTACTTGGTATGGTACTCATGCGATACATCTCGTAGCCTGTAAAATGCAAGCCCTGTAAAGTGCGGCGTGTGTCTGTGTATATTACTGGCTATCGGGTTTATAACTTGTTTTATGGCATAGACTGTCTGTGTTTTATTATCTGTGATCCCATTACTCTTAATTGGTCGACTCCGAACTCGGGCTGCTGAAGTGTGGATGCCACAAATGCTTTCCCTCCCTGCAGGTGAAGCAATTTAAGTATTTTAATGTAAACAAATTCAGGGCATGGAGAGAGAGATATATATACCGGGGAGTAAGATTCCTTAAGCCGCAGAGTTTACTAGAAAACATTCAATCATTAGTCATAATTCCGCCATCTTCTTTAGCTTACATGTGGTAGAGGTCCTTGTGAAGAATACAGTAAACAACCCAAGTAGCTAAGAAATATCTTACTCTGGTTACGAGATATCCTAATTTAAGGGACTTAAATTACGATTAGGATCTCAAATAGGTGTATTTTCTCTTTGTTTTGCTTTTCATATTTTCCGGGTAGAATGTTACCAGTGCTGAATGCTGAAACCAATGCCATCATTATGTCATATACAGAGCTTCAATATTATAGATAAGTTAGCATACATTTGTAAATCACATTGAACATTGTAAGAAATAAAGGAAATGTGTAAATTAATGATGTCATATTTCCTAAATAAAAAATTTAGAAATTTAAAAATTTAGACTTGATCAAGTCTTCAGCCTTGTGTTTGAAGGATCATTCTGAGATTTCTCCCACATGAATTTAGGTTTTTTTTTTCGTTTTTTTTCTGCTGTTTTTGGGAAAGTTGTTCATAACAGAGAATTCAAAAAGCTGCCTTAAGAGGCAAACTCCCTTATTTTTTCTTTGGACTGAGACAATTTTACGAGACAACTCTTTGTTACAAGCCTTTGTCCTTGAACATCTCTAATATGCTATAGAAAATAACACAGAACAGCTTAAAGGTATGCATGCGGCCATGCCAATGCCTCTGTGGAACTTACTTAGTGGTTATTGATTTTCCGACACTCTTCCTGAGGGGATCCAGTTTTAACTTGAGGTTAATTTGAATATCCTGTCATGTTTAAGAAAGTTTTCACTTACAGATCTATGCAAGTACAGTATGGTAGTTCATGACCCAGAGATAGATTTGCAAACACTTGAGGCAAACGTTGTGGAGGGAATAAGGGAAGCAGGGGATTGGGGAGAGGGGGGGTGGGGAGTTGTGCCTAGAAGGAGATATTAATGCCCTTGAAAATTGTCATCTTGTACATATGCTCTCTTACTTATCCTTCAAGAAAAATGTGTGCAACAGAATTTTCTTAATTTTCTTAAAAGAAGATATAAACTGCCGGGCTACTGAACAACAGCTGCTTTTCCATTATTGGATCTTTCCAGTACCCCCCCCCCCTCCATGCCTGCCAACACCCAGCCCCATCACTGAATTTGTCAAACTGGTATCTCCAATAAATTGGTAGTGATTAATTTCATACCAACCTCAAGCAGTCTGTTTAACTATAAAATCATTTGCTTAACAATAGCTGACTTGTAGCATAACTTACCACTAGGTCTCTACATGTTCTTTCCCTCCTCCCTCCTCCTCCTCCCTCCTCCCTCCTCCCTCATTTAACCCTCGCCACTCTTGTTGCAAACACCGTTTGTTTAACTTAGATAAATAGAAAGCTCTCTCTCTATATATACTATTTAAACAGGAAGTTTGAACTATTGTTTAGTGTCCCATGTGGAAACTGTATATAATATATATATATGCACAACCTTCGTCATCTCTTACTCGCCTACCTTTTGGCATTTTTATGTATCAACATGGCCATGTATCGACAGTTTCAAATTATGTGCTCTAAGACCATTCTTGTTTTTATGTTTTTCCTCAGGATGGAGAAGTTCCCAAACTTGGAGAGATTAAATTTAGCTTCAACGCTCTTCCAAAACGAGGTCAGCGGCCTGATATGAAGAAACACAATGAAAGTAAGTGAATATCATTTCTTGCTGCTAGGTATTACTTTGAAGATACGGTACTTGATGCGTCGTTGGCATGTGATAAATGTTGCAAGCATCGTTGGCTCAAATCATCCATTTTCGTCCTCCTTCCCATCCAGCCGGACTCATCTCTAACAATGAACCCATTCTTTCGACCTAACCTAGCTACAGTATCAATCGACCTAGTGATAGTAAAATTGTATATAAACACTTCAAAATGATTGTTTTAAAAAAAAAAAAATGTCTTCATTCACAATATAAAAGTCAGAACAGCTGATATGAGATCCCCTCCCACCTCCCCCCTCTAGGTGACTGAGAAAGACTCATCAGTACCCTCCCCCACCCCCTCTATTATAATGCCCCAAATATTCTAGAAATAGAAATAATGGTCAATCATTTGCAAATGGATCATATCTTTGCCACCGTCAAAGCATTTTCCATAACAGAGATTGTATCGTACTAATTCACCCTGAATGTCTGAGAATACCCATGATGCACCAGGGAAGAGTACTTCTGACAACAGCAAGTTATAGCTTTCTAAACAAGGAAGAAAGCGTGGTGACCTTTAAGATGAAACTTAATGTAGACAGTTGACAGAACCTTGAACAAGATTAGATACACTTGGGTTATTTCACCGTTCATTAATCAAGTTCTCAGATATATCCTTAAAGAAATTAACTAGTTCTTTTAATATAAGGGAAAGAAACATAAAAAAAAAAGGGAAAGAATAGAGTTGTGTAGTACCAAGATATAATAAGAATTGGTGTCTGTACTAAAAATCAGGGGGCTGTTACGGAAGGGGGTTAGGGGAAGGAGTTGTAATAGACAAATGCGGTTTCGGAAGTCACGTGACTTGAATTGGGTGTTTACATTTTGTTTAATTTTCGCGGAACCGGTCGCCCTGCTTGCCGAACTGTGTTAGACAAATGCAATGGCGTCGAATTGTAGGTGTTGCAAACTTCATTTTGATTGCTGTATATGTTGGATAAGTAACGACCTTAATTTCACAAAATGTTTTTCAGAAGTACCTCAGTTCGTTCCCGCAACATGGGCCGATTGGATTTCCACAGCTGGTAAGGGTGATACCGGTAACAAAAGTTGGAAGTTTTTTAAAGAGGGCTACATCCATGATATTTACGTAGGCCTACGTGATTTAGACCAAGCAAGTGGTAGTACTGTTACTAACGTTAAACCTAACGTAATTCGCGCAAGATGCCATAGGTCGATGAAGAAAAATGAAGAGCCTCATAACGTATATATTTCGTTTGAAAAGGGAAAAAATCGTGCAAAATTAATCTCTGGACATTGCTCATGTAAAGCGGGGAGTGGTGGACATTGTAATCATGTGTTTGCCTTACTGTTTCAGCTTAATGATTTTTCATCATATGGAATTAGCGAAATACCTGTGGGTTCAACCTGTACAAGTAAACCACAGCAGTGGCATATACCTCGCTCAACAAACATTAAGCCATTGCCAGTAATGGCTACTAATTTTGCAAATGCTGTAACTGATAAAAAGGACGATAGTAGGAAGAAGGACCCTGTTCGATGCAAACTCTATGATGCTCGAGGTTTCAATGTATCTGATGGACTGTCTGCTTCAGCGGTTGATGCCCATGTTACATACCTTAAGAAGCTGGCGAAACCACCCCCTTTTTCATACCTTTTGATGGAACAAGATACACCAAAAAACATAAAAACAATCTTTGGAAATGTACCTGTTGGCTCTTGCCTGTCATATCAACTCTTTGACTGTGCTAATCTCACAACACAATTTAAGCACTCGTTAGATTTCTTTCCAAATTTCAGTGATATTGATAACCAAATGTGTAAGTCATTTCCAAAATTACCTGCTGATGACTTAACTATACATTTTGATCTGGATTGTTTGTCCTGTGTTACACAAAAGGATTGGTTTAATGAAAATATATCCATTTCCATTGAGGATTCTCATGTACTTCAGAAAAGGACAATCATGCAGTATAAGTCTGCTGAATGGCAGTCAGCACGTAAGAAAAGATTAACAGCGTCAAACTTTGGCAAAGTTCTTGCTCGAAAAAAACCTCCCACAGAAGCCATGTTCAAAGACATTTATGGTACAAAGGATTTGAGTAAAGTAGCTTCAATTCAACATGGATTGTCAAAAGAAAAGGAAGCCTTAAGTATTTACATTAAACAAATGAAAAAGAAAATTCCAAATTTGTGTGTCTTTGATTCCGGACTTGTTGTAAATCCCAAGCACCCACACCTAGGATGTACCCCTGATGGAAAGGTTTTTAACCCAGCTCTCAAGCCTTGTTTCGGATTACTTGAAATAAAGTGCCCAATGACACAACGAGGAAAGAAGGTGGAGGAGATTGTGAAATCCCATGACTTTTGTATTGAACTTAAAGACAACAGTGAGGAATACATTCTTAAACGTGAACACAAGTTTGGTTACTTTACCCAAGTGCAAGGTCAGATGGCCCTAACTGGTTTAAAATGGTGTGATTTCATTGTTTATTTGAGTGACAGTAATGAAATGATTGCTACAAGAGTTCCTTTTGATGAAGAATATTGGACTGTCATTGCTTTGCCAAAGCTTAACTCATTCTTCATCAAAAGCATACCATTTTTGATGTCATAGCTTATAGGAATAGTCCCATTGATTTTTGTTTATACATATATGGTAAAGAACCTTTGAACTACACTATGCTGTACTGAGTTTCTCAAAGAATTGGATTTTGAAAGTTGGATAACAAACAAGAAACAGTCCAGATTTGATTTATTGTACCAAACATTGTCACTGGTATTACTGAATTAAACAAGTGGAACCGCCTAACCTTCCCAATAGCCCTTTCAACATGAATTCTGTGCATGGCAATTGTCTGTGTCCTAATTACATCCTCTTCTGAGAAACTTCCCTTTGCTCTCAAAAAGGTGGGGATATTGAGATTTAACCCCATTGCTTTCAATTCATTTTCAATATCAAAACCTTTGTCTGCCATAACTGCATCTCCTTTTTGTAGTTCCCCCATTTCTAGTTTCTGTTTAAGAACTGATAAGAAACCAGATCTTTTTACAATTTCTTTGTCGCTTATGGACCCCTCATATAGCTGGGAAACAAAAATTATACCCCCTTTAGGATCAACACCAAGTAAACATTTTAATGTGGTGTGACTTTTGTAAGAACTGTAAGTTTCACTTTGCTTTTGGAGTGAACTTGGCACTTCAATTTGTAATTCGGTTGCATCTATGATTACAACTGTATTAGGGTACTTCTGGACAAATTCTTGGGGTGAATTACTTAAAATTATATTGCGACCGGGCCATATCTTTAATGACCCAAGAATAACATACAAGTAATTAAACCAAGTTATCAGCTTTACTGATACAGTACTTTCTGACAAATTGAATCTTTCAGCCAAGTCCAAATTGCTGAGTCCCATTCGCAATTTCATCATAACCATCAAGAACTCATCTTCAATCGAGATTTTTTTCCCTGGACGTTTTGTTGATTCCACTGTGAGAGATATCCCTTCATTTAATTCTTCATCTTCAAAGAGTGATTCTGCATTTATTAATTTACTTCTTGCCTCTTTGGTGTCATAGTAAACTAAATTATTTCTATCTAAATTTGGGACTAAAAATCTAAGTGTTTCCTTAAACTGTGCATTTGAATTAAATCCAGTAAAATGAGTAAAGAATTTCTCCTCCTTTTTTTCTGTTGTGCTTTTAGACAGCAAATGAGATACAGAGAAACTGTGCTGGCAAGGCAAGTCTAATTCCTCAAAACTGTAATCAGTCTGGATATTTCTTGACACAGAGGATGGTCTCTGGGGGTCAAGTACATCACCCTCTCCTTCAGAAGCAGTGTCTGTTTCTTCTTCTTTATTTTCATGCCATACCTGTAATTTTCCTAACACTTGTCTTTCTGTACTTTCCCTCCCTGGCTCTGTCCAAATAAATTTTGAAGGTACAGCAGTTCTCTTCAACCTCTTCTTGTTTGCAAGTGGCTCGATGAAGTCATCTTCAGTAAAATGGCTTGAACATATTTTTGCATGTTTATTAACTCTGAAAAATTTGGGATCTCGTTTCATTTTTGTGATCCACAAATTTAATCTTTTCTTGTCTCGTAAAGGTAAACTATGAAAAGACAGATCTTGTTTGTCGGATGAGTTTGTACAACCACCAGCACAGCAAAAATGAGGCATTTTCCCTTGGTTTAGATTTTCGTTGACAAAGTTGTATAGTTTAAGTGCTCTACACAAGTAAAAGAAAAAAAAAAGTAAATAAAAGATAATCAATTTCAAAATCAAAAATGGTCTGGGTGAGATGTACAATTTTTTGCTTATCTGTCTTTTTTCCCCTCTTTCCCAATGAAAATTGCAAGTCGCCTGCCACAAATTTGTATTCTGTAGTAAGCCTTGTATTTACAAATTGTGTAAGCAATAAACGTGGGAGTGGGCCGGCGCCTATGAACAGTGTGTATACACAGGGGACGGATAAAGAACCTAGGCCCTAGTCTAGGCCTACGCATACATGAAAACCTTACTACGTTATCAAGCATGCACAGTATCATTACATTACAGCCTGTCTCCGCATTGGACCTAGCTTAATATGAAAATTGTAGCGAAACTGATGTAGGGCACTTGCACACACGCAATCATCATGAACCGGGAGAAATGTTTTCCGATTCTTACTCAGTAACTCACCAACGGATTTTGTTCGGGGTTTCTTTATTATTTGTTTTCCTCCTCTTACAACAGTTCGTTGCTCCTGTGATCCTTGGACGTATCTAAATCGTTTTCCGAAGAAACAGCGAGTACGACAAAATATGACTTTGTTTGTACTCGGCAGTAACTAGTACTTTGCGAGTACCCATTTCAGGTCACGTGACATATGTAAACAAACGAAACCGATTTTGTCTATTTGGGAAATGTTTGTTGTATGAACTACAGAATAGAGTTCGTACCCTTGTAAAGAACTTCGCTCCAAGATTTGATACCGTTGCAAAAAGAACAAGAGGACTTTGAATTAAGCTACCTGCATTGATGGAATTAGCAACCAATGTTGAAACTTGTCATGACTAATGTGAAATAAATCTAAAACAACAAGCGACTCAAAAAAAAAGTATTATTGTAGGGATTCCGGGGGGGGGTTGAGAAATTTTGGCCCATTAAGATAAATAGCGACTTCAGTCGAAGGACTTGACAGCACGTAGACACGAAAGCGAATGTTATAGTGTAATGACTCGACTGGAATGTATAATGAACTGATTCGTTGCTAAGCAACATACTATTCTATTATGTCACAATTAAATGTTGTTGTAAGCGCCTGAAACTGCGGTATATACAGGTAGTGACAGTCACAGCCTTGTAAATAGAACTGGCTGATTTGTCTACAAGTTGATGTGAAAATTAGTGCCAACCCAGTTTGACTTTATAGCTCAGAGTTGCTTTCAAAGTCCTTTTCATCGCTCTCTGGATATTTGCAGGAAATTGTTCTGGGCTGTGTTTAGTGTGTTGTAACAATTGGCTGATCATTTGACCAGGCACCTGTTGATAATGCACTGTGGTATGTAAAGCTGTATGAGATAATTTGTATCAGCTTATTCTCTAATTACAAAATACAAAAGTACCAGCTTCCCTTCTAAGGTGAAACTTGAAATGGTCAAATGAAGAGCTTGTCAATCACACCACTTGAACAAGTAAATGGTCATGATGCAAATGTCAAGTCCTGTGCTTTGAGACTGTAGTCTGTATTGGAGAAGAAATCCAATAGTATCACCAACCAGCTTTTACTTCCAGCGACTAAACATCATCTAGTTCACAACTGGCAATAAAATCATGAAATTTGAGTAGAAAACATTCTAAATTACTCAATGTCTGATTTAATTCATTAATTATTTGCTAATTAAATCTGTTAGAGGAAGGAAATATGAATTTATGTATGACTCATTAATTACATACATGTATGTCTTGGACATTTCTTAATTAAGTATGCAGTGAATATTCAAGTCTGATTTATGGCATCGCTCAGTGTTGTACAAGTTTTATGGTCAGTTGCGTATATAAAATGGACGAATGTGTCTGGAGAGTTCCACAAGGAAGGGGAACCAGTCTGTTACAGTCTCATATTGGTTGCACCTTTAGAACAGTTTTGTCGTAACTTAAAATGCATTTGCGTGAAAACCTACAAGAGAAAACAAATTTGAGCCCCACAGGTATATTGTTATAGACTACCTAAATACTTATTATAAAAAAATTGCTAATTTTATGCAATAATTAATGTCCAGTCTTTTGATGGTTCTATAGGAATTAAGAGGACACCGGAAATTTGACAAAGATGGACTTTAACCTTGGTGTTGGCCAGGAATCCCCATTTGGTATATATATTCCCCCTCCCCCTTCCTCTCCCAAATGAAATTTATTAAATTACTTATTTAGATTGGTGGAAAATGCAGATTTGAAGGTCATCATTATTGCTAGAAAGATGCTAGAAAGTCCAATAATGGTCAGTCATTCACAGGTTTCATTATATATGCATTTTATCGCAGCTTCCGAAACGTTATCAGAATTGTCTCATGTTTGATCATTTTTAAACTTTGAACTTTTTGGCTGTACAATGGGAGTTGGTTCTATGAGAATATTTACTTCGCTCCTCGCTTACCTGTCTCCTCACAACCTTAGCACCTCATTCTACCGTGCCTATAAAGTCCTGGTAAATAAATAACACTGTGCGCCCTCTATGACCGGACCCCCCTTCCGGTCCCTCCTCCTTTTTCATTCTACCATTCCAAGTGCCTACACGCATATTTTTCTTGTGGATAGTTTCCTTGGAAAATTGTCTTGGTTTTCTTCGACGATCGCCGGAAGTTTTTTAGCTTCGGATCTTTAGAAGTTTGACAGTCCTTTCCTGACCGATAAGTATCCTTTTTATCAAAAAGGGAGGGTTTTGGGGACTGTTTTCGTAGTGCGTTTCCTCCTCGGGTTGGTTTGCGGCGGGGTTAGCAGTTCCGCGAAACTGCCTAGGTTCCCGCCCTATTCCTCCCCACGCTATAGCGTGTTGTTGTTTTTGTGTTTTCTTAGCTTGTTTACTAGCTTTCTTCCCCCCAATTAGTTTCTCTCGTCCCCCTTTTGGGGATTCATATTGCTCACATATTCACTCTTTTTCGTATGTATTTCTCGCTCTCTCATTTTTGTTTCAGCTTGCATTTTCATGTTAGGCCACCCCGTAGCGTTACCTTGTTTACCGTTGCTAGGTTACGCTACGCTCCACCTAAGCCTAATTCCCTCCCTAGTTCTCCCCTCTTACGTTAAGCTTCTATTGTTGTTCATTTATCACTAAGAAGTAATCTTCCTTAATCCGGTTATTCAGCATGTCACGCAATCCATTGAAGTGCATCAACTGCTCTATGTTTCGCCCAGGCAGAGCCTGGGACGAACACGACCTTTGTCCAAAATGCAGATCCTGCACTCGACGAGACCCCTGCCTGGTGTGTATTAAGTTTACACCAGCTCAGTGGCAGGACATCGACCTGTGGCTTGAGGG
The DNA here is from genome assembly GCF_037975245.1 of Apostichopus japonicus. NCBI lineage: Eukaryota > Metazoa > Echinodermata > Holothuroidea > Aspidochirotida > Stichopodidae > Apostichopus > Apostichopus japonicus. The sequence continues at coordinate 19,880,300 of NC_092565.1, forward strand.
CTTACGTAGCAAGCTCCAGGGAAGGCTGGACTCGATCCCGAGCGCAATCGGGGCGCCGGAGGTTCCAGGAATAACGGGAGATAGAGAGGAGGAGGGAGTAGTAGAGAGAGAGGTGGAGGAGAGTGGCCAGGAGAGGGCCGAAGGAGAGAAAGAGGTAGAGAGAGAGGAAAGAGAAAGAGAAAGAATTCCCCTAACGGCCCCGGCTACGTCCGGATCAGTTACGGCCAGAGGGAAGGGCAGGAGCAAAGGCAAGGCTCCTGCCAGGAAAAGACCTCCAAAGCAGAGGCACAGCTCGGCCGGGCTGGAGACTCCGTCTCAGTCCGGGCCGCAGCTAAACAGACCCACAGAGCGCGGCCCCCCGGCCGTGGGAGGCTCGGGTCCTAAAGAGAGAGCAACCGAGGGGACGCGGAGACGGAGCCGGTCCCGTTCCAGGGAGCCGGACAGGGAGCCGGAGAGGCGGGTTCCGACGGAGATCCCGGCCCGAGAAAGTAGGGAGAGAGAGTCCTCCCGCCGACCCAGAAGGGAGAGATCGGGGTCGCATACAAGATCCCCAAGACGTAGAGAGAGGAAGAGATACTCTCCAATCTCCGACGAGTCCTCGGACTCTTCCGACGATGGATACAGAAGATCCAAGAGGAGGCGCCGGTCCCCGAGACGGCGTCAGGAAGAGGAACCAGCTTGGCTTTCCAAACTCACCGGCCTGCTACGGCCCCTGCTGGAGCAAAGGACGTCCACGGTAGCCGACGTGGCACCGGGCCCTACCAGCCCCGTATCGACCATGGCCCCGCAACCGGCCCCGGACCCGGACGCTCTGGATTGCAGAGCGTCGGTGAATCTTTCCGGCTTGGAGGACGAAGGGGAGCCCATAGATCCAGACCCTCTCGACTACGATCCTATGGAGGACAGCTTTGGTCACAATTACGAACCGGAGGAAGCACCCGTGACAGGAGGAGCCCTCCCACAGGAGCTAATAACACGGGCGGCAGACATATTCAGACGACACCTGGGGTTCGAGGAACCCGAGACGCAACCGCAGAAGGCGGGCCGGGTATCAAAATTGACGGCGACCGGCGAAGCGTCATATAAGCCCAAAACTACCATACCAGTAGACGCAACCTGTTATGACAGATTTGAGGCCATTGCCAACAAGACCAAGTGGACGGCCTTCCCGGCCAGGGCAGATAGAGCGGTCAGGGTACCTGACGAGGCATGGAAGGATCTATTCAGATGCCCAACCATTCCCCAGGAGGCCAAGGAGAGATTAAAAGCCGAACAAGGGGCCTCATCCACACACGTGTTCAAGACCCCGGACCAGAGGAAGCTAGAAGAGCTTTTGGTAGAGGTGGACAGGGCAGCCTGTTCGGGCAGGAAGTTCGCATCGGTACTAATGCTATCAGCCGAAGTCCTTATGCGACACCACCAACAGCTCCCTGAGGACAGCAGCCAAGTATCCAGGGACGAAGCGGGCCAGCTCCTCCTGCTGCTGGGCCCCCTCGTCAGACTCGCGTACGATCAATTTGCAAGGGTCGCTACCAGGTCCGTTAAGGCCCGTAGACAAAACATCGTCTCCGCCATCCATTGGCCTTCGACGGAGGCGAAGGACAGAATGCTGGAACTACCAATCCTCGGGGAAGACCTTTTTGCGGGCTGCTTCCAAAAGAAACTCCAGGAAGAGGTAGCCCGAAGGGAGACTCTGGCCAAATCAGAATTCCGACCCCCACCTACCCAGAGAACCAGACCCTTCCGCCCGAGGGAGAGCAGAGCACCTAGGGGAACGAGAGCAGCACCCGCCAAATCTATGAGCAGAGGAGCTCTCAGAGGCCGAAGCCGGGGGGCAGCCTTCCGTCCAACCCGCCCCTGGGCCCCCAGAGGAGGCAGAGGCTCCACGTCGACCAGACGGGACAGTGACCGCTCCTCCAATCGACCAGCGTTCGCCGCCCAGCCCTAGGGGTGCCCACCTCACCGCGGCCATTCCGCCGGTGGGGGGGGGGGAGACTAACAAACTTCTCCCAGCAATGGGAATTTATTGGCGGGGACAAGTGGGTGTTGGACACAGTCAAACACGGGTACAAAATAGAATTCTCCTCCAGCCCACCTTTCGGGGGCGGAGGAAGGCAGACACTCACACCCACGGACCCCGTCAAACGCTTAGCCCTAGAAGGGGAAATTCTGGCCCTGCTGGCCAAGCAGGCAATTACAAGAGTTCCGGAAGAGACGGGACCACTCTTCCGGTCCTCCTTTTTTCTGACCAAAAAAACGGGACGGCACCTGGCGTCCCATTCTAAACCTAAAACCCCTGAACACAAAACACATCAGACCAAAACACTTCCGTATGGAGACCTTAAACTTAATATTACCCCTACTCAGAAAGGGCATGTGGGCGGCGACCGTAGACTTACGGGACGCCTACCTGCACATCTTGATACACAAAGAACACCGACGATTCCTAGCGTTCCGGTACGCAGAACAAGACTACCAGTTCCGGGCGCTCCCATTCGGCCTAGCCACGGCTCCCAGAACCTTCACGAGAGTCGCGGGAGCAGTAGTCGCCTACCTCAGAAAAAGAGGGGTCACCCTCTACGTATATCTAGACGACTGGTTGGTAGTAGGGAACAGTCTATCGGAAGCAACCAACAACGTCCACAAAACGCTCCAGACCCTTCAAGAACTGGGCTGGATCGTGAACCAGAAGAAATCACGGCTATCACCCTCCCAGACGATCCAGTTCCTCGGGGCCATACTGGACTTCACCACCGGGGTAGCCCGACCCTCAGAAGAAAGAGTCGCGGCAGTCAAGGCGACCACACAACAGATCTTGGCACACCGGGGGTCACCAACGGGGACATGGCTCCGGGCCCTGGGACTCATGGCCAGCCTCGTCGATATAGTAAGACTGTGCAGGCTACACATGCGACCTCTGCAACTGCACCTGCTGAGGTCCGCAGACCCTACAGACCCAGACAAAACAACGCTCATCTACAGGTCAGAGGAGGTCACACAACACTTTCGATGGTGGCTCGACCCAAACAACTGGAGTTCAGGGGTACCCTTTGCGATACAGCTACCAATGACATCGATAACGACGGACGCGTCACTGTCCGGATGGGGAGCTCACTGGAGCAATCGCACAGCATGGGGGACGTGGTCCCAAACAGAAACATCTCTCCACATCAACATCCTGGAGATGATGGCGGTCAAAAGAGCCCTGGAAGCTTTCAACGACCACGTACAGGGAACGATAACCACAATCTTCACCGACAACACGACAGTGGTGGCCTATATCAATCGGCAGGGGGGCACCCGCTCAGAGAGACTGTGCCGACTCGCGTGGGAGGTGATAACAGCGGCCGAGGACTCCGGCACGATCCTAAGGGCTTCCCACATCGCAGGCAAGCTCAACATGATGGCGGACGCCCTATCCAGGGGGCATATAGACCCCAACGAATGGTCTCTGGAACAGGAGACTTGCGACAGAATCTTTTCGATCTTCGGCAGGCCCACGATAGACCTGTTCGCAACACACAAGAACAACAAACTCCAGACCTTCTGTTCCAGACGATTCCACCCCCCGGCCTACCACACGGACGCAATGTCCCTCTCCTGGGACCACATGGATGCGTACATCTTCCCGCCGCTATGTATGATCGGACAAGTCCTCAGGAAAACTCGGAACTCCAAGGGCAGGTTCACACTAATAGCCCCGTTCTGGCCTCGCAGACCCTGGTTCGCCGAGATCCCCCAACTCCTCATGGACGTCCCAGTGAGTCTACCGGACAAGCCCCACCTACTGTCCCAGAGACAGGGAACTCTCTCCCACCCAGACATCAAGGGGTTACAATTAGTTGCCTGGAGGCTGTCCGGTCTTCCCTACGACAGAGAGGCTTTTCAGAAGCAGCTGCCGCGATGGCAGCCGACGCTAGAAGGGGAACGACCGCAGCGACTTACGATTCCCGTCTGCGGAAGTTCGACCAATGGTGCCGACCGAGACAGATACTGCTGCCTGCTGCCTCTGTGACACAGATAGCCGAGTTCCTCCTCTCACTCCTCGGAGAAGGGAAACAAGTCTCCACTATCAGGAATTACAGGTCGGCCATCGCTGCCATCCACCAGGGCTTCCCAGATGGCTCCACACTGAGCAACAACCCGTACATTGCGCAACTCATCAAAGGCATGGCGAATCGTCGCCCACAGATCAGACGGCTGGCCCCCTCCTGGGGACTCTCAGCAGTGTTACATGCCCTGGCAGGACCACCATACGAACCAATGGCTAACGCCTCCCTGGCTGCCCTCACAAAAAAGACACTCTTCCTCGTCGCAGTTGCGTCAGCAAGAAGGAGGAGTTGCCTCCACGCCCTATCCACCAAGCAGAATCACATCAGATTTGAGGGCCACGGGGTGAGGATGGTTCCAGACCCGTCATTTATTGCAAAGAACCAGACCTTGACCTTCTTGCCAGGAGACATTTTCATCCCGGAAATTAAGACCATGTCATCAGTAGCCGAGGACAAACGATGGTGTCCAGTCAGGGCACTGAAGTGGTACCTGAACAAGACAGAGAAGTTAAGACAATCAACTTCTCTCTTCATCATACCACGACCACCCTACGCAGCGGCCTCCAAAGACACTCTATCCAGGTGGCTAGTAGAGATCATACGCCCGTTCACATCGGGGACCTCCCGACCAAGGGCTCACGACGTCAGAGGGGTCGCGGCCTCTACAGCCCTATTCGCCGGCATCCCGGTAGAGGACATACTCAAAGCAGCAGCGTGGAAAACTCCAACTACGTTCGTCGCCTGCTACTTGACCGACACTTTACACGCCGAAGCGGCATTTGGTAGCGCGGTGATGCGAGGTCCGGTGGGTAACAGGTCCCACCCCTCGGGCCTCCCACCATCGGGCAGTGCCACTCGGTGCTAAGGTTGTGAGGAGACTGGTAAGCGAGGAGCGAAGTAAATATTCCAAAACTTACTGGTTTGGATATTTACGAGTGACGAGCTTACCTGTCTCCATTCCCGCCTCCCTCCCCCGAGAGGGTGGTGGGACACAGCCGGACGGAGGAGCGGTCGCTCGACTTGACTCATGACTCCGAGCTTCACACCAGATAGACAGAACCACCATCCACCAGAGAGCCATCGACTATGTCTATCGGTGAGTGTACCTATGTGTTTCCGTATGCGTTTGCGTACATAGTCTTCCACTTACGTTCTCACCTAAGTTGATCTAAGAGTAACAAGTGGCGGACCGTAAATCTTTAGGCTCCTTGTTAGTGTAAGGGGTAGTTCCGCCTGCAGGGTTCAGGAGAGTGTCCCCCCTTCCCGCTGCGCCGGGGAGGGTTACACTCCCCCCTGCTAAGAAGGCGTCAGTGAATTTTTTGTTAGGGGTTCACTTTGGGAAGTTAACTCGACGGGGGTCGTTGGGGGTGGCCAGACCTTGCCACCCCCACTCCCGTGTCCGTGAGGCCACTCTTTAGGAATGGTCTCATGAGAAAGGAGGAGGGACCGGAAGGGGGGTCCGGTCATAGAGGGCGCACAGTGTTATTTATTTACCAGGACTTTATAGGCACGGTAGAATGAGGTGCTAAGGTTGTGAGGAGACAGGTAAGCTCGTCACTCGTAAATATCCAAACCAGTAAGTTTTGGAATAACAGCCACACCAAAAATTTGACAAATATGGACTTGAGGAACGACCTATTCTTGGTTTATTCACAAAGTAGGGTTACAGTCTTATGGTAATGTAATCAAAAGTATCATCAAAAATTTGCTGTGAAAAAGTTATGATTTGCTAAAGATGTCCCCATGGTTTGGTCAAACTAACAGCTAAACTGAAATATAGATGCAGCCTAAAGTTTGATCAAATGCCTTCAGCTAATTACCAGTGGTGAACAAGAGGATGTCGCTAAAGATTGCCCAACGTGAGAATGAGTCCAAATGTGGATGTGTTGTATGACTGCAGGAAACAATGCTGAATGAGATAACAATCACTTTAAAAATCTGTGAAGCTATGTAGAATTCTCTTAAGATGGGAATTAACTTTACCTTCCAGTCTTGGTGAGTTTGTTGTTTATTGTTAGACAAAGTGCACACAGTCAAATCTGAGATTGATTATTGAGAAAATCCTAGTGTTTGTTTTGTCTTTGTGTGTTTCTGTCTTATCCTCTTTCCTTTCTTACACCCCCCCCCCCCATCGGTCATTTTGAGCTCTGCATATATCAATCATCGACGACCCCTATCTCCCAATCACAAGCCATTTCCTTTTCCTTCCGATCTACATTTAGAAGTATCAACGTTTTTGAAATACTAAAACTATAATCAGTCTCATGTTAGTTTTTATTTTTAGAATTTTGTTGGATCACACAGATCTCTGACAAACTTTCTGTAAAATTTGGAACTTTTTCATGGAGGTGTTCAGTAAACACTGTTCACGTAGATAACTTGATAGTAAGTCTAAGGAATTTTTGATACTTGCAAGAAGAAATTGCCTGGAATTCTTTGGAATACAATTAAACAAGCATCACATTTAAATGTCATCATCGACTGGAAAATGTTAAATATTTGAGCATGGCAATTAAATTATGGCTATCAGCATTAAATCTCAGTCCAGATATATCTACATATTGGTAAAAGTCACACACAAAAAGAAAAGAAAGAAAGAAAAGGGGAGGGTGGTGGGAGGGGGGTGGGGCGGTGGAGGTGCGGCAGGGGATGGGCGGACCGGGGAAGGGGTAGGGCATTATTAACTTTGGAAAAGTGGTCACCTGTCTGTTTCAACTATATTTCAAATAAAAATTTATGACAATAATGAAATTTATTAACACCAAAACAATATATTTAAAAACGAAAAATTTAAGGAGTGGACAGTATGATCGTTATTGGATATATTAATAATGAATGGAATCTAACTTTTCTCAAAGTGGACACAAAATGTTTGTCTCAATCTGTGTAGGCTACTATGTCAGTTCTATCGATTTGAGAAGCAACGCTAGTACGACTGACTCACTTCTATGTTTCGTTCTACTCTGTGTACATGCATCGACCGATCTGCTCTTCTGTTAGTGTTCTGCCATTACTATCAACGTAAAACGAAAACAGAATATCGATAAAGGTGTCATCAGAAAGAAGCATAGAAATACTTTCTTTTTAATGCTATGGGCTACATAGAGTTCTTTTGTTTAATTGTCAGCAGAGTTTGTAATTTGTGTTCCCTCCAGGGGGGGGGGAGAAGTGCCATGACAAAGATGAAAGGGCCTCAACATTATTCACAGCTAAGCCAAGAAAACTTAGGCAAAACATCAGTTTGATTGGTAAACATACTCCTTTTGGCTGTGAGGCAGAAGCCAGGCAGGGCAGCAACATTTGTCAGTTTTCTTTAATCATAAATTTAAAAAACGTGGCGGCGGTAAGTGGGGCTCATAAAAGTGTGGTCAATTGATTGTTACAGTGATTCACTGAGTTGAGGTTCTGTTTTTATTTTTATGAGTAAAACTATTTTATTTCTTCCGTAGTCTGCTCTGTTGATTTACTGGATGGATGGTTTTTAATGATCGCTCCAGGCGTCGGTCGTTGGATTGTTCTAGCAGATTGGGAAAGTGGGGGGAAGGTCACTGTTGGGATATCCTCTAGAACCGATTAAAGCACAAAGTTACTTCTTTTCCTCACTTCCCTGTCTCCTCACGACAACTGTATTATCTCTCTACTGTGTCTGAAGCCTAACCTTTATGCACGTTTTGGACCATGTAACATGGTACCCAAGTCAGCAACAAAAAAAAACTAGAGATAGCAAGCTCAAGTACACATCACCTCAATCTGAAGTTTGTGACCCAATAGCTTCTTGGAGTTTGCCATTTACAGCATCCCTGATGTTAAGATGTGCCCTGCAATTCTTCTAGATAGTGTAGTGATATGTTGTTCCTCCACCATTATACAAACACCCCTTGGTCACACCCCTCCCCCTCCCCCCAGGTGAACAAAAGTTGATGGTGATCATGGATAGTCGACTTTCAAAGATCCTGTCTTGTGCTATAATGTTTTACTGAACACGACTTGATAAATTTGGCCTAAACAATGATAAGTTTGCTACATAAGTCGATTCGAAGTAAATAGTTTTACAACAGAGAATACTGTACTGTCACTGTGTTGCAAGCTGTGTCTGTGTGAATATAGCTGTGTCCAACTACCATCAATATAATGACCTTTTCCAATATGTAGCCAGCATTGTATGTCAAGACTAAGTTTTTTTGGTAATAAATAGGTGTCTGATACTTGTTATCCACCTATTCATTCAACTCAGGAGAGGAATGGGTGTATGTTGCCATGGGTTTCTATGTCACAAGAAATATATTTTGGACTAGAATGTTTGAAAGCAAGCTTGAATAGTGTTTTGAGTGGTGACACTCCAAAATAAAGATGCAGTTTCAACTGACATATAGAGATGCATTTTTTGTACCTTTATTTACCGTGCTGTGTGAAGTGTCAACATCTCTCAGTCTTATAAGAGATCTGTTCAGTTAAAGCTATTTGCTTGGTTACTATTTAACCATAGCTGGTTTTGTTTAATATTAATGAAGTACAGAAATTTTTCCAACCACAGTATACGAAATTATTTAAATATAACCTGTTAATGTTAAAATGTGAATTTAATTCCCAAGAACATTGCTATTGGTGAGATTTTGGAGAACTTAAATATCAGATTTTTTTGCAAATAAGATGATTTCCCTGAGAGCATTGTTCTTGAATGTCTCACTCTCTTTCGTTACCTCAACGTAGTAGAATCACCGACACCAACCCTCACAATTTAAAAAGTTTCATGATACAGAGGAACTTGATAGGCTATTAACATATATAACTTATATTTTATGTGCTTTACTTGCTTAATTATGCAAAACATATGTACATACATTTATGATGCACACACTGTTTTGTGTACTTTATGTAAGGCATTTTTCCGGAACATCTTATTCCGCTTCGTTCCCTCCACGTCACAGAATCGTCAAAATCTACTCTCACGTTTTATAGGTTTCATGGTGCAGTTAGAACTGGGAAGACAAACATGTAATATGTGTGCAAACAATTATTGCATGGCAGGAACATTTTGCTAGGCTCTTTTAGGGTAGGGTAGTTGGGTCTAGCCATCTTTTACGCATCCTAAATTTGTTAAATGGCAGCAAAATTATAAGTTTGGTTAGTCATCTTTTTGATATTTATGACCTAGCTGTCTCAATTTTGCCCACTCTTGACCTCTCCTGTAGAACTGTACTCATCACCTTACCTTCCTGCAGTTTCCAAGCTAGATTTAATACCCTCCTGGCATCTTTTTGTCCCCATCTGATGGGCTATGACACACATATCTGTCTGTCTGTCTGTATTTGATGTGTGTATGTAGGGTATGTCTGATCGTCTGTATACAGTATTTAACCTGTCATCATTTTCCCAAGTTGATTTTGATATTTGCTCAGACCAGACAATGGAAGTAATACCCAAGAGTACTAGTTTCATAACTGGTAATTTGAAAATGATAGGGGTAATAAAGTGGTTGGAACTTGTAAGTAGTGGCTCAAAGTTCATAAAGGGCAAACTTGATGGTACAAGTACTTAAATTCTTTGAATTTCTGTTTCTGCCAGTTTTATTTCTACATTGAATCCTTGGATGAAGTTATATACAGTGACTGCTGTACATTAGAAAGCCTCATTTAATACTAACATTCCATAATAAACAGCAATACACTGACCATATTCCTTCCCTCCTATTTGGTACTATTGTGTCGTACAGTTTAATTATAATCACACTAGCATGACAAAATACTTTTTTGAATATTTTTTTTTGAGCAATTTACAAGGAACAAGGGAATTGCAAATTCAAACAGTATTAAACAAAGCCAGTGTTTGTCAACACACACACACAATCGTTGAATTCAAAATATTGATCAGGCACATGCAGGAATAAATGTATCAGGGGGGTTGGGACTGAATTAGGAAAGAAGCAATGTAGGCTACACAGTAATGAACACTTATAATTGGAATCAGTATAGCGAGGCACAAATGACTTGAGGCTCTTAATTAAGCAGCTCGCATTACCGAAACTTTTTTCGGGCAAAAAACTACGTCATCATGATTGTGTGATTATATTTACATCGGAGTAGCATTAAAAAACAAATTATGTAGACTGTTGAGATTGAGACCATGATGAGGCATTAAGAACATTGTCATTATTGTGTGAGTGCATCAACACTCGAGCACTCAGGTTCCAATCTGAAGTATAACCATGCCGGATCAGACCCTGTGATTTTCACCCAATGATAGAGTATGATAGGGGGAGGGGTTTAGTGTAAATGGCCTGCACTGAGCAGTGGATGTCGTCATCAATTTAGTCTTAAAGGAGCATTCCAAAGATTTAGCTTATATATAAATATATATATATATATTATATTTATATTTGTTAAATGTGAATATCTTCAAAGCAGGAATGGTTCTATTATTTCTATATACTGTAGAAACACTTTTAGTACTCAATTTTCTTTTCCATTTTTTTTTCTTCTTTTTTTGGACTAGAATTGTTTATATAATTCTGACAAGATTCATCCTTGATGCTTAACAAACTACGTTGCTAAGGTAATTAGTGTTAAAAAGCATTAAAAACAAAATCATCAATATCATCCTCCAAAAGTTGCTATACAAAGTGCCACTCATTGTCAATCCATTGTTGTGAAGCATTCACATACGTGTGAAAACCGCAAAAGAAAACACAACCTTTCTCTGTTTCCAGTGTTTTTTCTTCTCCCTTTTTTTTTTTTGGAACGAATGTTCGGTATATCAGAGAAAATTTAAAACCAATAGGAAAGCCATGCCATTGACCCACTGATGGAAAGTCACATGTCATGGTTCAGCTACAGTTCGGTCCAGTTGTAAGAAGAACAAAAAAACATAACCTCAAAGAGAAATGATATAGCTCTATACCGTTGGTCTCGATTACATACATTACATTTAGTGGAAAACTTGAAAAGGGATTATTCACCTGTCAGAGTAAGTTTTGACAATTTAATCACAACATATCAAGGCCTGATTGGCTACTATTGGAAATGAGTCTGTGGTAAATTGTTAATAAAAACATGGTTCATAAAAACATGGCATTCCTCCATGTTTGTCTAAGAAATTGAATGTTCATGGCTGTCAATATTGAAACTCATGACTGGTTGACTGCTTGGCACCATGTGAGGTCCTTTGGGAGTCAGATGTCCCTCCCATAATCATGGTGAAGCTGGTATTTGGGCCGATAGGAGACATTGTGGAGGCATGGGTCATGAACTTCTAGTCAAAGAAGAGAGGGTGTAGAAATAATTCAGTGGTATTATGGAGAGTAACTTAAAATTGATTTGATTGTATTTGTTAGCAGATCTGATGGAACTGTGATTTGTTTTGGGAGACAAGCTTGGATGATCAAACATGAAGAAAATATTCAATGTGATTGGTAACAGCTGTTGGAGTTGTGGACTATGAGTTCACTACTATACTGTATACAGTATGGTAGATGTAACACAGAATTGATTTATCTATTGTCTCTTTTAGAACACATGGGAGGAAGGGCGATGGGGAGGGGGATGAGGTGGTCAGCAGAATGGCCAGTTGTGGTAAGGGATAGCAGACTTGTGGGCCATGTTGACATAGCCTTTGTGTGTTTAGCAAACAGTTAGACCAGGGGTGGGCAATCATTTTGAATGAATGGGCCAGATATAAGGGGTGAAAAATTGACTTGGCCGCACCTAACCAACGACCTGCTGTTGATTTCAAACCTTTGATTTCGAGGACTTTCAAACAATAGGTGTACATGTGTACTTAATCTGTATTCACAGAAACATAATGTCAATACAGTACAGTTGATAATTAATGGGGATAATAGGCCTTCCAGACAGCATCATAAGTGCCGATAAATTCTAAGCAGCTAGCTCGTTTTTTGTGATGATGTAAAATAGATTGATTTTTGTCTTTTCCTTGAGACATCTCACGGGCCGCAAAAAAAATTTCACTGGTGGCCCGCAGGCCGTAGGTTGCCCACCCCTGAGTTAGACAGTATGACATATCTTGTGACATATCAGTGTGACTAATCCTTCTCATTCCTCTCTTATCTGTCTCCTATACATATTTATCCTTAATGAATTCCAAAGAAATGTCGGTAAGAACCGTTGTTTTGTTCAGACTAGTAGTCTTGTAAAAAACATGATCACCAATGGGCAATGTAGTGAGAAAACTCAAGAGCAAAATCCGTAGTGCAAATCGAGCAGTTGTTCTTGCGAATGGTTGATTCGAAAGGAAGAGAAAGTGGGTGGTGCCCAAAGAAGTGAGGGCTCAATCATGTCGTTTTAGGTAGGTTGAAAAAAGTGCTTATGTAGAGACGGAGACGGGTAAATTATCGTCGATCGTAAATCTGCAAACCAGTAGGATTTAGGTGGTCTGTTCAGATTAGACCATGGAAAGTATGACCCTATACAGTATAAAAAATTGAATTTAATATGGGTAATAAAGTGGTTGAAACCGTCAAATCATGGGTCAAAGGTCAAGAAGGGCACAAGTATCTAAATTCTTTGGGTTGCCAGCTTTGCTGAATTGGTTAGGTTGATCTGAAAGTGTATCGTCGGCTAAACTTGCACATATGTAGAAGGCTGTATGTTACACTATAGCTTTGGCATTTTGTGAGGTTGTCATTGTTACAGATGGCTGTACAGTAGCTGGTATTCAAGACGCAACCGTATAGATATAGAATATAGCATTAATTGTTATTTTTGGAATTTTAGAATGAATTATTAATGAAAAATAAGTAACAGATGGTAATACGTTTCCATCATAACAGAGTTTCTTCATTGCCCTACATACTGTACAGTAGTTTCATATGTGATTGGAATTTCATATCGAATAGTATAATATTTTTTTTCAAACTCAAGTAGACAAAGTTGGTGTAACATCTTACAGGCATTGTTCATTGCAGGTTATCTGTATTACATTCAAATATGCTAGAAGTCAAATAATGGTCACCCATGCTAACACTTTAACAATAATAACCATAATAATAAAAATAATGCTACTATAGGCCTATATACAGTATTTATATAGTGCTGTATATAAACGAATATATCAAAGCACTTCACATGGGACTAGAGTAAAATCAGAAGCAGTACAAATGAAAGATACGTACAGAGTAATAAATGGCATAAATTATGCCCACCACGTACACCTTAGAGGCAGCTACAGATACTCATTTGTGCCTTACTCTATCCATATATTTAATTCACAAGTGAGAAGATAAGTTTCTTATTTGTATAACTTGCTGTATATATATATGTTTGTATTTCTGTATGTGTGTTGCAATCTATTGATACTTATACTATTACTTTTCTTTTTTTCTTTTCTTCTTTCGTTTACGACCTGTGTAAGCCGAATTTCCGATTGTGGACAATAAATTCAAATTCAAATTCATAAAGTGGTCAAAGCAAAATCGGAAAATAAATCAATAAAAGAAAACAATCAATCAATCAATTCATGAAACTAATATCAAACGAGGTTAAGACAAATATATAGACAAGATCAGTCAATGCATATTTATTTCACTCATATCTCAATTTCTCCTATCGACAAATGCATATGTATTGCTATCTATATTTGTAATTTTTAACCTCGTAAACCTCCAGTGAACCCTTAGCACTTTGAGCATTTCCCTTCATCAATTTAACTAACATCCTTCAATCTTTGGGGATATATTTGGAAGGTCAAAAACTCCAGAAATGTACTTTTCAACAGTTTTGTCAATTTGTAGCATGGCTCCTCAATTGGAGGAGGCTCTACTAATGATTACGTTGCTGTCCATTGGTGTTATTTGTGCAGACTCACTATTTGATAGGTCATTCACCATTACTGTCTGTATGCTGTCATTAGTGCACAGGAAACATGGCGGGGGAAGTCACCTAGGAGTTGTTTTTAAATCGATGTCGTTCCCATATCAACAAATGCAAACTGATTTCCATGGCTATTAATAAAAACTTAAAAAGCGATGCAGATCGTTAGCCATTAACAAGAGAAGATAGCTGGGTCAAAAGTTGAAAGTAAGATGCAATCAAAAGCGGCCTGCTCTTTGGTTGTAGGGTGGTGTCACACTGCCAGGTTTATTACCCCTTCACAAATCAGGTGTATTCTTACTTTTATCTCTTCTATCAAACGTTGGAACAGAAAGAAGGAAAAACAACTGTGCAGATATTTGTGAGTGTTAGTGTTCAGCAATGCAGTGTTATGAACACAGGGAAAGGCATATTAAAGTACATGTGCAAAATGAGTCTGTTTGTGTTTCAAGTTTTATGTAATCAATGCTTTGGTGAGATTGTTTACTCAGCTGGATATTAAATTACTTCAATTTACCATCACATCAATGAGAGAAGGCTTTCTGATATGGGGAGATCATTTTTGATAATGGAGGAGACTATTTAATTAAGTCAATATCATTGATCTTTTGCTAATGGCTCCTTGGGAATATTATGGATTAAACCTTTGTTGCCATATACATTTATTGGTCTTTAGTTTTTCCACAGTCAACTTTTACCAAGAAAGATGAGCAGGTTAATAATTTTTATGTGAAAGTTAAATATACATTATAATATGGAATTCAGATGAAATGTTTAATTCCTAATTTGTAGTCATCTCCTAGTTTGTCTAATTACAAAGATGTTACATTTGTTATGAATATTTCTAAGGTTGATACAATATATCTCTTACTTACATGGAGAAGTTTCCAGTGATTAGTGGAATATATTACATAGCTTTGTCAGAACTCAGAATGATGTGAGATGTTATATAATACTATGTAATATATATATACAGAGATACAGCATTACATGCATACCTCAGTGCGGGGGCCTAAAGTATTACAATAAGCAACAATTGACCCCTTATAAAAAAAAAATTATGATATATTCCTCAAAATAGATCTTCAATTTATTGACTTTACTCTTTTCTCTTAGCTGTCTCCTTTACCTACGCACATCTATCTATCCTAGCCTATTAACTGGTAGCATTCTTGCACTGACCCCTCCCCCCCCCCCCCAATGACCCGTCTAAGGTCACCAACCTCCTGATTCCATCATTCAATGGCCTTAGACACTGTGGTTTCCAGTTGGATGTTCAATACCAGGTACATTAAACAGATTTGTGTGGTCCCTTGGTAATTCATCTGGCCTTAATTATGATCTCATAGGTCTTTGCCACCGAGACAAATAATAATAATGGTGGCTTAATTACTTCAAACCCAGAATAGAATTAGTCTTGAAATGAGTCTGACTGACTACATAAACAGCACAATAAATGTATCATGCACACACCATGGAATATGACTGTATGCATGTATGTTCTAAAAATATCAGTACCAAATTCAATAAATGATTTCTCATGTTTAAAATTCATCAAGGATTTTACTTTACCTACCTCAACCACTCCTACCCCCCCTCCCCCTCCATGAGACATTTTGCACTCCACATTTGGTACTCTACATATTGTACTCCACAAAATAGATGTATTCCACAAAAGTACCACTCCACAAATGTCAACAGAGAAATACTTCTACAACTTGGTTGCAATCTGTAGTTAGCTAAATTTACTCTGCTCCTAGCTTACCCATCTAAGGCAAATTGTTTAGAAAGATCATAGATGTGTAAGACTGATTAAGCAGTCATGCTTTTGAAGTGGTGGTTTCATTGATATCGTGGATCATGGATGACTGGTAATTGTGTATATTTATATATGTATGTATGACATATGTATGTACTTATATTGGAAAACAACTAGCAGTTTCAGGTTTCATTGTTAATGTCACTTTAACATTGAAATGGCCTGACTGGTTGCAACTGACCCAGATAAATTAACATATAATAATTTATTGATATACTTCACTCCTCTGCTTCTTGTCTCCATTCAATAATTACACTCCAATCTACCTGGCTTTCCCGCCCCCCCCCACCTCCCCCCTCCAACTACCCCACAAAAGGGTCAACAGCCTGTTTCCTCTTCCTTCCAAATCTACCATTTCTGATGGTTTACACAGTTCTATAATTCCAGTATGGTTTTCGTCCACTAGAATCAGTGTTGATGAAGTTTCTGAATCAACAACAGGTTTTTATTAATATATGCGGTCTCTTTCTTAAAATGTGGTGGTACTTTTAATTATGAATGTATTATTTGATAACATTTCTTTTCTATTTACTCTACAGTTTTGGCAGATGAGCATGTAGGCCTTATTCCTTGCAAACTGGGTGTCCTCATCTTGGCGCATGCAAACGCTGAAGCTGTGGTAAGTAGAATTAATTCAGGAAGAAAATGCATCATGCAGTGGGAAAAAAAATGAAATAAATAAATATTTATCTAAACAAAGAACAAACATGTAGGCTTTGCAATAACAGCTTAAAATGGAAATTAGACTGGTCTCCTTTTATTAAACATTCCGATTCAAGCGTAGCAGAATTTTTTACGCCTAATTGCTAGGGTTATGCACTACTGTAGCTTAGGTAGATAATTTGGTTCGTGAAATGAAGAACAGGAAGGTTTTCTTTCTTGAATGGAACATGCATATCAGTATCAAAGAGGTATAATGCAGTGAATCCAAAACTGGACTGAAACATTCAAAGGGTCAGCAGCATGTACTTCCAAAGTTTAGCATGGCAGAGGAAACAGGATATTAAAATGCTTTCAAAAGGCTTTCTGATCACTTCGCCCAACAACCATTTCGCCCAACCAGCCTTGTCATTTCGCCCAACCAGCCTGGTCATTTCGCCCAACCAGCATGGTCATTTCGCCCAACCAGCATGGTCATTTCGCCCAACCATTGTTTTACTCATATTCAGTCAGAATAATATCACTTTTTCTATTTCACTAGTTTGATTTGATTTATTTTGGGTTATATTACTTCGTGGTAGGTAAATAAAGTGATGTCCGTTCGATATCGATCAGAGTCTGAGCAGTTATTCCGGGTATAGTGGGAGGATTACACTACTTTAGGCGGTTACGCATACAATGAAAGTTATATTATTATACAAACAAAGGGGAATCGGTGTGGAATAATATCACCTTTTCTATTTCACTAGTTCAATTTGATTTATTTTGGGTTATTAATCAAGGGTATTGTTCACAGCAGTTAGGTGTTTATCTAGTTCTACATAGTGTTAATCTAATGTTATACAAACAAAGGGAAATCGGTCTCCTATCAAGCCTAACCCCTAAAACACTGATCCATCCTACCGACTAACAATTCCCGAACGTTTCCTTATTAAATTTAAAAAAATTTAAAATAGAAAACCCGTCCGTAATATTGAAGTATTATACTTAATCAATGTAACCACTGTATCAATGTAACCACGACTTCAACTTTCCTTAATATTCGGTTCGTATCCTGTAATGTTACAATTCCCGAACGTTTCCTTACTAAAGTTATACAAACTAAAGGACTTCAAGATACCTTTATATTCGGTTCGTATCCTGTAACGTTAACAATTTTTTTTTATGTGTGCACATCCAATTTTCTGACCAAATCAACTTTTCCCTTCGTTAGTTACCATTATTAAACCCAGAAAATATTTCAAATTCACAACTGCTTTTTAACTTGAAGGGTGTGGCTGATACATCAACATATAGGGTCTTCTATGTCTATACACATGTGAATGTCTCTTTCAGGTGCAATACCACCCCCCCCCCTTTTTAAGTGGATGTAAGTATACCTTACGTTTTTGATCCATAAGCAGCAGTTCTCTTTACTGAAAATGGCTTCCTACAGACCATGGAAATCATCTGGCATAAATTACTGCTATCTAATTGAGTTTTTCAAAATGAAATGTGGAAAAAACATTAAGAAATTGTTTGGTTGGCTGGTTGGTTGGTTACGTGATGGCTTTTTGCAAAGGAAAGTAACATCTATACCCTTAACATTACAGCTTTGTACCAGTTGGATGGTTATGTGATGGCTTGTCGCAAAGAATGTAAGGCACATGTCTTTAACATTATAACATTGTAGCAAAACCCTGTAAAGTTCTCTGAGCAATTCTGGATACCTCACATGAACAGTAGTCATGTTGGAATGATGGAGGGGAAACAAATACAGACATTTAATGAGGAGGGATGGGAGGGGGAGGGTCATGGTCTGTTGGGAGGGTCTGTTGGGAGGGTCTGTTGGGAGGGTCTGTTTGGTGGATCTGTTGGGAGGGTCTGTTGGAAGGGTCTGTTGGGAGGGTCTTTTAGAAGGGTCTGTTGGGAGGGTCTGTTGGTATGCATTCATTCTCTTAAATAAATTCTCAAGTTTTACAGTAACAGTAAAAATAGTACAAGGTGTCCTTAATCAGCAGAACTTTGCAAAGTTGATCAATCAAATTACTTTTGTTGATCTTTCGAATTGTGTATAACAATTAAATCCAAATCCCCCCCCCCCCCAAAAAAAAACCCAAATTTACATGACATTTGTCAGACTGATTGTAAACCTGATCAAATTTTGGGCTTCTTTTGGAACTTTGATTATCCCTTCCTACCATATGATTAATTCTGAACAGATGTAGAATCCATCCGTTTAATTTGCAACGATAGAGCTATGGAACTTTCCCCTATATGCTGAATCTTCCCTTCTACGTCGTTGATCATCTTTTTGCTGCTTAGATGGTACAATAGCCTATATTAATTTACTCTCGCTTGAAATGCGTAGTCACAGCGTTCGCATAAGACTTGTAGACTTGTCTTTTTTGTGACTAACAAACTTAATGTTTTTCAGGAGACGACCAAGATTTGACATAATTTGTTTTAACTTTGGCATTTCTTAACAAGAAAACTTACCGTTTAAGTTTATGTTTTTGAATTTGAGGAAAAGTGAATATATGCTGGATATAACGTAATTAGTCTCTCGGTTAGAGCATAATTTTGGAATGGTGTGTCGGCATTTTAAAAGGTGTGGTGACTAATGCATCTTAAATCGTCTTTGGTTACGGGGGGCCTTAAGCTAGGCTTTTTTGCCTGAAAGAAAATTTAATTTAGAGCTAACACGTACGTTAAGAAGACAAGGAAGAAAAATTCTTCACACATGGTTTGAGAAAAGGTAACAGCGTCCTCTGAGCTAAGTTGTTGCCGATTCAAAACTACTACCTCAGAACGATTGTACGAAATGAAAAAACAGAATATTGAATAAATATTAAATCAAGAAGGAAGAACCAAATAATATTATCAGGGAACCTCATGTAATCTTATATCTCATAAATCTCATCATCTCATAAATCTCATAAAATTATATGTAAATCACTAATCTAGAACTGTAATGGTGTATATCACCTTTTTGTACACAGTACCTTTTTAGTTTTTGGTAAGAAAATGATGAAACACAAACATGTCTTTGCAAAGTGAATATTAGTCTCTCGGGTGTGGGGGGGGGGGGTTGTTAGGGCCTAGTTGGACTAGTGAAACAAACCAACGAACAGTTGTTCAAACAAAATTACCATTTTTAATTAAACATTAAAAAATTGTATGTACAAAATGGCAGGTGTATTACGTGCTATAGAACTAATTGGCACAGCTTTAGAAGTGAACAATATGATTGCATCATTTTGCCATTGGTTTCTTGATGTGTGGTGAGTGAAGGGGTGGCAAATGGGTAGGGAGGGGGAGACAGGAGGGGTAAACATGTATTATCCTTCATGTTGCAGCCTAGTCTTGGTGTCACAACATAGTTTTCCATTCTTAATATACCATCACCTAGAACGTCAGTAGTGTGGATGTTTTACCTTTTAATTATACTGAAATCAAACATGATTTGAACTTTGCATGGACATTTTGATTGGTTGAATCGTAAAATTAACAAACAAACAACGTGTGTGTGACATATCTAACAAACTGCTTTAATAGAAAGTTTAAGTGCTCTTAAACATTAGTGGATCACTTTGGAGAAAAGATCACAAAAAATTTAGCCCCCCAAAAAATTATTGAAGAGGTGGAAAATATGTATCATTATGTCATTGATTATTAATTATTAATTAATCATTTTTTCTATCAGTCTTTCACTTTCTTTTGCTTTTTACAGGCACAGCTGCTGGAAGGTGTTTACAGAAAATATAATTTTTATGTAATTCATGTTGACTATCGAGCAGACAGTGTTCGAGATGTAAGTAAATATTAAAAATATGTATAGACATTTTAACAATCTGGTCTTTTCAGACTCTTGAGACAATTAAAGGGATGTTGCTCAATATTGGTTGATTTGATAAAGTTTCTGTGAATGTTACATAGATATTGATCGAAAGTCTTTAAAACAAACCATATTATATATATATTAATATTTCACAAATCTGATCTTTTTACTGTAAAATATATTATAATTAAACATGTTTCTATAAGAAATAAGGAGTAACACTTGTTTCTTTGCTTTGTTTGTCAAGGACATCTCTTAAAAAATGGGATGAATTTGCCTTTTGAAAGGGCAAAGAAATATTGGCAAAAGCAATATTTCCAATCAGTCATAGTCAAGAACGTCTTTTCCCATCATGCATTACTTTAATCGACTTGAACCTTCTAAATTTATTTATTCCTTTTTATGTAGGTTTTTCATCTGTTCATAAAATGTATGCTATTTCTTTCATTTATGATTTAACTTTGTGAAATAATGTTAAGAAAAAAGTTCCAAAAATAGGTAACTTTGACTAATTGTGATCACCCTTCCCTCGTCCCCCACCCCTTCCACTCCTCACCTTCCCAGGAGTCCCAAGTCTCATACAGTAGCAATTTACTCTTCACATACAATACAAAAAAATAATTAAGACAGTTGGTTCTACACAGTTGCATATTAGAGGACAGTTAACCACAATTTGATAGTTAGAGGGTGGATAAAGTATGGTATCATAGGGTTGAGGAAGAAGTGAATGGGAAGACGAGTAGATGGAGGAGGGGTAAGGGGGAGGAGGGGGGGAGGGAATTATCAAGGAACTGAAGGCTTCTCAAGCTTTCTTATATATAGCTGCTCACAATATACATAAATGTTTATTCATTCTACACAGTTTTCACATGTGCAGCCACTTTTTATCATACATATAAAAAGTTGACGTTTTATTTCTCTGATTCCTCCATCAGTACTTGGTCAAGAGGGCAGAGGAAATTAGTGGTGAAATAGATAACGTTCATGTGCTTCCAAAAAGTAGATCTTTCATCGCATCCTGGGGATCGTATGATATCGTCAGAGCTGAAACAGAGGTGAGTTGTTTCTACAAGTCAATCCGGCTATCAAGTCTGTAAAGTTCTTTCCCATCGGGTAAACAAGGCCAGAGACTGCCTGCCCTTTTGAACTTATGGAATAGTTTCTTTGCTGGTCACTAATTAGCTCTGAGTGCATTTTTCATTTCTTGAATTCTTTGAAAATTAGGTCACTTTTCTTAAAGGTCAAGTTTGTCACAGTCATTGTATCTGTTCCCTGGATCATCATATCTATAACATGAGTATCGTTGCTTTATATCCCTTTGTGATTGGGAGGTGTGGGAACCACCTTGTCCCATTGGTACCCCTCTCTGCCGTATCACATGACCCCTCTCTCTCTCCCATAGCACATGACCCCTCCCTGTAGCAGGAGGCAACATCTCAATATTTGTTTAAGTCTGCTCAAAAAGAATTACGATCTTGCAGCCTGTCGTAGTGAAATTGTTCATTACACAATTCCTCTACAGGAACAAACACTCCTTAGTCATCATAATGATCCCTGAAGGCAAATGGGCTTGTATGCAATGGAAGCGTACATACTGTGATAGATCTATAATGTACACGAACAAAATCAAATGATGTAACTCTTAACTAATATACTACAACAACATGACTGAAGCAGGAATTATCTCTGTAGACTAGTATATTCAGGCCTGGATGGCATGCAATGCACAATACTGTGAGTCATGACTCCCTTACATGCGTCTTTTAAGTGTTTGTCATATATTATACTCTTGTTTAAAAGGTTGTGTCCGTCGAATGCAAGCAGTTTCAAGGTTTTGCACCCCTAGCTAAAACGTTTGGTCAGAGATGCAGAATCTTGCATTTTAAGCAATACTGTCTTCCCCTCCCCGATCCCATGAAGAATAAGCCACCTTCTCCTGTCCTCCCTCAATTAGCTATTCTACGTACATGTTAGATCTTCTATCAGATTTGTCATGTGAACTAAATTGTAATTTTTTCAGGGAAAGACAACTTCTCTCCTCCCAATTGAATCCTAGGTTCCTTCTCAACCCATACTATACCATGCCCTCACTCAACCCCTTCCCAATCCCTCCTCCAACCCCCTCCCCCCCCCAACACAAGCCACAGTAAAGGAGGATTCAACTTTTAATTTTGAAAGCTGAAGTAATTTGAGAGCTAATTAATTTTATTAATTAATAATTAATATTAAAAGATGACAGACAGTCATCAGTGTGGCTTGTCTTTTGATGCCATTTTGATTTATTTTTTATGACAAAACCAATAACGAGAACTTACCGTGGGGAAATAAATTCAGTGAGGTATTGAAGGACTGCTCTAATTGTTATCGCTTTTGCCTACTTTTGCAGTCATAAAATATCTAATACATAAATACCAATGTTACTCTGGGAACAGCATCAAAATAAAAGAATTGAAAATTTTTAATTAATGGATTATCATAAACAAGTAGGACTTAACAGAAGGACATATATAAATGACCATCTTTGAAGCTGAATGGAAGTTTCAGACATTTTGCATATTTTAAAGCCAAAAATAACTAGCGAAAAAAACCTCCCATTGTAGGTCTAAGAAATCTATGCCACACTCTGAACTGTTTAGTTTGAATGATCTCTCCAACCTCCACCTATTCCTTCTCCTCATCTTCTTCTTGAGGCCATCCTCAAGTGGAATAGGGTCAGTCTTCATTTTCTGGGGGTCAGATGCAGTTCTTTAGTTTCACGTTGTTTCCGTTTTGAGCTGAACACCTGCTAAATTGGATTTCCAAATTTATTTCCGAAAATGGTTAAATTCAGCTCCTCGCCTAAGGAGCAGGTGGTAGAAAATATTCTTGGGGAAAGTTCAAGGCTTCCTCTTGAAAGCATTACAATGTTTTGATCAGTCCCTCACTGCAGTCAACGTTATAAATGTGCAATTGATGAGATAGACCTGTAAATGAAAATGAAAATTTGTTTTGATGCATGCTTCCATTCTCTCTAGCACTCAATCGGCTAGAAGACTGTAATGTCAACGAATCTGACCGCGAGTTTTATTTGATGGTTCAAGTCTTTATTGGTTATTCCATTCAGCTATTGTAGCTCCCGAAGACGTTTCGAACTACATTAACAAATGTTGTTCATCGACAGAATATTAACGAAAGAGATTTCAATAAAGACGAAAGTTTATCGCATATGTTCAAAATTTTATGTTTAAAAAGTCTTATAATAACCGTTGCAGGGAAATTTTGTACGATGTCTTTTCGAAGAGATCCGTCGACAGTTAAAGGAACTCAAATGTGCCTGGAAACAACATGACTGCTCATTTTATTTTTGTTACAAAATCAACACAAAATATAGCTTTAAATA
The DNA here is from genome assembly GCF_037975245.1 of Apostichopus japonicus. Taxonomy (NCBI): domain Eukaryota; kingdom Metazoa; phylum Echinodermata; class Holothuroidea; order Aspidochirotida; family Stichopodidae; genus Apostichopus; species Apostichopus japonicus. The sequence goes on from NC_092565.1 coordinate 19,903,854, forward strand.
CTCCCTAAATCATGTACATCGGCCTAGCTAGAACAGGAATTCAGAGTTTAAATAATAAAATGTCAAATTTTTTTCCTGTAAAACTTAGACAATCGCGACAGCAGAGAAATTTGTCGAACAGGCTTCAATATCTACTATACTTGGTTTAATTCAGAGGTCCGTTGTTTATTGTGCATATAGCATTTATAACAACATGTTTTCATACCCATGATGCAACACTAGATCTCTTAATCAACAGATAGTTATTACCTATGATTGCTGAATGTGGATTCAGAATCAATCAATCAATTACTAAACTCATGATGGAGAATGTAATATAGTCAGGTTGCCTCTACTTCATTAGTCTTAATTTATAAAAAAATAGAAAATGGGTAGATATAATTGATTTGATTTCAAATCAAGGTTTGCTATATGAAAAATAATCTGGCACAATACACTTACAATTGTCTGTCAGTCCATCCCCCCCCAAACAAATTTATGATAAAAGAAATTTAGCCAATAGAAATTGAATTTCAGATGCTCTTTTAATTAGAAAATGTCTGCTTGTTTTTCTGGCGTAATCTCTGTTATCAATATGTACCGTATCAAGATAACAGTCAGGTAGGCTGGTGGAAGTCAGCATTAGGCTCACAACATTGATATTCCCATGGCAGGGTTTAATCATTGCACATAGTTGATATAAATTCTCCGCACCAAACAGAGCAAGCCACACCCGGATAGTATCAGCAAGAAAGGAAATGAAAGGAAAAGAAATTTGTTTGAAATTATATTGTTTGATTATATTTGATGATAGCATCTGGGTACCAGCAGAGTGAAAAAGCTCATTTTCTTTATGATGCACAAATCGTTTATCAGGCAGTAGTCAGTACCAAAACGTGCATCTCTGATGCGTTGTCAAAGGCCAAGTGGTATCTACGTGTAAGTTTCAGCATACTGTGTGTTTGTGATGCTTTGTTTGTGGATCAGTGTGATTGATTACAAGAAACATATTGTTTGTTGTAGAGGTCAAAGGTCATTTGAGGTCGCTAGAAGTCAAGCAGAAAAACGACGACATGGTCACTGCAATAGTAAGCTTGGATGAATTTCGTATGCATTATGTGGATCCATCCAAATTAATTCAATAACCTCGCTGTTCTTATGAATATCAAAGTCATTTGAGGTCACCAGAGCTTAAAGTCTAAAACCTTGTAAACTTAACAGAAGAATCCCAAAAGTAGCAGACCTTACAACTGGTACATTAAATCCACCATAGTGTTTGCAAGAACTGTAGTGTTTGTTGTGGAGGTCAAAGGTCATTTCAGGGTAAAAAGGGTCAACATTGCTCTCATACTTCTAAACACAATAGTTCCAAATGTAAAGCAGGGATGAAGACATGTGTTCAAAAGCCTTGTTGATCACCTGAAGTCAACAGTTGTCAAAACCTGAAAACCTTGTATCAAGTACTACTTTAAGATGTTTTTATATAACAGTTGGCAAGATTCACTATATAAGTCTTTTTGGCTTTCTGGTTATGAAGCTTTGCACTAATGTCCGGGTACATATATACACATGCAGTTTAGAAAGTGGGTCACATGTATCATATGTCAGGAAGCAATCAACAACCAGCACAAAGAGGAAAACAAAAAGCTATCCAAGAAGAAAGTCTCCCTGATTAATATCGTAGACCAGAAATGTCTATCAATTGTGACAAAAGTAACAAATGCTTTAATCTACAAATAAATTTTACCCCCCTCCCCCCCCAAGAAAAAAAAAAAATTCAGACTTGGAAAAATGATTTAACAACGAGATTTTCAAGAACCATTGTGGTGGAATGGTTTGGCCTCACTCCTGGAATATCCATTTTAATTCTAGCCACCCACATCCATGATTAAACCCACAGCTGATAGACTCATTCCAATTCAAAGTATTTTTGTAGGTCTCTGTTGGACACCTGTTCTCTTGGCGGTTGGAGGGGTAACATTAGGGGATTCTATAACCCACTCTGCTAAACAGCTCTCTTAAAGCAGTTTATTTAATTCTGGTGTCTATTGTCACAGTTATGTCATGGGTTTTTTTAGGTCACTGTTGGACACCTGTTCCATTGGCAGTTGGGAGGCATAACATTAGGGAGTCTATAAAACCCACTCTGCTAAACAGGTCTCTTAAAGTAGTTTATTTAATTCTGGTGTCTATTTGTCATGTTTTGTCTGTAGACTTGACATTTTCTCTTCAGAACTTGATGTCAGTAGATAGACCAATCTACAGCATCAATCCACAACATTTTTTAGGCCACAGCCTAACAAAACTTGATATTTTTGTCAGTGACCCATCGATCGTTACTCCCACCCCCTCCACCTTTCAATGGTGACATCTATTGAGACAATGTCACTGGAAGATGGTACTTTATTTGATGGCTGGCTCTGTTCCCTAGCTTCAAGCTTGTCCTGCGATCTGGGCTAGAAGAATTAACACTGTCCGCCTGAGATTAGCAGAGGGCCATCTTGTCCAACGTGTTACGATACCTTATACTTAAGAGAAGTTCATTTTTCTTGCGGTATCTGAAACGATCTTCATCATCAAAAATTCATTTAGGATCCAAACATAGATTGCAGACTGTCAATCAACAATCTACATGTTTCTTTCACCTGCAGTCCAATTGTCCCAAATTTGGCTACCACAAATAAGCGGAAGATAGTTTTGGGGTAGTGGGAGGAGCTATTAGGAACTCATGGTCTCCCAACTTAAAAGAATATTTACTTTTAGTCCCCAAAATTTCTGTAATGGCAAATCTGTCCTTCATCATGATACACACATTTGAATATTACTGTGACAATTTGCAGTAGCAATTTCCACCATTTAGTTTGAAGTTCATCAACCTTGTATGAATCCGCTAGCCTAATATGACAAAAGGGCAAAACCTTTTTTTTTCCTTGAAAGAAATATTTAAGTCAAGTTGCCTTTCAGTATTGTGATAATTAGTATGTGTGAAAAGTACACAATGTAACACATTACACTAGATAGCCCTGTTGCCATCAGCTACAGTGTTCAACCAAAAAATTGCTGTATGCAAAAACTGTATTTCATCTAAATGAAAACAAAAACCAGAAAATTGTCCATTTGGGTGTAAAAATCTCACATTATCCGGAGGATGATTGGATATGGAGATTTAATATTGAGTAAGTTTTTAAGTGTGCCTACAGTGTAGCTTCCTATTCCACACAGAATTACCTGTCAATATTACAGGACTTACTGGAGACTGACTGCCTTAGGTCAAAGGCTGCACACAGCATGCTCCATTCCCTGAGATACTGGCTGGTTACAAAAGATATCCCAGATATTTTCAACAGTCACAGCTGCCGATAAGTTTTAAGCTAGGTATCTGTCATCGAAATGATGATACCTTTAAAGGAGTAAGAAGTTTTAACTCTCATGAATAAAAAAAGGATATAAATATCAGTCAATTTGAAGAGTCTCAATTTTAACGGAATACAGAAGCTTACAAGGGTATCAAATGAATCTAAAAACCATGTGCAAACATGGCAATACATACGTATATATTAAAGAATTATGTATTCTAAGCAACTCACATAATTTGTCTTTCAAAGTAATGTTTGTTTACTTTAAAAGAAAAACATTATGTCTCTTGCATGCTTCCTGTTGAATATACAGGAATATTATTATTGTTTTTGAAGTTATATTTTCTTTGTATCTCAGTTTTGTTTATGTTTGTTTGTTTATGTTTTGTTATGTTTTGTTCTGAATACTTCTCTTCTGTAATACCAATGAGGATCTGACCCCTTCAGCAGAATTGTTTTGCACCTAAATGTGCGGTCGAAGCTGTGAAACAAAGAAGTATAAAAGACACCAACAACCAAGATGTTGAAGTCTATAAACCATTGTATTCCTTTAACTTGCACATTCCTAGTAGCTGAGTAAAAGATATTTATGAATACCTCATGATGTCATAATTGGCACCTATGAGGCAAAATGAAAACAATCAATATGTTTATGTTAATCCAATCAGTCATGACAAACCTCCAGTGGCAATACAGGATAAAAATGTGGTTTACCAAACCATTCAGTACCCCCCCCCCCCACACAGACACATACACACAACATCTTTCTCTTTGCTTCAAGGAGTAACCTTGTTATTTTGTGTGGTCTAGACTCTTTATGCTTGCAAGAACTCTTTTATCACTCTCTATATTTTTTGTTTTGTTTCCATTAACTGTAAAATGTGAATGTTGTATTTCTTTTACCAGTCAGGATTTTATGCTCTCAGCCTCAGGTTATGAGGTCATCAAAGTACTTCCATGTCTTCTTCTTCCAATTTAACCTGCACTCTTTATGAGGTTTATGCCAACACCAGACAAAATGTCATTCTGCTGTTAGATGCACAGGCTTAGAGGTAAAAAAGTGAGAATTAGTCCAGGCAGCATTGTCTATCAGTCAGTCTAAATATGAATTAAAAAATTATAATGTAGCGATTTTTTTTTTTTTACATTTTTTTGGAAATGTAAAGAGAGCAATTAATCCCACATAACTTTATAGAGCAGACGGTATAAAATGGTAAAGACCAAACTATCACATCTTGCAGTATTAGCAACATCACGAAAAGACAATAAAGATAAAAAAAAAGGCAGAAACATGACAAAAAGATAACTTTTGCAAACCTGAATTAATATCATGATATGTTGTAAATTATATATTGTCCTGCTTGAAAGTGAGAAATCAGATTTGGCTGCTACTGTATGCATAAATTTTATTTCTTTCCTGTTTTTCTTGTGTTCATATTCTCCTTTTCCGATATGTTGTTATTTGATATCCGTGGCCATTTCATCTGTTTCTCGTTGCTTAGGCAGCAAAAAGGACTGCGGTTTTCATATTAACTCATTTTAAGTATAAAATCCTACACTAAGTTGAAGTGCTCAAGTTATAAATTGAAAGCGGGCGGATTGAATGACCACTTATTCAGAACCGTCCATGAACCAGGAGGGTCAATCCATCTTGACTTGAACGGAGGCCGCTTGAAAACTGTCATCACAAATCCCCCCCAACCACTCCCCACCCCCCCAAGAAAAAGAAAACAGACAAAGTAATAAGCACTTGACATTGAATGAAAGAGGCAAAATTTACTTCAGTTTCAGTATTGATGATGTTTGACCTAGATACATTTAGACATTTGCACCATTCTATTCACTCTTCATAGGATTAATTAGAGATAGAAATGTTGGTGTTTTGAATGATAATATTCAAGATGACTTTGGTGTTAATTTAGGAGTGGAATTTTAAAGAATTTCTACTTCACAGTGTGTTAGTTTGGACTGATATATGAATACAGTTCTGTACATAAAATGTTGTTGATGGAGAATGTTGTGACTCATTCACTCCTAAGTTTGAAGAGCAAGCTGTGAAATTATATTGTCATGTTGAGTTTGAAATATTTTTAGAAAAGATGACAAAAATTTACCGAAGCTATTGAATTTAATAGATCCGTTGTCATAGCGCTGGACATCAAGCTTGCTAGCTATTTAAAGGATGACATTATAACCCTTAAATTAATTTTCACCCCCCCCCCATTAAAAACCAGCATTATCAGTCCAGATTGTATATTCATAACACTTTAAAAATATCCGAGAAATGTACCACCCTTACGTCAGTCCCTCAGATGCATAATAACAAAAGGTAATGGAATAACATAAAGACAAAATGACATGTTTATGTTTTGCAAACTTGTCAAGTACAAATCAGTTTTGGAATGTCATTCTAATCATGCTGTGTTGTTTTATATGAACTTAAAATGTATTGTTGAAGTTGTTAAGAGTTGATGAAACAATGGAGTGACATTAACATTCAGGCCTGAAGCCAAAGCCATCAAAACATTTAGCCTCAAAGGAGCATTCCAGATATTCAGCATATTTTATCGGTGAATAGGAGGAAAGGTAAACGAAATATTTTACCAGCACTGATAATTTTACTACTGCTTGGAATGAAACAGATCTAGACTAAATTTCTGCCTAAAATAATCCTTTTTTTTTCTTCTCCTGAGGAATGGGATCTCTCATATATAGCTGAATGGATTTAATTGCAGACCTAGAGTGAAATGCATCCATGGGCTCCTCTTTGTAGTAATATCAAAGCAAAAAGTGCCAGTGCTTTTATATTTTTTATGATATCCCTACACATTAATGACAAAGATCTCCACAAGTCTTACAGTTTTGCTTGATTTTTGAAAGTTTTGTTCAGATTTTACACAATCCCACGTATGCGGACAGAACGGTTTAGGCGATCATTTTTACGTAGAAGTATTAAAACTTTGAATTGTATGATACATAGATAACTTTTTTAACCTATTTCTGAGATGCTGTAGTCCATTTTATTATATTGTCATTTTATGATGAATATCAATAAATTTTACTTTACTTTTACTTACTTTACTTTAGATTGGCCAGTCCCCTTCTGTCATTCATACCAATTTTTAAGACTTACTCGGGAAATGCTACACAGCTGAGTAGCATTTCCATGCAGTACTTAACAGTCACAGCAGGTATAATACAGTATGTGTGCAAACATCAGTGGCAGAAATATGCTGCTTACACATCTTATGGCAACTTCCTGGTAATTTTAATCCTTCAACCTTCCTTTGTCAAATCACATCCCATACTATATATAATCTACTGTGAGGAAATATGATAGTTTAATATAATTTAATGTGGACACACTGGCCTTCCAGTGTTAGACCCATGCATGGATACAGTAAAACAACAGGTAGCCATGGAGATTAATCAATTTTTCACTGTTTTTGATTTCCTTGGTGATATAAGTTGCAGGTCTAACCTGAGGTGTCAACTTGATATTTAGAGTCTGTCTGTTCCAATGTTTGTAATGTAAATGATATTTTGTGCCTGCGTACTTTTTTTTGCCAGAAATTCACCAAATTTTTGTTGCTATAGTCTGTCTTTTTGACTTTTACATCGATTGGCAACTGTGGCTAAGGATACTTCAAAGCTACTAGGAGGGAAAGTATATTCATGATGTATTGATTTGAATTTTAAAAACATTGTTAACCTTAATTTTGAACATTTGATTGTACTAGTCCTCTGCCCTAGTAATAATGAATGGGATATAGTGTAATAATTATGTTATTTTCTCATCTATCAAATTAAAAGAAAATAGTAATTGTTAAACTGCTTTAGTCATGAACTTTTCCTTCAAAGAATTAACAACCTTTACACATATCTTGAGAGTGTTAAGTCAATCAAACCACGTCTGCTAATAGATTCCACCGACTTCCTTTACTCAACTCTCAATAGAAAACTTGAATAATTCAACAGAATCTACTCAGATTATCAAAAGGTTATGACCTTTTTCTTTGGCTGTTCCATCACCAAAAAAAACTTTATTTATTGAGTCAACATACATTCCATCCAAAATGCCCTATGAATGCTGGTATACTTGCAATCAAAACACGTGCTATGTTTTTTCATATGGTATACACATAATGTAACTCAAAATAAAACAAATTTGTTAATATAAATGTCAGAAAAGTTGTTGTAAGTGATATGCATACAAACATGTATACTTACATTATTGGGGGTTTGAAAATATTGTAAATTTCCAGATTATTTCAGGCACAGTGTAGAGGGCAAGGGTTGGGGACGGAGGGGGGGGTTTGGGGGGGGGGGCGAACAAAGAGGGGAACTAATTTCTACTGCTAGTTAAACTTTGAAGTTATCATGCAGATAGCTGTTTAGCTCAACAAAGAACTATAAGGACTGATTAGCATAGGTTTACATACTGTACAGTTTACTGCCGGTTACTCACAGGTTTTTAGTAGGATTTGCTTCGCTCCTAAATTTCTTAACTGTCTCCAGATGTCTTATGCATAGGCGTAGGAGGCGGGGGAGGAGCCCCCCCCCCAACCAAACATTTTTGTGAAAATTTGGGCAATATGATGAGAATTTTTCGGGCACCTACTGAAAAAAAAATTTTGGAATGTGTTTTTCAATGGTTAAACTGATATTATTATTATCATTATTATTGTAACAACTTCCCCAATAATTCTAACCGATGCATGCCTATATGATATGAACATGAACATGTCGAACGTGCGTGGAGCGTGCGGAAAATTTTGGTTATATTTTTCTGGCAAGTCGTTACAGCCCCCCCAAATCAAATAGGGCTCCTACGCCTATGGTCTTATATGTTTCGTTTGCTGTCAGTCTATATCTTAATGTAAAAAGATGGTTTGCAATATAGTGATGCCATTTAATACTGTAAAGATAGCATTGAGACAGAGCACTTGCATGCATTATTTAAAAAACTTCATGAGAGGCAGCGTAAGAGAGATGTTAGGCCGAACAATTCCCTGACTCAAGGGTAGATCTCAACGTATTTTCCATCATGGGGGTGGTCATGATTGTCTTATTTGTCACATCAATATAGTCAACATCGTGTTCTTGTATTGATCAATCATGTCTGCATTTTGCCACGTCTGAGAAACAGATGATGCAAAATCTATTTTCTATTTCAAGGTCCATCCCTTTGATTCATGTTTAATTCACTTCATGGAATTTTTTATCTGGTAGCTATATATATGAAGCTGAAGGCAGAAAAGATGGATGATAAAAAAAAATTAAAAAAGATTATAGTTGTGTAAAAACTTGCACCATTAATGTACCAAAGACATCATGTCAGAGTAAGATGCTGATGGGAGCTGCAGCATCCTGCATCCAGGCTGCATAGGATGCAATCTTTTGTGCTGTGTAGTTTCACACAATAGGCAATGGCTGGTCTTTTCAAGATCATCTCTTTTGTGTAACAATACTGATTCATGCAGCCTTGCTGCAAGAGATCTTGCAGCTGCTGCAGCCTTTTTGTTTTGACAGTATGCCTAACTGTACCATTTACTTGGGTTCTACTACTCAAACATTAAAGCTGTTCTTTATGTACCTGTAACATATGTACAAAATTGTATACTACTATACTAGACCATTGACTGATTTTCCTTCAGTGTTAATATTTAGGTCACTATTAGTCATGAAGAATGACGGGAGTATGGTTCCAAATTTGAAAGTTCAAAGTTTTCTAATTGCATGGCTTTCCATCCCTGATCCTCACTCTTGCAATAAAAATGTTAGTTAATAAATATTTATAAATATTTCTTCATCTGGTGGATAGGAATTAGGTGTAACGTTAAATTGAAGGTTCCTAGCAAAATGTCTGAATTGAGAGATATTTAAACTACAAATGCCTGATGACACCTGGTTAGATAACTTTTGTTAATTTGGTCTTAGTAAACCTCCAATGATCATCAATTTTGACAGATGTAAGTCATTAAAAACGATGAAAACATTCACAATTTGAGTCACAGTTTGGTAGTATCTAATTAGTTTTAGGACAAATATCCAGTTGGTAAACAAAGAGCACCATTATAGAAGGATAATTAGGTAGAAATGTAATTAATTGGTACCCAAACTTGAAACTTAATTACTTTGGGAAACAATTTGTAGAATAATATGATATAATCAGTACAAAATTTGCTAATTATGTTTTCTTAAATAATTATACACTTAAGAAGTATTAACATCCTTAGTTTACATACTGGTAAAGCTTTCAGAGAATAAGTGCATCCTACTAACAAAAAAAAAACCCATAAAAAACTCTCCTTTTCACTTACAGTAATCAGTTTGTGTTTTTTGTTTGTTTTATCTCAAATGGCTTTTGGTTTTTATAAGAATATATTTTTGTCTATTTCATCTAAGGGAGTTCTTCTCTCTTGAAGTCGTGTAAAAATTCCAAGGCCTTGGCCTATCATTGTCAGCATGTGTTAATTATCATTTGACTATATAGTGGTTGGAGATTAGCAATGAGAAAGATTTTTGAGTCATTGAGTCATAGTGAGGTCAAATAACAAGCACTGTCAGGTCATGTCACAGGAGACAACCAAATCATTCACAGTTCTTTTTTTTCTTCTTTTTTTTCGTTTATGAAAATTAGATTTAGACTTGGGAACACAAAGCAGGAGGTTAATTTTATTGTGAGAATGATGTTCCCCCCCCCCCCCCCCGACTTCCCTCATGTGACCTTGGGAGGTGACTCATCACAAAATGATTTCATAAGCTGTATTTATAAAAGGAGGATTAAAGGAGAAAGGGGTGTGATGTTTCGTTTATTAAGATCATAATGGTGCAAATGTACATATGTATGAGGCAGGAGTCTCTTGTTGAAAGTTGAGAAAGGATAAAATTAGGCATTAACCTCAAATGTCTGCATATCCATTCCCCTCCCCCCCCCCCAATAAAACTACACTATATGATATTTGTGACATACAGAATTTTCTGTTACGAGCTTGACTTACTATAGGAGCACTCAAATATTCTATTTTTACATGAATTCCCTAAAGCTAGATTTTGTGCTATAAATCCAAATTTGTGTTAATGGCTTGTTCAGGGGGACAAAGCTTTTCAATAGAAGACAGAATGTTAATGGGGGAGGAATGGGGGGGGGGATGGGTAAGGGAGGTAAAAGTGACTTGTTTTAATGAACATGAAGCTGTAATCCAACTCGAATGCAGCTCTCAGGTTGTGTAACTTCTCTCATGCCAACCTTGATTTCCTGTCTGAGGTTGGTAGGACCTATATGTATATGTCTGCCTAAGTTCTAATTTGAAATGATTAAAGCAAATGATTTCAATGTTAAAGGAGAAGGACAACTCTGCAGCCATATGGAACGATTCTGTCATGTGTAGCAACTACCATGCTCTTCTGGTTGTTGTAAAGCTTTAACAGAGACATTGCATCAGACATCCTCTTTTATTCAAATTAAATTTTAAAATTATAGTTTCAGAACCTAGTTATCTGGGTAGACTATTCCAATTTGGTTTAAAACCACAACAATCTTTCTCTTTGCTGGATTTTGTCTACCATTCCACAACCGTTGCTGTATTTTTGGGGGGTTTTTTATGTGTGTTTTTGTTGCAAAAATTGAAAGCCAATTCAGGTTATTATTAGACTAAATTGGCTATGGGTGGGTTTTTATTGGTCCCCCTAGGTTGTATACATGGTAGAAACAGTGAACCCTGACTGTAGTCATGTATGCCACAATATCTAAGACAGGAGAAGACCTCAGACAGTTAATGAGTCACCCTGGAGTTGGAAGTGGGTTTCGCATTTTGGTGAAAGGGGGAACCTATGGAGGGTGCACTGCATGTTGTTTTGTATCGTTTCCATATCAAACAGTCATGAAATTTCCATATAGGAAGACTAAGGTGGTGGAGAAGAAGGGGCTAGCATGGGGGGGGGGGGGGAAGGGGAAGATTGTATTTGCCTTAGCTTTTATCATAATTTACAAGTCCCAAACCTTAACTTCATCAGTAGGACCTTAAAGGTGCCATCTGGGGGGCGCAAATGCTTCCATTTAGTTTGTTGAGCCAAGTTTCCAGTTCAAGAAAGTTAATTTGTTAGACAGTCCATCTTTATTTTTTCCTAATGTACAACTTAGTTTAAAAAGTCCATAATCAGCACCACTATTTAAGTAGATTTGGCACATGTTCACTGATTTTGGGCGATTTTTACAAATCGTTCCAGAATATTAATTGAACTGTTATTGTTATAGATCAAGTGAAGATCGTTTCCTAGTCTTTCTCTTTGCGCTCATCTTGAATAGTAATCGGAAAGTAGTCGCCCGTAAATTTTGTACTTTCTATGTAAGCCTTAGCAAATCTCTCACACATACAAGCACAAACATATTTGCTTTGACTATCTTGAAAGATCAACATCAGCATAACCCTCAATTTGCACCTCCTCTTAAAACGTGATAAATGTCTTCAAAAGTACTTTCCAGAAAACCTGACTTACAATTCACTCTCCAAATGATGCTCAGATATCGATTAGAAAATAAAATACATTAAAAAAAATAGAAAATTGAAATTGCTTTCAGGGGCGATTATGAAGATTGCAAAGATTGAGTGACCATTGTTTGCATTTACCAAAAGTACTTTCCAGAAATCTGACTTACAATTCACCCTCCAAATGATGCTCAGATATCGATTAGAAAATAAAATACATAAGAAAATTGAAATTGCTTTCAGGGGCGATTATGAAGATTGCAAAGATTGAGTGACCATTGTTTGCATTTACCAGCATATTTGGGGGAAAATGTTAATGAAAGCCATTGTGAACACGAAGGCAGAACAAATTTGAGGATATCTAAAGAAGCTTGTATTTAAACTGGATGATATAGTAGGGAGAAAATACTTGTTCAGAATCAATGTAAAGTGTGATTACTGCTTTAATCCTATCAGAATTTCTTTTTGGCTCTTTTCTGTAAATCACCTACAAATTTGTCATCACTACAGTATGTTACAGTGTCTGCCATTGGCTGTTTCCAGGTTATGTGTAAATGTTCTGGGCACAGGCTAGACTGTTCCCCTTGGTATGGTTTATTTACTTCGCTCCTCGCTTACCTGTCTCCTCACAACCTTAGCACCTCATTCTACCGTGCCTATAAAGTCCTGGTAAAATAATAACACTGTGCGCCCTCTATGACCGAACCCCCCCTCGGTCACTCCTCACTACTCATTCTACCATTAAAAGTGTCTTCACGTGAATTTCTTGTGGATATATTTCCCTTGGATTTCGTCTTGGTTTTCTTTAGCGATCTTTGGAAGTTTCTTTCCTCGGATTCTTAGGAGTATTGCAGTCCTTTCCAGCCCGATAAGTATCCTTTTTTGTTGAAAGGGAGGGTTTTGGGGACTGTTTTTATTCCTAGTGCGTTTCCGCCCTTAGGTTTTTTGCGGGGGTAGCAGTTCCGCGAACTGCCTAGGTTTCCCGCCATTTTCCCTTCCCCACGCTATAGGCGTGTCGTTGTATTTTCATGTTCATAGCATGTCTACATTGTATTTCTATTCACGATTTCTTCTTCTATATTTCGCTCTCTCATGTTCCTTTTCAGCTTGTGTTGATTTTGTTAGGCCACTTCGTAGCGTTTTTCGTATTTTGCCGTTGCTAGGTTACGCTACGTACCTCTACTCACCGTTATGTACCTCCCGTTCTCTCCCGTTCTCTTGTTAGTTTGCATTTTTCCGTAAGCTTAAGAGTTAGTCTTTCCTTAATTCGAGCGTTTTAGTTTGTCTCGTAACCAGCTAAAGCTTTTTAACTACTCGATGTTTCGGCCAGGCAGAACCTGGTTCGAACACGATTTGTGTCCTAAGTGTAGAACCTACACCAGACGGGACCCACGCCTGGTCTGCATAAATTTTTCGCCAGCCCAGTGGCACTAGATAGACCAGTGGCTTACGAGTCTAAGAAGCAAGCTTTAGGGCAGGCTGGACTTGATTCCTTAGGCCATCGGTGCCCAGAAAAAGATATAGGAGAGACAGGAGAGAGAGAGAGAGGAGGAGGGAGAAGTGGTGAGAGAGGTGGAGGAAAGTGGCCAGGAGAGGGCCGAAGGAGAGGTGGAGAGAGAGAGAAAGAGTACCCCTAACGGTCCCGGCGACGTCCGGTTGATTACGACCAGAGGGAAGGGCAGGAGCAAGGCTCCTGCCAAGAAAAGACCTCTTGAGAAGAGGCACGGCTCGGCCGGGCTAGAGGCAACGTCTCAGTCCGGGTCGCAGCAAAGAGTACCCCTAATGGTCCCGGCGACGTCCGGTTGATTACGGCCAGAGGGAAGGGCAGGAGCAAGGCTCCCGCCAAGAAAAGACCTCTTGAGAAGAGGCACGGCTCGGCCGGGCTAGAGGCAACGTCTCAGTCCGGGTCGCAGCAAGAGAGACCCATAGAGCGCGGGCTACAGGCCACGGAGAGCTCGGGTCCGAGAGAGAGAGTACGACCGAGGGGTCGCTGAAACGGAGCCGGTCCCATAGCAGGCTCCGGGAGCCCGGGTCCGGCGAGAAAAAAAATATTTAAAAAAAAAAAAAAAAAAAAAAAAATCCCACCGGAAAGGACAGAATGTCCGGGTCGGGGAGTACTGGCGTGGTGGTACCCGGCGTGGTACGCACACAGAGACGGGCTCCGGGAGCCTGGGTCCGGCGAGGCCCCGGGTCCGGCGAGACCCCGAGTACGGCGAGACTCGAAGGGAAGGCAGAACCGAGGTTTCACTCCAGATCCGAGACCGCCCCCGGAGCCGGGAACCAGAGCTATACAATCGACTGCTGGGTCCTCAGAGATTGGCTCCGGAGGGCCCGGGCCCGACGAGAACGGGGGCGCAGGGGCAGAAGCCCGGTCCACAGATCTCCAAACGGGATCCAAAACTGGTCCCGAAGTCGGGAGCCTACGAGAGTAACAACATTTACAACTGCGACATTTACAATAACATTTACAACTACAACAACATTTACAACGAGATTAACAACTGCTAGGCCCCCAGAACGGGGTAGCAGGTGCAGAAGCCCGGCCCGCAGACCCCCTAACCGGAGCCGCGGCCGGTCCTGAGGCCGGGAACCGATGAGATTACCAATGCCGGGCCCCCAGAACGGGGTAGCAGGGGCAAGCGCCCAATCCGAAAAGAGAACCAGCCCCGAGCCAGGTTCCCACGACCTGGTTTGCAGAGCGTCGGGCAACCTGTCCGGCCTAGACGACGAGGTCGACCCCTAGATTTCGGGGTTACAGAGGACGGTTACTCCCGCTTCCCAGAATAGGGGGAGTGTCCCCCCCCCCCCCGGAACTAGCAGCTTGAGCGGCGACGACAGGTTCGAATCATTTGCGGGAAAACACCGCTACCACTACACATCCCAAATGTGTGTTTATTTATCGAGTACCTGCAGACACTCAGGGGTCATATTCTCCTCGCTAATTATACTCCTCTCTAATCATAATTCATCGCCATTTGCCTAGGTTAAAATCTTACTGGTGTTTAAAAACACTGTCGTTTAAAACACTGGTGAACCCACTTCCAGAACATGTTAAAATGCGTAAGACTGAGGGGTTTCAAATCGGTTCTCATGACGTACAGTATTCCGTAACTGCTAGGAAGAGAACTTTCTCGAGACTTGGCAAAGTGCCAGGAAACATATCGCTCATAGATCCTTGGCAAACTGCCAGAAAAAAAAAAGAAAAAAAAAGGTACAACGTGGCACATTTGTTAAGAGAGGAGGGGGGGGCCAAGCAGCCACCTGGCTTGACACGTGTAAGCTCAACTTTTACCGCAACGAGCTATCGACTACGTGAGCGATCATATGGAATAAGCCTTTCTTCCTATTTCTTTGGTGAATTACCAAGACAAACGCGTTAGTAAGTTGAAAAAGGGGTAGGATACAACCCCAGCAAGTTACAAGCGCTAACACGCTCCGAACATACAGCATGCGCTTCATGAGCAATGTTCGATGTTCCGACATCTTAAGCAGAGTTGCATTTCGTAGCACCTGATGGCCTAGTCTTGACTAGCCTAGGCGCTAGGTGGTTTCAATAGGAAGCTGGAAACCTTTACTGCACTACGAAATGGACACATCTCGACAGGAAGAGATTTGAGAAGTAACGGGTACGTTATCATAACATTCAATACGTGTTTATTACGTTAAATGTGGTGTTGATAAAACGTTGACATAAGATGTCTATGAGATATTACGTTATATTAATGTTATATTAATGTCTTAACGGAAATTGTTTTGAAATAATAGCCCCTAAAGGGTTTCGGTAACATATTTCTTACACCTCTAATAACGCTATCATAGCAAAAGACTAAACATTTAGTAACGCCTTTGTGTTTGCTGAGTAACTCCCTGGACTCCGTTAAACAGCCAGGATTTATGAGGTGGAATTTCTACAAACCCACCCTACACATCCCCTGTTGGGAGTTTGTTCCTGGTGAGTAGGGCTGTAGCTTAGTTAGCTCAGTGGTTAAACCCGGTGCCTTCCAATCAAAAGGTCCCCGGTTCAAGTCACCCCAAGATTAATGTATGTTGTCCAGTTACAGAGCTGTTGACAATTCATAGTCATGGACATTAAATATGAATGTACGAGACTGACTTTGGTCAGCTTGCGGCTTTGATAAGCCAATGAGGCTTCTTCACAAGTTCCTACTTGCAGGATGATCTAAATTACATACACAAATACATACATATACTGTAGTTGTAAAAGCCACATAGCAGCTATAGCATTGATTAAGACTCTCATGAAGCAAACTATCCATTCAGTACTCAATTTTTGGAGAGAACTGTGGTCAAGCGGTGTAGGCAGTGTACTGGTGATCTAAGGCTTGCAGGTTTTAGTCCTGGCCAGATCATTCTGTTGTTTCCTTGGGCAAGGCACTTTATCTCCATTGCGTCTTTCCATCCAGGAGGGATTTCTCTCTGTTTAACAGGTTATTTTTGAGAAGGGTAATATTGCTAGCGCCTCTGACTTCGTTATCGATAGATAGGCCGGCGCAGTTCAACCCTCAATATTATTATTAATATTATTTTTCATGGAAAGAACCTCCATGAAACCTCCCTACAGGGTACAGCTTAGGTCTACATCATCAAGGCAGTACTTTTCTTCAGAGGTTTTCTGATTGCAACTGGTTGATAACTAAAGGGGTCATCAGCGGTACTGTGGTACTGCAAGCAGTACTGCGAGTGCTGCTGTATTGCAGGTGCTAACAAGGTCATCATACAGGCCACTGTCCTTGACTTCTTTAGCAGCATATACAGAGAAACCACTTTCCTGCACCACAGTGGCGTCAGCAGGGCAAAGGATCGGCCCCAACACCCTATTTGCAAAGATAACCAGGTTTCATGTACTTCCGCCTCGCTCTCAGGACTGTGGGGTTGGGGCTCTCTGGAGTCCTCCCAAGCCCAAGTACAGGGCACTTTGATCACCATCCTCTCAGACAACACGATGGTGGTGGCATACTGTACAGTAGCTACATCAATAGACAGGGTGGCACCAGGGCAGAGGGACTGTGCCGTCTGGCATGGGAGACCCTCACCACAGCTGCAGAATCTGGCACGGCCCTATGGGTCTCCCATATAGCCAGAAAGGAGAGTGTGAGGGCCGATGCTCTGCCCAGGGGACAACTCGACCCCGACGAGTGAACCCTTCGCAAGGAATATGCGGTAGGTTTTTCCACATGTTCGGCATACCTCTGATAGACCTGCTTACGACAAAGGGCAACAATGGGCTGCCCATCTTTTGTAACAGGCGGTCCCACCTGCAGCCTTCCACATAGCGCCAGGTCCCTGCCTTGAGACGGACCAGAGGTTTAAATTCTTCCCCCCCTTTGGCATGATCAGCCAGATACTGAGGAAGATTCGCAGCTCCAAGGGTAAATTCATCCTAGTGGCTCCCTCCGGACCCCGGGTCCCAGGCCGCAGGTCCCACACGCAGGCCCCAGACGGGGACGTCTGGTTTTCCAGACGGCTCCACGCTGGGCATTAGCCCAGACATTGACCAGCTCACCAAAGGCATGGCTAATCGCCGTCCACGAGTCAGACAGTTAGCCCCCTCTGCGGGGCTCTCAGCAGTGCTGCATGCCCTGGCAGGGCCGCTGTACGAATCAACGGGGAACGCTTCCCTGGCTGCTCTTACAAAGAAAACACCCTTCGTCATTGCGGTAGCGTCAGCGTGAAGGAGTTACCTCCAAGCCCTAACAACCAAACAGAACCACATCAGATTCGAGGGCCATGGGGCGAGGACGGTTCCAGACCCGTCCCTTATTGCCAAGAACCGGGCCTTGACTTTCTTGCCCGGGGACATTTTCTTTCCGGAAATCAAAACCCTTTCATCAGTGGCTGAGGACAAGCGATGGTGCCCAGTCAGGGCACAGAAGTGGTACTTAAACAGGACAGAGAAGTTGAGACAAACAACCTCCCTTTTCATCCTGCCACGACCACCTTAAACAGCAGCCGCCAAGGATACCCTATCCCGATGGCTAGTAGAGATGATCCACCCGTTCACGATGGGGGGATACCCGGCCAAGAGATCACAACATCAGTGGGGCCTCAGCTTCCACAGCTCTCTCTGCCGGTATCCCGATACAGGACATCCTCAAGGTGGCAGCGTGGAAAACACCAACTACGTTCGTCGCCTGTTACTTACCTGACACTCTACACGCCGAGGCAGCTTTTGGTAGCTCGGCGATGCGAGGTCCGGTTGGTACTTGGTCCCACCCCTCGGGCCTCCCACCATCGGGCAGTGCCACTCGGTGCTAAGGTTGTGAGGAGACAGGTAAGCGAGGAGCGAAGTAAATATTCCAAAACTTACTGGTTTGGATATTTACGAGTGACGAGCTTACCTGTCTCCATTCCCGCCTCCCTCCCCCGAGGGGGTGGGACACAGCCGGACGGGGGAGCAGTCGTTCGACTAGGCTCACGACTCCAAGCACAACACCAGATAGACAGAGCCAACAACTACTAAGAGTCACCGGCCAGGTCTATCGGTGAGGGTAACTTTGCACCCTGTGTTTTTCATATGCGTACTCACCTAAGTTGTCTTAGGGTTAGCAAGTGTTGGGCCTTTACAGGATGAGGCTCCTTGTTAGGAAAAAGGGGTACTTTTGCCTGCAGGGCTCAGGAGAGTGTCCCCCCCCTTACCCGCTGCGGCGGGGAGGATTACACTCTCCCTGCTAGGAAGGCATCAGTGCCTTTTGTTAAGGGCTCACCTTTGAGAAGTTTAGTCGACGGGAGTCCTTGGGGGTGGCCAGAGGATTCTGGCCACCCCTATTTCGGTGACCGTGAGGCCACTTTTAAGGAGTGGTCTCATGAGTAGTGAGGAGTGACCGAGGGGGGGTTCGGTCATAGAGGGCGCACAGTGTTATTATTTTACCAGGACTTTATAGGCACGGTAGAATGAGGTGCTAAGGTTGTGAGGAGACAGGTAAGCTCGTCACTCGTAAATATCCAAACCAGTAAGTTTTGGAATATCCACTATGACTGCTGTTACCTCATGAATGCTTCCTTGTCTCAAGCAGGGATGTAAAATTTAGTTCTTGAAAGCAATGAACATTTAACACATGTAATTCACAAACTGTGTGCATTTTACTGACTGCCATAGTCATATAGAAAACGCTGTTGATCTCTTATGGATTGCTTCCTTAAATTTATGTGGAACTATTTGGCAGGAATTTGGCCTATTTAACTGAATTTAATTAAATAATAATAATAATACAGGTATGTGAGAACTGGTTTGTTTAGTTGGCATAGTTGCTAGTAGAAACGTATAAATGATTGCTTGTTGCATTGGTATGTATGTGCCTGTATTATTCAACTATTGTAAAGCCATATGGAAGTTGTACACATTGTATAATTGGATATCCCTTCATTAACTAAAAGGTGTATGGTGATAAGACCTTTTGCCTGCTCAAAATTAGCAGTGCTTTATACAGGATTTATTCCAATGCAGAAGATTTTGTGTCCCACAAATTAGTTTTGTTTCCTTGCTTACATGTCTCCTCACAACCGGAGCACTCTTGCAGTATAGTATCTAGAACCCTTTTAACCACAGTAGGCCCTGCCGTCTATTATAAGCTCCTTTTAAGTCCACTTCGGGCTCCTTCCTTCTCCTGCTCCTGTAATTCTAATAAAAATGGCTCCTGGTTTTAATGTTTAGTTTTAATTTTTCATTTCTAAACTAAAGCCATCATTCATGGTGCAATTTTGGGGGATTAAAGTAAACAGGTACATATTCAAGTGCAGTACTTTGTAAGTATAAGTCTGGTACTACAGATATATTGGGTCAAATGTAAAAGACAACATTCAGCCTATAGTTTCTTGTGGCGCCTGGATTGAGTGTATTAGTGTTTATACAAACTCTGTATCAATCAATCTGTCTTGTCCATCCTATGTAGAGAGACACATGGATACATGTAGACCAATCAATCTGCAGACTAAGGGAATATCAATGTAATAGAACTCACAGTCTCAATTAACAGCTAGGAAAAGTCAAATCTACTGAGACAAACATTCAAAAGGAAAGAAAATAGTTGCATGGGATGTGATCAGTTGAGGGAGAACTTGCTGATAAAGCAATTAACATGCATGCATGTCAAGTTTATGTTATTTTCTCTCCGATTAAATAGCCTTTAATATGTAAAATAGTTACAATGGATGTGATCAGTTGAGAGAGGACTTGCTGATAAAGCAATTAACATGCATCCATGTCTAGTTTATGTTATTTTCTCTCCTTTTTTTTTTTTTTTTTCTCTCCTTAAAATACTTTCTTTCAACAACTAAAATAGTCTTCAATAAGTGAAATAGTTCCCTGGGATATCATATTAGCATCAGAACATCAGAACATCACATGAACATTGTGTTATCATTCAGTTAAATGAATTTATCTATAATTGGTAAAATGGTTAGGACGTTATCGGTAGAGACAGCTGCTCATAAAAGAAATTCACATCCTTAGTCTAGTTACAGTGTTTTTTTTTCTTTTCGGTTATAAATAATCTTCAGTAGGTAACATAACGCTAGATGAAAGTCTACCTGAACTGTTGGGTATGTCAGTTTCTTTTAGGGGTGTATTTCTGAAGGCACAATGGTCTGTCAGGTTAACAGAAACAGGAATGTCAACAAGGAGAAATCATGTGTTTACAAATGGGATCAGACATAAAGGGTGGAGGGTAAACACAAGAGACTCTCCAGCATCTTTACCATAAGCAAGCGAATTTGTATATGAGCTTACATTTCATCAAGATTTCTGTATGCACTTTAGAAAAACTCAAGATAGCCTATTATAGACCTGGGAAGTAACTGTACAGATGGTGTGGTAGTATTACTCACATATATGCCCATCTCATTCACTCAGTTCCAACAAGATTGAATATTGTATCAAGGATTTAAAGCAAAATTAATATAATAACGGTGTCTTCTGACCTAATGGACCGACCATGGTCCAAACGGAGATTTAAAGAAATAATTTTAATTTATTTTTTATTTTTTAAAGTTAGTTAGCTTGGTAAAATGAGAAATATTTGACATGATTCTTAGTGTGTCACATCATGAATCATGGGTTTATCTTTTCCCTAAATCCAATAGAAATTTCAAAAATCAGTCACATTGTACACTAACGTTTCACTATTTTGGTCTCTGGAAGAAAATCTTTGTAAATCAAATGGAGATGGTTGGCATAGTTAATTTAAAATTGAAGAAAGAAATCGTCTTTGAGATTTAGTTGTTAAATATAAATAAATAGCATGGGGGTATGGGCAATTCCCCATCCTCCTTTTCTTGCTAAGACCGAGACATTAGATTTTTAGATAGTCTTAAATTTTAAGAAAAATTTGCTCGTGAGGAGACAGGTAAGTGCAATAGTGTATCGATGTTGAGTACCGAAAGCCAGGAAATGTCTCTTGTACTCTGTGTTTGTACGCTATGTTGGTACTCTGTGTTTGTACTCTGTGTTTGTATTCTATGTTTGCATGCTATGTTTGTACTCTATGTTTGTATTCTATCTTTGTACTCTGTATCTGTACTCTGTATCTGTACTATGTGTTTCTACTATGTGTTTCTACTCTGTGTTTCTACTCTGTGTTTCTACTCTGTTTACATCGTTGAACTGTCATCTGGAGAGTTAGTTGGAATGTCTGCAATAAGGAAAATGCCTGTATTGCGATATCCTCTGCGTATCTGAACACTCATCGATTGAAGAAAAAAAAGTTTTCCTATCTTAATTGTGATTTATTATTGGATAGCTAGAGGAGTTCAAGTGATAAAATGCATAGCTGGGGGGGGGGGGGGGTAGCTCAATAACCTAAGCTACTGTAAATGTATTTCTTCTAAATAATTCCACGTCATGTTCCTCCCTATTATTCTTCAATCAAGCATACAAATAAGAAATTACAAGAGTCCTCTTGGGGCATTTTAAGTTTTCCTTTTTAATCACTGCAACTGTGTGGGAAGAGTTCTTGGAATTCCCAATTCAGGCATCCAAACCACATTTTTCTTCTTGTAAGACCTGTTGTCATATATGTCATGAATGATTTATCGAGAAACTAGGAGTCTCATCCATAATAAGGTAGTCTCACAATTCTTCAATTAAATTGGTTTATTTTGTCAGGTTGATAATTGGGAAATGTTGCAAAAGTCATGTCTTTGCCGCAAAATGAATGGTTCTCATCGTTAAACAAATTGTCGATAAATGTGTACCAAAGAGAGAGAGAGAGAGGTGGAGAGAGAACCACAAACTGTGATCAAACTGCTTATCAACTGCTTAAAGCCTGTGTAAAGTAAATCAAACTGCTTATCTACTGCAAAAGCCTGTGTAAATAAATATGTTACAGTTAGAGGGCCTGAGGTTTTGATCCTACAGTAGAAGGATCTTCCTCAGAGGCTAACTGAAATGAAAACAAACTAAGGACACATTAAGAGATTTACTTCGTTCCT
The DNA here is from genome assembly GCF_037975245.1 of Apostichopus japonicus. NCBI lineage: Eukaryota > Metazoa > Echinodermata > Holothuroidea > Aspidochirotida > Stichopodidae > Apostichopus > Apostichopus japonicus. The sequence continues at coordinate 19,926,127 of NC_092565.1, forward strand.
TGCTTACCTGTCTCCCCACAACCTTAGCACCTCATTCTACCGTGCCTAGAATGAACTAGATGGACCGACAGAAACTGGACAAATGAATAGAGCAAAACATAGACACAACAAATGGGAGGCAGGAGAAATGTTTACATCTGGATAATTCTGGGAACAATTGAAGAATATAGTGTTAAGACAAGTTTCAGTTTTATCTTGGCGGGGGGGGTGGGGGGAGGGGAGGGGGAGGCTTGGCAAAGTAGGAGGGAGGGGATCATGACAACAAACTTGAAGGGTCTATTACATAAATTTGGATGTGGGTGCTCCTACAGTTATTATCAAGACATGGTATTAACACAGCCTGCTGGTTATATTTCAGTACTGGTTGTATTCAGCTTCCACCAAGATTGTACTATTTTCTCTCTCTCTTTGTCCTCTTACCTATTTCCTCACTACTATCGCACTTCCTTGTCTTTCCCAACTGGTTTGTACAAATTGGTAACTTTGTCAGCACTTACAATCTGTGAGTTTTATAATGTTAATTTGTCTGATATGCTCAGATATGAATCTTTATGAACCAGTTGCCAACAGTTTCTTTCGGTGGTTATTTTTTTCGCTCTGACTACATCAGATACAGAACTCCCCACAAGCTGTTGAAGTGCTTCCAAAAGTAAACTTTGAAGTTTTTTCTTGTAACATATAGTTTTTTTTACAACTTTTTGAGCTATTCCAGTGAAGCAAGGAATGCATATGATACACAAACTGTAACCCTCGCCTTGATAGAACAAAGAACAGCGAAAACAAAGAGACTATATGTAGAAGATTTACAGTTAGATCTAACCAGTTCAACAGCTTCACAAATTTGTCTCTAACAGTGATTTATCTGGAACAATAAATTGCTCCCTCTAATCTCTGTTAATTTCCTACATTTAAATGAACTTAATGTCTCTTGATTTGTTCTCTTCACCTTTTGTTTTTCTTTCTTTCTTTCGTTCTCCGTTTTACGTCATCGTGATGCGTTCCTCGGTCACTGACGGACGAAAATTGCATTTTATTCTCCACTGCGAGCAAAAATCACTATCTGTTCAACCACATGACAAATTTTACGATTCTTTGGGTGTTTTTGTCTTTTCTGCAGGGTTATGAAGAGTTGCTACGGATGGGGATTTGGGATTTCCTTATCAACTTAAGCGGGGCAGACTTGCCATTGAGGGATGTGGATGACGTCAGTGCCATGCTAGCAGCTTACAGAGGTACACACACATACGTATATAAAAACCTTGATTTCATTGACCGTTTAATTTCATTGGTGCGTCGTGCATGCTGCAGTCATCTTTTGCTGCTAATCCAATTGAATTGTCTGATTCTCTCTTGTCTCAGATTCGATCAACTAAGTACAATTGGTAAGAAATCCCTTCTAAAAACATGAATCGTAAGAAATGAATCTCCCGAAAAACAGTTGCTCCAAATCGGTCAGAAATAGATGATCCTGAGAGAACGATACTTCAGGTGGCTTCTAAGGGAAGTAAATGGATTAGATTTGCGGTCTGATCGGCGAGAATGTAGGTCACTTAAGAAGAATGTCCACAGGGATTGCGGATCTAATCTTGTTATCAAAAGCACACTGCCTTTTTGTGTTAGAGAGAGAGTACTCCCACACAGGGCTATGGAACTCCAAAGAATTCCATTGGTGAAAAAAAAAATGTTCTTATTCTTACTTTCACAATTGTTGCTTGAGAAGGGAGAAACATGTATAGTCTCACACAGTATGCACAGCAGGCTAAATGGGTGTAGTGCCAAGAATATTTACCATGCTTTATATATGACATTAATGTTAATATTAAAAGCAGACTAAGTTCATCGCTCATAAATATTTATAAGCAAGCGATGTTTGGTGACATTGAAACACATGGAGATGACAGAATTACAAATGAATAATTTTTATAACTAAAATGACTCCAAAGCAGGGAGGGGGGGTGGGATGGGATGTTCAAGAAGGTAAATGTTGGGTGCATCCTGAAAGGTCTTTTATGAAACTGAAATGAATGGAACACATGATTTCCCAAAAATTGTAACTCAAGATATTTTTTTACTTCTCTTTATTAAAAAACCAATAAGGCAGGTGTTTATCTAATTTGCAAAATAAAAGAGCCTTTTTTTACTTTAAGGGATGCACTTCTCACAGGCAATCAAAGGGATGACTTGAGGTAACATCATCATGATCAAATGGTCACAGTCTCAATGTAAAGGAAAATGGGGGTTGAAAGGTGGATCAGTTCATATGTCTGGTGTTCATACCTTTGGGTGACTTCCATGAAAATAGTGTGAAAAGAATGGCCAGCATCTTTGTTCCCTGGACTGGATTTAGCTGTTTATGAGTGGGATTGTGACGTCTAGTTAAAACATGAGTGAAACTAATGCTAAATGTACATTATTCATATGCGAACCACAAAGAAAATAACAACAACAGAATACGCATTATAAATGTTAAGATATGAGAAAATGACTGCATATGTTATGTGAACTGTGATGAATGTTCATAGAAATAGTACATTTGTAATGAGGAATTGAACATTATTTTTGCTTGGCGCTTTATCTGCGTGAAAGTTGAAAAAGTTTGATCTTCGCTTTAGCCAATTGATGAAACTATGACATCTATATGTGTGTAAGAATATAATTTATATAAAGAATATCAGGTACAGTTCAAAGGTCAATCAAAGTCAACAGCGCTCACAATATGTTAAGATTTGTAAACAACATGAAGCTTCTATGAATATCATATGTGGTAGGTCCCCTTCATCTTACGGCTGTATGGCTTTTATTTCTTTCTTTTTTGTCTAATAAAATATGTGACTAAGACTTTCATAATGTTGCAAGGCTATCATGTACTAAGATGTTACATACAAAAACAAGTATATATGCATATATATGTATATATATATCTGTATATATATATCTGTATATATATATATATATATATATATATATATACATATATAGATATATATACATATATATATATATATGTACAGATATACCGTATGCTAGTTCATGGATGCACAATTTATCCCTTGTGTAATTTGCGTTGGTGTCAGGACGTTGGCAATTAACGGTATCCTGCACATGATGTAGGGAATGCTGGTTAGTTGAAAGCAGATTTTTGCCTCTTCAATCATTACTGGAGAAAGAAATAACAAACAGCTCCTAATTTTTAAGATGAGCCGAATGCGAGGGAGGATTTGAAAAATCAGAAAATTCATATTCCCCAAGTGCGGATAAATAACTCCTTACATCTGAAAGTGACTCTTAACGATTGTGTTGGGATTGAATCGGTGTGGGAGGAAGAACAGAGAGAATGTCCCTTGTTATTGTCTGGAGATAAGTGGTGGTTGTTAAGAGATCTTGACAGAAACAAAATGTAGGACTGCTTAAGTATCCCTTCAGGCACCCTCCCCCCCCCCCTGAAGTTCTTAAAAATAGGCCATGTAGAGTTGTTGAACCCAATTGCTCAGAAAAGTTTTCTCCGATATTGGGGTCAGTTCATTTCCCCCCCCCCCTTACTCATGATTAGCAACCTGATACGACTGATTCGTTTTCGTTCTTCGGGTAAACGATCCTTGCTGACTGTCATCTGCAGTTAAGAGTACTACTACTGTGTCATGAGAGACCAAAAAGTTTACTGAACAAATATTATTTATTCTACACAATAATGACTAGTTAACGCCGTCTGTGTTTGAATGGGATAATGTGCTCCCGTTGTGACCATGTAATTAAACTCCATGTGAATGCCCTTATCATTCTCTTTGACATTCATGTCATCTGACAGATGCCCTTTCATACGCCAGTCAACTTTCAACATGTATTAATGTTCCAAGTCATTCTCCAAGATGGCTAGTTGTTTATTTTCTTTGCGTCGTTCATAACTAAGATCAGAGTGTAAAAAACATTCTATAATATGATCACTTCCAGATGTATTTGGTGTTCGTTCCCTTCTTTTCCTGTGTATTCATTTTTTTTAATTTGTCATTCATCTCTGGATATTTTCTTTTGTGTTGAGATGTAAACAGAGAAGATTGTACTTGTTTCATGTATTATTTTTCTTTTCTTCGGCAGGTTATAATTTCATGCGTCAGAACGGTAATTGGAACGACCGTAGCGGGAAGGCTACGGACTATACCGTGTGGTACGGCTGCGGAGGCCACGTTTACAACATATCCAAACGAGGACAGAGACCCGAATGGTCAGATATGCACAGTGCATCACAGTGGGCTGTACTTAATAGGTTTGTATGAACCATATAAATATATATACAATTCAGTATAAATGGAAAACTAATCAGGGAAATAATAAATAACGTTAGAAAGAATGAAGAAAGTGTCGCATGAAACGTAATTCAAACAAGCGGACCTTAGGAGTACAACAGTGATGTGTTCTATGTTATGTTAGGACTGCAGCTTCCAACTGGTACCTCCCTCCCTCGCATCCCCCCTCCCCTTCCCAAGCAAAAGAAATGGTTGAATAGGGATCGCAACCAGGGATAGATGGTTCAGTTGATAGACCACAGTTCTAAGAAATGACATCTTTGCTGTTTCTCTTTTAATTATCGGTGAAGAAGGCAATGACATGGTTCATTTTACAAAATTCACCAAAAGAGAGAAACCATTTGTTGATAGTACAAGGTTTTAGTTGATGTTTAGTAGTAAAGTTCCCTGTGACATGAAAGGCCACAGTACCCAACAATATTAAGTACAATATTAGGTACCCGTAATCATGCTGGTTTACTTGTCTGCGGTTGAGAAACGTTAACCAGTTATTTCAATGTTGGATAGATTGCTACTTTAAAAGTTAGATTCTATCAACGCTACGTAGAGAGGAAACCGAACCGGAGGACGGAAAGTAGGTTTATCAAACGTAATGCCGTACATAAGTGTTCAAACTTGTTGTATGTTACAATGTGTAGCTCATTGTTTAACATGATTATCTGTGAAATTCAGGACCAAATGTGTATATATATATCAAAGTTAATATCACCTGTCTGTTCTTCTTCTCTTCAGGAAATACATTGATTACGTTTTAAATGCCAATGAGAGACTAGACAAGATGAACTACTTACAATTCTACTCTATGACCTGCATTATTCCAGACGAGTCATTCTTTATCTCCATGATGAAAATCTCACCATTTAGGTAAGACTTGAAGAAGGCAGAATGTTTTCTTTCTCTCGATATGTTATAGTCGAAGAAAACGGAAAGGTTTTGAATGCCAGTAATATTTCTACGGCTATCCTGGTGTTCAGCTTTTAAATATGCTAAATCTTTGGAATACTCCTTTAAGATTATATTGATGATGATGTCAACTCATCAGTGAAGGTTTAAGCGTTAATGTTAATTGATTGTTTTATCACTTATACTATTAAACTCAACCAAAAATATGTCTTTTAACTTCATGTAAACAACAAGAGAATGCTTGGATACCGTGTATCCTTGACAAATATGTTAATGGCGACCATGATTTCTTGTTTACCTATTGAGTTCTCATGTTGCTCTTTAGAAGCTGACAAAATGATCCGTGCCTTAGACTAACTAGTCCAGCCACTTTCATTGATAAGCCTCAAATGTTAAAAGGGTCGTTTGTCAAATATTAAAAGTGATGTAGAAATACAACTGGGCTTGTTACTGTTAGAACGTAGCAACATTAGTACTGTCCAAAACGTATCCAAATTAAATGCAGGCCTAAAAATTTGTCGTCCTTTGATGTATAAGGTAGTCACTGATAGGCAAAAGGAAATATATCCTTGTCGAACTAGATATCTTGGTTACGATTCTTATATCGGTGTTCTTCTTTATTTTCTTCAGAAATACATTCATCCATAACAACATGCATCATTTGAAAGCATTCGCCAGGCGAGATGACAAAGGATTTTGCAGACACACAGACGACATCGATTTCTGTGGGCAAGTAAGAACGCAACCTGACCTTTTTGCAAAACTTATCACAGTAAAACAGAAGCCAACAGATGAGATTGGAATTCTGCCACTAAACCTTATCAAATTTCTTCCTCCTCATGCACAGCCAACCAAACCCTGATGGACTTATCAGGTCATCTAGGGGTTATAGAGAAAAAGATATATTTTGCACCAGTGATGGAGAGATTTCTACAAACTAGTAGTTCTTTGGTTTCAGGTGTAACAGGTAGATCTGATCATATGGCTAGATATAATCTATGTCAAAGGTCAAATGTATTACAACTTGAGTTATAATGGATAGACATGATGTTGACAGTTTCTGCTTGATAGTGGATGGATAGTCAACCATAGGACAACCAATCGATTGCACCGAGGATTGGTACCTCCTTTCTATCCACCCATCCACTCCTTATATCAGTTGTAGAGAAAAATGTGACATAATTAAATTATCCAAAACATGTAAATTATCCAAAGCTGTAAATGATCCAAAACAAATTTCCATTAGCCTTACCACTTTGGCCTTCTCCATCCCATCTTTGTCACCTTACCCAACCCATCCTTAGTACCCTACCCCATCACATCCTGAGTATTCCACCACACCTATTCTGTACTCCCATTTCCTACTCTTCATCCAGTTACCATTCCCTTCCTTCAGCCCCTCCCCCCCCCCCCCCATGAACCACCCTAACAGCATACATAGATGCATTCTACATTTCCATGAATTTATCAAAGGGCACTTTTAATGATGTTTAATATAAAATCAATTAAGATCAGCAAATGTCTATTTGTTGTTGTATTTTGTTGTTGTTTTGTTTAGGGTCCAGGCACAATTGTAGCTGCAGATTCTAACAACCTGCACCTGATGGCCCTCAACTTCTTCTTTTCGAGAAAATACACCGGGGACCCCGAGGAAAAAGCCAGGCTGACTGCCCTACAGCTTGCCAGTGGAGGCTATTATGATGATCTACTGAGAGACTATATTAAGCCATCTATGCAAAGGTAAACAGATTAAACCACAAAAATGAAAGATGATCAGATGTCTTGTTGATTCAGGTCATGTGGGGAGGGGGGGGGAGGATAGGAGAGAATGGGGAGGGTGTATGGGAGGACCATGAAATGAACCTCATCAGAAATGATTCCTTGAAAGTAAAATAAAGTTGCTGCCTTGGATGGGGCAAGGGGAAGCAAGGTTACTTTTTACTTCATTTGTGTGAACTGTGTGAAACAAGAAGGGAAAAAAAATGCTGTTTATCTTTTTCAGGGAGGATGGATGTGGTAGATCTGAAGGTTCCATCCAATTTTACTCATGATCTCAAAAGTCCTCTAAGATATGTAGAATTCATTAACCTTTCAGATAAAACATATCTTCTCCAATTCTTACCAAACACTACCGTTTTATCTGTATTTTTGTTTACACTTGTTATGTTTTTATTCCTTGCCAAAGGTTAAAACTAATCTATGCAAAAACCTTGTAAATACTGTATCTTCAAAAGTAAAGTTTTGAATGAACTTCATACTTTTGCATGTGGATCTGCCTTAGTGACAAAGTACAAAAAGTACTACAGGTTATGTAAGGTCAGCAGAGGTCTTAAGTATAAAAAATCTTGTACAGATGACAACTCCAAGAAATATATATATATATATAGCTCGGATGCAGTGGCGGAGCGTCCATACAGTCAGGGGGGGGGGGGCGGATGCCCCCCCTGACGGACTCAAATGGACTGCTGGCGCCCTTTTCAGCTTTTCACCACTCTTTACTTATTCGCGATTATTGACTTTTTTATTGCGCTCTCATCTACGTATTGACATTTGTCACATTTGTTTTGTGTAATTTTCTGACAAAATGCTCTAACGGCGATCTTAATGGTAATTTTTTTTTTATTTATCAAATTAGCAAGGCCCAGAAAGGGTCATTTCCGGCGATCTAGGGAGTATCTTTACTCAAAAAAATTCTGTACACTCCGCGCCAACCTGTGGTGGCGCTCAGCTGAGATAGTGTCGAAAGCGCCCCTACAGACCATTCTCGTCCCCCCTGACCAACACCCCTAGCTCCGCCACTGCTCGGATGATCTTTATACGAAGAATACAAAGATCATTGAATACTCAAACTTCACAATATTAGCTCAAAATTAAAGTCTTGGATGAACTTCACACTTGGTATGTGGATCCAGCTGATTAAGTATATAAAATCTATATATAAAATATATATAAGTATATAAGTATAAAAAATCTTGTACAGATGACGACTCCAAGAAATATATATATAGCTCGGATGATCTTTATACGAAGAATACGAAGATCATTGAATACTCAAACTTCACAATATTAGCTCCAAAAGTAAAGACTTGGATGGCCTTCACACTTGGTATGTGGATCCAGCTGATTAAGTATATACGAACAATTCGTGCACAGAGAACTGGAAATGTTCTCATACTCTACATGTGGCAAGAAATCACTAAGCCATTTGGCTTTCTGGTTACTCTGCTAGTACATGATACTTCTGGTCCTAGTTTGAGTTCTCATGCATTGTTTCCTTAAAGAAAGTAAATCAAGAATTGAATTCATGCAAAGCAGAAAGTGTTAAAGTATTCAGGCAAATGAAACCAATAGAGAAATGAACATTAATGAAAGAGAGAGATCTGTCTGGCAAAGGTTGATATCGTCGACCTAAGACAGTTGGTTAGTCTTTAAAGGAGCCTTTTTAAACAAGAATTGAGTTCATGCGAAGCAGAAAGTGTTAAAGTATTCAGGCAAATGAAACCAATAGAGAAATGAACATTAATAAAAGAGAAAGATTCTGTCAGCAAAGGTTGATATTGTCGAACTAAGAGAGTTGGTTAGTCTTTAAAGGAGCCTTTTTAAACAAGAATTGAGTACATGCGAAGCAGAAAGTGTTAAAGTATTCAGGCGAATGAAACCAATAGAGAAATGAACATTAATAAAAGAGAGAGATTCTGTCGGCAAAGGTTGATATCGTCGACCTACGAGAGTTGGTTAGTCTGTAAAGGAGCCTTTTTAATCAAGAATTGAGTTCATGCGAAGCAGAAAGTGTTAAAGTATTCAGGCAAATGAAACCAATAGAGAAATGAACATTAATGAAAGAGAGAGATTCTGTCGGCAAAGGTTGATATCGTCGACCTAAGAGAGTTTGTTAGTCTTCAAAGGTGCCTCTTGATTTTCCTAGTTTTTGCTTTATTTGGTAATAAGCAATTGGATGATTAACAGACAAAGTTGGTGTGTGTTTGTAATGCCCTAGCTTTTAAAAATGGTATCTCAAGAAGGAAAATGTGATTGATGTCACACTTGGTATGCATGTTGGTCAGGGTCAGTAGATGGATCTTAACTGTTTGTGGTGGTGCTATCATGCATATTAATGAGTCGGGGGGGGGGGGGGCTTAACGTAAAATTCTTAAAATGTCAATATCTCTTTAACCATATGTCTGATTTAGGTCATACGTAGTATGGTGCATGTTAGTACATAGTATTTACATGTGTTTTGTGCAACAACTTTAACCTCATTAGTATTCTTGAGTGGATGGGGGGGTGGGGGGGGCTTGATGGGAAATCGTGGAAAACCGCTTGAAACACGATATCTCAACAACCACAATTTGAGTCAATGTCATACTTAGTACTTAGATGCCTCAAGGTGTATAGATGTGCCATATTGTTTTTGGTTCCCATCTCATAAATATTAATGAGTGGGCGGGGCTAACCAGAAAAGTGTTTGTGAAGGATGTAACCGATATACTTTGATAGAGGTTACAACTTAACAAATACCCAGCATGTAAATGGATTCATATGTAACTCAATGAGGTACTTTCATTAGAGTTTATGAAGGATGTGACCGATATCTGGTGAGAGAGAAACAGAAGGGAACAGGAAATACCCCTGTGAAGGATGTCAGTGATTACATCAATTTTTATGTCGGGTGATAACGATCTTAGGAAATGCTGTTGGATTATCATGTCTGTGCTTAACAATGATTGGCCGCCGTGTATCAGCAGAACTAATGAATCCTGACCTAAGAATCAACTGCAAATTTCCTGTTTCATGGTATTTTTATTGCCAAAGGGTAAAATGAATCTATGAGATGGTGATGGTGTGTGTGTGTGCAGGCATATGTGTGATGCCTTGAATTGTAAATTTCTCTAACTAATAAATTACTTGGTATGTGCATGCATCTTAGTGAGTGGAAGAACGAACCCTTTTGTTATCAGTGGCGGTAAAAGGTCACCAAAGGTCAAAGTATAAACACCTTGTGAACTCCATTACTTCATAAGCAAAGCTTGAATGAACTTCAAACTCAGTAGGTGGATTCACTGTAGTGATTGCAAGAATGCTATTGTTTTTCATAGAGGTCAAGATAGTTTGAGGTCACCAGAGGACATTGTCTGAATACCTTGTAAACTTGTAAATTTTGTCAAGCAAAAGCTTGGATGAACTTGTTGGGTGGAACTGCTTTATTATTACCAGAACCTTCTCTTATGAAATGTGGCAAGGAATCACTGAGCCTCATGGCATTCTTGTTTATTACTGTAACTAACTAAGGTGAGAATTGTCTAACAAAAAGTGAAGAGAATTCTGCATTTTGTGACTTTGTTCGATTCTATATCTGCATATATGAGAGTATAAATAAGTGTTTGGTTTCATCAAATGTAGCTTGATGGATTAGGTCACTTTGCCCCCCCCCCCCATTTTGTGGATATAGTTATTAGTGGATGAAAAAAGCCTTTTATTTTATGTAGATGAGACATGAGTCACAGTTAGATATCCCGGTGTTTCTATCTCAGGGATTCTCAACTGGTTACCCACAGGCCAAATTCAGCTAGCAACAGTGTTCAATGCAGAAAGAGAATTGCCCCACAACATAAAACATTATTGAGAACTCAGGTTCCATCCCCGTGGAAACCATTTATCAAATGTCGCTATCTTCTCTGTATGTAACATGAACATATGTCACATAGATTGTAAACTGTTTAACTATCAATTTTGGTTGTGTCTTACCTTAAAATGCTCCAACCCTTAAAATGAAAAAAAATTTGAGAACTCCCGTTCCCATCAAAATATGGATAACTTATATTAATTCCATAGAGAAATTTCAATATCTACTGTCTCCATAAAAGCAGATGTACATTTTTTAAATTTAAAACTGAGTAGTGAACCATGTTCTTTACTGAAGTTACCTCGCTTCCCAGGTGATGCTCCTTTTAATTTCTTCTTTGCTCCCTGAAGTTTTCAGATGGATCGTTTTTCTTTCCACTTCAGTAGTAATCAGCAAACTCAAAATGAAAATTGTATTTAACCGGTAGGAATCAAGGTCATTTATGATTCAGTTTCTAAGGCATTTTTTGTTTCTTGTCGAGGATACAAAGTTAATCAAATACATTTGAGGCGAAGATCGTTTATCCAATTGATTGGAAAGGAGCTAATTTCTTCACTTCAGTTTCAGCCTCTTCTTTGTAATTCTAGCAAATTATGAAAGACCGTTTTGTCGTTGATTAAATATGTCTTTGATGCGTGCTCTGATCTGAGTGTCCAAAAATATCCACCAGAAAAACATAGAAAATTTCCTGGTACCAAAACGGGATGATGAATACTCTACAGTCATTAGTATATTGTTTGAGTTTACATCTCCACAAGAGGTAAAGTTGAAAGGTCAAAGGTGAAATAGTAAAAAGTAAAACATTTGGCTGTCAGTGTGCAATTGATAGTATGGCACACACCTGGTGCAAACTGTAAACAATGTCAGTTATCCATATCTCAAAAACTCAATATAGGATTTGGATGCAAATTTCACCAGGAATCTTCGACTATATATTTTTTCAATGGTCAAAACATGAAACTTTGTCCCTGGACTATCCTTTGAATGAACCCTACTCAATTATTAATACTATGCTTCTGGCTGGATTATTTTCTACAAACTGACGGTACCTCGTTACACTATTGAAGGAAAGACTAGGTTCCATTTGTTTATACTTTAATTAAGTCCATCATAATTGCACCAAACTAAAAAAGAAATTTGAAACGTTTCCCTAAGACACTGTAAATTATTTAATGCATTAACTTTATGAGAGAACAAGACTTTTTGGACAGGATACAATAAATGATGGTAAAATGCCGACCGCTACTCTATGTGATTGCCGCCACCACCAAAGTATGAGTAAGAAATCACAAGACTTATTCAAAATCTACAACTCGGCACAGTAAACAGCCTCATGAGAGAAATGAACCTCGGTAGAAAGTATCCAATATTGACCTATTAAAAAATAAATATTAAAAAAAATTTAAAAAGTAAAAAAACAAAAAAGTAAAACAAAAAATTATGTTAACTAAAATGTTTAATTAAAACTATTTCAGTATGAATGTGCTGATCTTCATATTTGAATCTTTTTCTTCTTCTTCTTTTTCTACTTCTTCTTCTTCTTCCATTAACAGGCAACTTGTAGAGCTAGTCATGGAGGAACAGTACGGAGAGAATTGGATGAACGAAGCCGAAGTACAGGACATTTTGAAGATCCGAGTGTTTCCTCAGCCAGTGACTCTTGACCCTTGTTGTCTTCCAATCTACACTACGAAGAACCAACTCAGCAGAGATATTAAATATTGGATTGATTTTTCTTTGGTGAGTTTCAAGTTTTTTTGTACCGTTTAGATATATAAGCAAATTGAACACAGCTCTGTGCTTCATGACCGATTCATATTTTTAGAACCCTTTAGGCACTGCACTCGCAACAGTCTATTTTTTTTACTCAACACTTTATCAGTTATTTTCATAGCCTGAACTCACTGTCAGGGTGAAGTTGCTCCGACCAATTTGCTTTTAACTTATAACTCACGCACATGTTTATCTGACGCACCAACGTACCTTCAAATATTGTTTCAACGAATGACGCACGTTTATATGTATCACTCAACTACATTGTCCTTGTAATTGATTGTATTGTCAAGCTTCAGGAGATTAGTCAATGCAGCTTAAGGTGATTAGTCAATGCAGCCAAGGAGATTAGTCAAAGCAAACAGCAACAGCTTTCAAGGCTTCCCTCGCTGTAAAGCAGCTTGTTAAAATAAATGTTAATCTCTAAAGATTGATCACGTCAATATATGAAGGGTACTGCCAACAATTCAGTCAAATTATGTCATCATTGAGATGTTTAACATTAGCTATATTCAGTTAATCCAGTAAAGACTGATTATGCAGGAGTATATTGCTTAATGTAGGATTTATTTGGAAATGAAATTGAACAAAACAATGACAGAAACCTGAAAGAATATATAGTTAACACAAGGGGAGAGATGACATCAGGGTTGGTGGTATCACGCCTTGAAATTAACTGTCAAGATAGTAATGGATCTTGCCGTTTTTCAGAAAGAAGGAAGAAAAAGGCAATGACAAAATTTCTGCAAGTAGATATTAAGATCTTAAACACATGATTAAAGTCAGCTAACAATCTTCAGCCTAAGAATTGGCATGATATCCATCCTAACATAAGCCTTGCAATATATGGTGCTTACTGTCAGCAAATATGGATAGGACTTCTCTCAAAAGCCTAAAAACAGTATCTGATGTGTGTTGTCATTCAGGAATATGCCAACTGCGAGAACTTGAAGTTAGCCAGTAAACGTTTTTGTAGATTTTTTTCGGGTATTTTTTAATAGCAAGCGGCTTAAATTATGGAGCTCTAGGACTGGGTATTGTGTTGATTTCAATCGATCAATCAATTAATCAAGAAAATTTATAAAGTGCCTAATATCGAAAGTCAAGCAAAGTTCAAGAAAATACCAATCACAATTTTGTGTATTTAGGGAGGAGGGAAGTGGCCGTGAGGATCGAATTAGTCTGTTAATACTTGAGCGGGGATCCTTGCAGCATTAATGTAGTAATGTCAGTAATAATTGGCAAAAAGTAACAAGAAGGGAAGGAATCTCAGCATATATTGGAATTGAAGAGCTTGTTCTTTCAGACGAGAGAGAGGAAGAAGGAAGAGAAGAAAAAATCTCCTACAATAACAAATAAACTATGACCGTACAACGAAAGATCAGTAAGCTGTGCTGCACATAGTCTTAGTTTAGCACAGCCCAGCAAAGGTTCACATACTTTTAGTTTTGAAATTTTGAAAATTTGAACATTTGAAAATTGAAAATTTCTAAAAAGATTTCTATTTCTTAGCCCCCCCCCCTCATAGGTAATTAAAAACATACTTTATGATTTTTACTTTTGTGAGCTTAAAAGAGCAAAGTTCACCTTCAAAGAAGTTGTTTCTTATCGTCTTTCTTGAATTCCTTCAATTTATTTGAATTCCTTCGTATTTCACAGTTTGAACATGCTACAAGCTCCGTACGGGTATTGCGTGCCTCGTTTGTAAGTATTCCCGCTTTCATTAAAGAGTATTTTATTCATTTGTATGTCGCATTTACATATTTGTCAGGGTCTGTTGCAGTAACTATCGAGTGAAAGTTTAGCCCTCTGATATAGACAGAGGCGATTTCAGAATAAAGAACTCTTAGAGCAGATGGATTATGGTATGTGTGGGCATGCATTTGTTTATAAGAAATGGATAAAACGAAAGTAATTAATATTTAATTGAAATAAAAATTGTTTTCTTGTGAATGTTAACAAGGCATCACTAAGCCATTTTTACGTCAGATTTTTCAGAACAACCACTTTACTAAAAATGAAAATTAGCTATTAATCTCATCTCTTTTCTTTTATCATTCCAGGTCCCTCAATCCAGGACAAATTGCTTCAGTAGAGGACATCTTCGAGCACTTTACATATCTACTCATGTGACATCTGACAGGTCAGTTAAAGGCTGCTTTTTTTGTATGTTGATTTTGATCAATTTGTTATTCTGTTTGGCCTTGCAAGTTTCATAACAACACAGCTCTTTCACTTCAATGTTCAAATCTTAGTTCAAATGATAACGAAAAAATTGAAGAGAATGAGAAATTTTGATCTATTTAAGAGATAATTTAAGCCAACTTTAATGCGGTATCCCCAAAGTCCATACTTACAATTGGCTTTTAAGATTGCTCTTCTAAGCGTTACTATGTTTAAATTCTCGATACTATTAAACATAATTTGAATTTACTATATATAGACAAGCTTCCTGTTAATTGGAAAATTTACATCTTAACCCCTGAAAACTTCAAGTTGAATCAACCGTTGATTTACTCCGCAGGAAAGTCCCTGTGAAACAGGTTAACATTCTTCCGCACGAAATTGCTGGGGGCAAGCAACTGAACATGGTATCATACGTGAACATCAACGACAACATGGCCAGCGCGGACGGCTGTAACGAGATTGAGAACCTACCAGGTGAGGGAGGGGGGCAAAAAAGAAGGGATGTAAAAACTTAGTGAAATATTTCTTACATGTCAAAGGTTACCTTATCCAACAGATTATGATTGTTAAACTGCTTTCATTTCTAAGTTGCCTATTTCTCTCTGAATATCTTTTTCCATTTGTGAGCCGAATGACAGGTAATTTTGGGATTTTGAGATGCAGGTAGAAGGGAGTGATATTTGTAACGGAGAGTTCAGTATCTCACTCACTGCTGTATAAACTGTTGTCACTCAAAAGAGCACATAGCAGGCAGTAAATAACAAGACAAAAGGTCTGAATAGTCATGATTTAAATAACTGTAGAGAATGCAAAGCCGAACAAGCTTTATTTAACGTGAGCAAATTTTCTCTCTTTTCTGTTTTAATTAGACTCTTAAGAGTTAAACAAAGGAAACACTCCAAACTGATTTTGAAGTTTGACCTCCTCCTTTAGCTTGCCCTTCTGCCCTTTACCTTGTTGTCTCTATCTCCCTCTCGCCCATGGTCATCCCCCCCCCCCATCTCCTCATTCTAACTCTCTCGTTTAAAGCAAATTCTATTAGTCCTCTCCCTAATCCACTCACACTCTTTTCTGAACTCACCTCCCTTTTCCTTCTCTCCAGGATCTTCCCCCTCCTCCCCCCTTCTCTAGTCTACTCACCCCCCTGCATCCTGGGACCTCATACCCTACCTTTTACAATTTAATGTGTTCAACCGACTACCTTGTTACTCTCTCCTATTGGTATGTTACCATTTACCAAGTAAAATGAAGTTCCCTCATTTCATACTGCGTTTGACTGTTTTCTATCTCAGATGACAGTTTTGATCATCGCAGTCCAGACAGTTTCACGTTCGTGCGCTTTCCAAAGGGAGCCACCAATCCGTCGGTACACTTCAACGCCAGCTTAATCAATGATGTAGGAGAAGTCAAGTGTTTCCTCGAGGTAGTAGTCACCTTCAAGAAACCTCATCCTACGGTACAACAAGTGAGTCAGTAAATAGCACTATAGAATAAACAATGGAACTCTAAAAATCTTTGCCCAGTTGGCTGTGGGTGATGGGGGAGGGGAGGTGGGGAGTTTTAAGGACTACAAGCTCAGGTTGGGTACTGTTATCATTTCATCACCAGGTTAATCAGTATCGAGCTCATATTGGTAATTGCTCTCAACTACTGCAAATTTCATCAATTTGAAACTTGTTTGTAAGAAGATAATTTTCCACAGGGGATAAAATGGTTTGTACATTATAAAAGAAATGCAAAGATTTTTTGAGCTAAATTGCCATTATGGCATCACAGGTCTGCTGTGGCCAGATGCAATCACGAAATTTTGACAAAATTTCCAAACTTCCCCATAATACAAAATTCTCAGATTCTCAGAAGCTGCAGAAAATTTCCTCCCAATTTTGTTGAACAATTAACTTCAACCATCAGAATTACCCCCTCCCCCCACCCGCACCCTTTTCTGTTAAATTTAAAAACGTCAGCTTCTTGAACAAGGTATTTTGTAAACTATAATATCTATGTGAACTTCAGTCTTTGACTCACTAGGCTGACTTGGTTTAGTGATAAGTACTGAATGACTCATTATGGGGAGTGTTGAATTTAAGTACAAAATGTTGATTTCTGGTTATTTGATGGCTAGTTTTAATAATAGTCTCTCTGTAATAAGATTCTCTCATCTATTAAAAGTAGACGATGAAGAACTTACTAGAACAACCTTTGTCTAAGTTTTGGTTAATTCTTTATGCGTTCGAGCTTGTGCAGCATCCGGACACTCCCTAACAGACCACCTTGCAACTGAAGTCAACAATGGTTCTATTTATCATTTTAACCCTACAACATTTAACCTTCCATTTTATAAGATTACCTTTTCTGATGGATGTTGAAAACTATTCAGAGTTTGTTTTGATCGTATTCCATTGCTATGCAAACGTCTTTCAGGGTTTTTTTTTTCAATTCTTTTCTTCTTTTCCTTCAGTCTGATACGGTACGTTTCATCAACACGGTCAATTGTGGTCCCCTGACGCCAGGTTTCTGGACCATCGTGCTCTTTCAGAAGGGGGTTAAAGACCCCTTCCCGTACACCACCCAAGTCTACTTGGCAGAGGATAATGGGCGCAGCGATTGGGGGGAATACTCTATGAACGGTAAAAATATTTTCAATCATGCATTGCAATCCGTCATTTACTGCTGAAAAGAGTCGAGAAATATTCTTGTTGCGAAAGATTGATGTTTGCACCTTTAGTCCTAAGATTATGATCAAATTTGACAAAACTGTTATGATCTCTAGGGAGTAAACTGATTCCTTTAGAGCAATTGGGTCACTAATAATGATCTTGTTGACAGTTTTTGTGTTTATAATCCTTTATCTAAAGATGATTTAGAAGAACTTTTGAAGAGTTAGTTCTGTGATATAACAATCTGCAAGACATAAATACAGAATATACCAGAATAAATAAAAGTATTTGAAAGCTTGTTCTACATATACTGTCAAGGGAAGAAACCACTGGGGAGGGTCTTCACTCTGGCTTTTAGACGTAGATGTCATGATGATGTAATGGCTATATTATACATGTATATAAATACATTTATATATATATATATATATATATATATATACTCAATGAAATCAATCATTCTATCCTGTTTTCTAATCTTCAGATGCCCTCTACGGTTTATGGCTGATAGAAGATGTGAGGCCGTTAGGCAATGACGAATACCCCGGTGTAGTGAAGCTGCATCGTCCAGTATTTAACAACCAAGATAGTTCGCAGATTCAAAAGGAAGCAGAGAGGAGAAGGCCGGCACCCGGAGACGGCAATGTTGCACAGGGCATAGAGAAAGTAGCGGTGGGAGGAGACCCGTCAGAATCAAGCTCTGCGAATGATGAACGAGAGGGAAACAACAAGGAGAAATATAAAGGAGGAGGAGGACCCGCAGGGAAGGGGAATCCAGATAAGAACATAATCGGAGGCAACAAGAACAGCGCCGGTCGTGGAGGAGGAGGGGGTAAAAGGGATTATCAGGGTGGAAGGAATCTAGATACACCAAGCACCGGTAAGAGGAGAGTTAAATTAAAAGAGAGCTTACAGAGGGGACTGGTGGACCCCCTGAGGCTCAGCGAGAACAATCGAGATGACATCGGTAAGCGCCATGCTATGGGTCATCCAGAGGGTAGCAATATTGCTTTAGCCATGGACGGAGCCAAAGCGCATATTAGAGGGTGGAGGTGAGTAGCTTAGCAGAGTAGCTTTTGGAGTTTGGTCAATTTTTCATTGTTTTTCATTCAAAACCCTCAAAATGAGATTGTAGTTAATGAAACTAAGACACGCCCCTCGAAGATGGTTTCATCAAATGAAGGTTCGTTGAGAGAGCGTTAGTGAATTTCAATTCTGTCCTCACCATGTTATCATGTGGACAATTTTCATAGTAGTATTTATTGACATGCAAAAAAAGCAATTTGGATACCTTCTTCTATTTTTATGTTTCGTACTTTCACTCCTTGAAATGAGACTCTTATTAGTTAAAGATAAAGATACTGAACACAATTTTTATAAAAATGTTATTATGGAACAGGTTCTGAAAGTTACATATACAGTGTAAGACAAACAATTAAACCATGTCCTTGTACTGTACTTGTAGATAATGAAAATTTATCTACAGCTATATCTCAAATGAATGTCCTTTTTTCCTTGATAGAGATTCATTGTTTTTTAATCATATTTCTTTCTTTCCTTCTCTTTTTAGGCACCAACCTTTTCATATCGTCTTCATAGAATTTTTACTAATATCAACAGTTCTTTTCATATTTATAAGGCTGTAAGTATCCTTCATTGGAATGTGTTATTAAGCTCGTATCTTCAGAGGGCCATGTCATATCAGTACTGACTAGTTCCACGCAACTTGACAAAACTTGTTGCAATTATCTTGAGTACCATTGAAATGGCATCACCAGCAGTTGCACACAGTAGTAGCATGAGCTGATCAGCACTAGTTTGTAACTGTTGAAGAAGGGTGTCGCTTGCAACGTTTGCGGGAATTTCCAAGTCAAACCGAACTGTTATTAAGCACCTGAACTTGTGCGTTCTAAAAAGTAAAATAAAAAGTTTGGCAAAACTACACAAGTAATACTACTGAGTCGATCATTAACATGTCTGCCAATAAATTCATCTGACATATTGGCATGCTTCTGAGTGTTGTGATTTCATGCGACCATGTCACTCTGATTCAGAGATCTGTAAACCATACAGATTACTCACGTATTAGGACCGATATGACGAGGCCCTCGGAATGCTGAAGAGCCCTCCATATCATAATATAATGATTAATATCCACAATATGTAAACACACATCTAACAATGTAATTGTAAATCATCTTGATCTGCGGTCAGCAAGGTTTTTGGCCCACGACCCAGGATGTTCCATAAGGACTGAACTACGAACCACCAGACACCCTTACTTCCTTAGAATCGATCCCAGAATGCACAAAAGCTAGCTTAGATTATGGACTTAAAAAACACAAGTAAAGCAGAATCTCTGTCAGCAAGTTCCAAAAACTGTACAATAAAATTTCCCACATGCACGATAATCCTGAAGTCCCACTGAAATGTTTTATGCAACCCACATTTGTGTCGCACCCCATAGCTTACAGACCGTGGATCGAAACTAGTGATGGATTTTGTGCAGAGATCATCATTAATATTGTTACACATAGTATAGTTAGTAACACATAATAGAGATCATCATTGATATTGTTACACATAGTATAGTAACACATAGTAGAGATTATCATTGATATTGTTACACATAGTATAGTAACACATAGTAGAGATTATCATTAGTATTGTTACACATAGTATTATTTTTTATATAATTAGAGTTAAAACATCAAATAAGTTTCATTCTGAAACATAATTGTTTAGAAATTGGAAAAATGAATAATATCAATTTTTCCCCTTTCAATTTTCATTTCTTTCAGAGTTTTAGTTCCCATGAGATTAGTTAAACGAAGAAGTACCGGTTTCCGATCATTTTTCACATTCCTGCTGACTTTCACCTTGCTTCAAGTTTTCCTCTACACGTTCATCAAGCTCTACAGCAGGTAGCAGCAGAACAGGACCAGGGGTGGGACAGTAACGGATCGCTGCCATAGATAGAAGTATTTATAGATGTGATCCAGAGAGTGACGGGGATCGTCAAGACGAATGGAGGAGGGAACAGAAGCAACTGAAAATGCAGTGCTGTTGTACTGTTATCAAATTTTGTTTTATGTTGGAATCTGCACTTGAAGGGAGAGAGAGAGAAGTACTTTTGATGCTTGGCTTCATTCTATGTACAAATATCATGTAATTATGAAATTCAACATAGTGTGAACGTCTTATTTGAATATCTATGTTGGTTTTTATCTTAATGGAAATTTATATCAGGTTGAACAAGAGAAATTAAAATTTTGATAAAAGTCAAGACTAATATCTTGACATATGAACTGAAGTTGCTAGGATCTACTGTTGACAGGAGTCACATGAGTAAGAATGAAATGACTCCTGACCACAACCCCCCCCCCCCACACCACCTTCAGCCATCTAACTTTACCTCTATTTGAAGTCACAAATTTGCTACCAACAACATTTTTTATATTGTAAGTGGTCAGTTGTTAAAATTCTGGTATAGGTCATTTGCTAAGCAACACTTTGGTATTAACCATATTATATATTTCTATTAAAGACAAATAAACAGTAGTCTAACAGATCCCCTCCCTCCCCCTCCCCTCACTGCTATACCCTACCCCGTGTGACATGTTTTGTTTGGATTCAAATGAGGTTATTTTTTATTAGTCTGTGCTGCTGATCTTTTATTATTATTCTTTATTTTTGTTTTTTTCACCTCAAAATATTTAAACATGTTTCCTATTTGTGTTATCTTTTTTGTATGACCAATTTCTCCTGTGTGCTAAATATTTGTATTTTTATTGTTATTACTGTTTATAGTTTTGGAAATATAGCCGATTGCCGACGGTTTTGTCGTCACCTGTTGATATGAGGCAATCCAAAAATCTTTTTTGAAACTTAGACTTTTTTGTTATAAATGAATGTACTTCTACATTTTCAAAGGCCGTACTTTAGGCTTTCATTTTTTTTTACGTTTGAAGTTGACGGTGCAGTGCATGCTACAATTTCACAGCTTCTTCTGTTTGTAAGACTCATGACCAAAATGGAATCATTGACTGGTTGCAACATTAAGGGTTTGATAACTACACAATGGGAAAATGTTGGGCAAAACATTTTTTTAGTTTTGAGTGTGTATATGTGTGTGTGAAGAAAAGTAGAGACATTCACAAAATGCTAACCTAACATTGTACACGTTAGTACAACATTGTTGCAGTTCAACTTAACTACAGACCAAATTTATAGGCTACGTACATATTAGAATGCACTATTGATAACTTTAACTCCAGCCTAATCCTCACCTGGAAGTCAGTTTCAACCACCAGAGAAATGTTGACAGTCATGTTTGGAGCAATTTCTATTGGAGCAAATTCTATAATTTTGTTTTTAAATATTGGTGTATATTTTGTTCTGCTATCTGCTTTAATTGTAACTGATTTGCTCATACTTGTTTATGTTGGCTATGTTCTCTTTTTGTTTAAATAGATATATATTTTTTTGTAGTCGTTTATATTTCTTACCGTTTATTATTTTCATATTGCATAAATAGAGGCTGCCTTCACAATCTAAACTGCTACGTGTTTCTTCCTATGCATATTTTGTTGTTATTCTTGTTTTTCTGTGTGTGAAGTCACTGTGAGTGAACATACTTTGATTTAGTCCTTCTCTCCTTGCCGATGTACTTACAACGGACTGCAGTGCGTATGTTGATGATGCAAATTCATTGACAATAAGCTTCTTGCATTTCTAGGGTAACATGCGTAGTTAAGGATACTATCAGTTTAAAAATCTGTTTTCGTATTTCTTTTTATTTATTCTGTACAAAAAATGCTGTTTGTAACCTCTAACCTCTTGTGAGCATTTCTTTTGCCAAGTAAAATTTTTTTGTTTGTGTTCATATTGTTTAGTTCAGTTTTCAGACCAGCTAAAGCAATTTAGTAGCCATCCTGTTTTATACGCATTCACTAGAACCTGATACAACGATATGTAAAACCAAATCTTGAAATGGTTAGCTTTTAGACTGGGTAGTGACAATACAAAAGCTGTTAATTCCGTTGTGCTATGTAACCGTGACAACAGAGTCTCCATCAGGCTCTAGAGAGATCAAGAAAACTTCAAAGATTCAGTAATTGGCAGGGCAAGATACCAACATGTTTTTCAAGTTAACTGTCTGCCTTGGTGGACGTTTCCTTTAGCAAAGGTGCTCAAATTATGCAAAAATTTAAACCGTTATGGGGGGGGGTTCATTCATGGAAATTGCAATCCCACCTATTCAATCGCTATGGTTACTGAATCAGTCTTTTCTTTATATCTCTGTACATGATATTAAAAGTGTTTGAATAATTTGTAGTTTCAACGTTTGCAAAAAATTGCATACTTTTCCTTTTTTATAACTATCCTTTAAATTTTCCCACTTGTGTTTTTTTTTTTTGGGGGGGGGGACAAACAATTCTATTTAAATTTTGAAATATTTTTTTCTGTGACACACAAATTTCAGGGTAATAAGTAATAAAACGAGTTTTTAACTCTGGAGATTATTTCAGACGTAAGTGTGCATTTGAGAGTTATGGAGGAGGGCTACTATCCATCAAGAAGGGAAAGAACCTTTTGTTTTCCAGGTAAATGTTAAAACAAACAGATTTCATGATCACACTTCACTTGACCTGTAATCTAAATCCTCTACTAAACTCGCTCCCTGTTGAGATTATCTCTTCCTCCCCCCCAACCTACCCCCCTCTCTCTCACTGGTTCAATCAAAACAATTTCAAGGCAGTAAATACTTTGCCTTAAGAGAAGCTGGAACAT
The DNA here is from genome assembly GCF_037975245.1 of Apostichopus japonicus. Taxonomy (NCBI): domain Eukaryota; kingdom Metazoa; phylum Echinodermata; class Holothuroidea; order Aspidochirotida; family Stichopodidae; genus Apostichopus; species Apostichopus japonicus. The sequence goes on from NC_092565.1 coordinate 19,949,364, forward strand.
GTCACATCAACATAAAACAAAAACAACAAAAATTGTAACGATCAAGAAAAAATGGAAAAGGTATGATTATGTCCCTGTCTGAAGTTTGTTGATTGTGTAATAGATTTTCAATCAGTTGTAATAAAGTGTAATCAGTTGTAGCTTATCTGGTTATGACTGGATGTTTGTATGGTTGTATGTATGTACATATGGTTTGTTCTTGTTGGATATATCAGGGTCCATAGCCTGCCAGAAACCCCTCAGTATATTGCTTGAGATTTTTAACTTATTTTTTTAATATCGAAGAATGTTGTCACCAAATTTTCGTCTCAAGCTAACATTTTGCTATTATTACTTTCGAATTAAATGTGTATTAGTAGTTAAGGTTACACTTGATGCTCCATCTATCAAAAATCAGGAAGAAAAGGGCAAAAAATAATAAAAGATTTGAAACTTATGGTTATGTTTCCATGACTACATTGCATCTCTCGTCAACAGAAGTTTGTAATCCATGCTCCAGTTATTTCTCCTGTGTCTGTCGTCTGCTCATTACTGGCGAACTGAAAACTAATACAGTAAGATACTTAATCCTCAAATACATTTCATTATAAATTATTTGCCAAATATTTTCATCTTTTTGTTGGATTTATTAATCCTCTAGATGCTTTCATTTTCTGCTTTTCAAAAAAAAAAAAAAAAAAAACTTTATTTTTGCTATTTTTAATATTGAGGCTGAATAAAACAGTTGTAAGTTATCATGAATCATCAATTTGTATTGTGGGCGTAAAATAAGAGAGATTTATTTATCGTCGACTGGAGATGAGTGTGAGAAAAAAGGAGGGACAGAGGAAAGGAGGGGCAGAGGAAAGGTGGGGCAGAGGAAAGGAGCAGGGAAGAGGGGTAAGGAGAGGTATTTGAAGAGTTGAAGTACAAAGAGAAAAGGATTGGTTACTTGCCATTCATTGATAGTAACCTTCGCAACACCCTATGGTCCCCTACCCCACCCACACCCAATTGTTAAAGGACTACCCCTCTCCCCCCACACAATTCTTGTTTTTTCTCTCCCCACACAAATGTTAACAGACTACCGCTGCCCACACAAATGTTAACAGACTACCCCTGCCCACACAAATGTTAACAGACTACCCCTGCCCACACAATATTAACAGACTACCCCTGACCACACAAGTGTTAACATACTACCCCTACCCACACAAATGTTAAGGGACTACCCCCCCCCCCTGCCTCCCACACATACACACAGTTGTTAAGGGATAGAGGTGTTAAGTCAATGTCAAATAACCACTGTCATTGAGAGTGTGTGATATCTGTTTTCTTAGATCATTGGATAATCCCATTCCTGATCTTGTGGACCAATTAACAGTGCTAGGTCTGAATTACATCTCTCATCTCATATAGGATCTTAATCGACCTTACGAGAGATAAAATAACATTTCTGAACTAAGGAGTGACACTCTCCTGTTTGCCCCTGTTTCTTCATTATTTATCTACCTAAATTCTGCTTCTTGGTTTTGAAACAAAGTGTCAGTTATGTTTGTTGTACCTTGGTTCAATTCATGTTGTTGTAAGTTCATCTTTTGTTTTGCATATACCTGCTAGCTATAACTCTGTTTTATCGTGCTGCGCTTGACTGCTGCTGTTTTTCACATTGATTGATTACAACCATTATTTTCTACAGTAATGAGAGAGAAATGGAAACCCCTAATACAACCAGAGTTATTTCTCTGTTCATGTACTAGAGACAGCAAGATATAAGTCTGCTGATATTTCATTTTGACAGTGACTTTCTTGGCATTTTTAGACACTGTGAAACTGTTTTGTTCAATTTTCAATGTCCATTTTGTTTTACTTTTGTGAAATAATTAAAGAACATTTTCCATATTGCTTAAGAAAAGTTTCATTAAAATGCCAATAAACTTGCTAAGCATTTTCAAAAGTACTTTCTGGAGGCAGTTTGTATCCTCTGAATTACTCGTCAGATACTTAAGATGGGTGACCATTATTAGACTTTTCTAGCATATTATATGGGTCATTTCTGAAGCATAATGTATATGCTTCTGCAGAGGTTTAGATGGTATTTAATGCCTGTTTGTGAATGGTCACTACATGAAATGTAAACATTACTAGTTGACAATTCAATAATAATCTGTTGATTATAACAAAATAGAAGGGGGGAGGACAGATAAGTGAGAATTGACAGTAGGGGAGTGGGGGAGGGGGAAGCAAACTCTTTACTGTGAGTAAAATTGTCTTGTGAGATCTATAAATGATGAAAATACTTTTGTTGTTGTTACTCTATTTTGTATCTACTTAATTATTATCTTTTTTTTTCAACATTCCATATAATTAATATCCTCTAAATACTAATTCGTAGTTTTGCAATAAATTGCATTGTTTAAATTGCATCGGTTGAATTAGATTGTAAACTGTGAAAGCCATGAACAATAACTTCCTGGTTAATTTTGCTATTTTTACAGTTTTGTTTTAAGATTTAAGTAATGAAGTTTGTGATATTAGATTCAGCAACAACGAGAGCTGAACCAAGCTCGATTTTTTGTCAATATTTAAGAGCTTTGATCGAAAGTTAAGCGGTAAACATGCAAAACTGGGCTCATTAGGAGTCACTGTTAAAGTTCAAATATTGATATTTTAAGGTTGATGTGTGGTAGTGTTAAAACAGAATCAATCTAGACAATTTTGTGTGCAGAGGACATGTTATGTATATTCACTTTTAGAAGTGTGATCCATTCTTGGGCTGCTCTTTCAAAGCGATTTTAGTGATAACGTTTTCACCTCTTTTCTGAACCTATTGTAAATTATTGTTCCCTTCTTTTGAAATAGGATGTAACCGAGCAACATTTTTCCTTATAAAATATGGACTACATTGCAAAGTGTCATTTCAAAGGCCACAAAAGTTTACACTACAATTTTTGTGTGTGTGTGTGTTGCTTGACGGTGCTTTTGGTCTTTATTTTATAGTAAGTAGTCCAGCTGCTCTGAACTAATGTTCTGAAGATGTTGAAAATGGTATTGAATTGAAGCCTGCACTCTAAGATCGGTTGCTTTTAAGTATATGCTCTCAGTTAGATGCATAAAAATGATTGAACTTGTCACAACATCATTGAGTATCGTCCAAAATTAATAATATAAACCAGTAGATAGTCAATCGCTTGCTATGAAGAATGTTCTGTAGACATGATGGATTGAGAAAATGTTATAAATATATCATAATATAAATATATTATAATAAAAAAAATCCTTAACTTTTTGGAAAAAATCTGGACAGTTTGGAAAATATGAAGTATTTCTACTTAACAAATTGTCTTCCATAGGACACATAATTAATCATAATTTATCACATCATCAGGCACACCATTTTGGTGGTTTCGTATTCATACCTAGCCTTAGAAGGAAGTCATCGAATTTTGTGCGTACAAATTTCAATCTATTAAAATTTAGAGAGCAAAATAGGAGCAACTTTTCTTTCTTTTTTTCAGGTAGGATATCATTTTGTCGAAAGAGCTCAATCGTGAAAGCTTTTAACATATAGTAATAAAAATGCAATTATAAAGCTATGTTGACGTAATGTTTAAATGTAGAATTGCAAAAAATCATGAAGGCGTTGATATTCTTCATATAGTTTACATTTGCTCAGACTATCTGAACCTTTTTTTTTCCGTGATTTTAAAAGCTTTGAGAAATTGTAAGTGATTTTACTAAAAGATATTTTTTGAATATAAGGATTAAAAGAAATTGATTGAAATAAACCACAAAAAAAAAATTGATGCGCAATATAATAACTCTTTGATTACTTTTCTTGTTAGTTTGGTAATGTGATGGAAGAATAATCCCTCATAGCACTGTAAGGCTTATTTTAGGTTAGTTCGGGAACGGTAAGCCGGGCCTTACACTGATAACGTCTAACCGAGCGTGAAACAGGAAATAATCAGGAAAAGCGGGTACTTGAAAATATATGTCTTCTTTTATTGATTCTGAATAAAACTGTAACTTTAGATAATTAAAATGTACAGAACCCCAAATATAAATTACGGAGCCTACTGTTCTACGCCCGTAGACTTCGGATGATAAACTTAAACTCCTCGATATGTCTTTATGAAACACTTAAATCTTTGATTCCAAAATAACAAATTAAGACATGTTGCACAGGGCAAATGCTCTGCCCTTGAACCCGATTGGTCTAAACTTATAACTCACCCCTCACCAAACTCTTGATTGGTTGAGTGCCAACTTGATATGCAGATGAGCATATGCAACCATTTGCACTCAACCAATTTGAACCAGTTTGGCTGTCTTCCAACCCCGAATCATTTAAAACAAAAGATACGCTTCTAATAGCGCGTGATTTTATATCCCGCCACACCACAGCGCAAACCATTCAATGCGCGAGCCATGGGTGAAGTCATAATAACAATAACTAGAATACGCTTCACAATAACAATAACTAGAATACTCTTCACAGCACCTTGAGCTACATATTGATCAGTAGATTGTTCTCTGTGGAAATTACGATAGCACACATGGTTCACATGGAACCATTCTGTAGTGAAGGCTTTTCTTCGGTATCAAGATATTTTGGACACTCCTTAAGGGCAAGTAATGCTGTAATTTAATCTATAAACAGTATCTCCTCCTCGTCCCCTGGTGTTAACATCTGCGCCCCTTTACATCTGCGCCCCACAGCCCCTTACATCTGCGCCCCACAAACCCCTTACATCTGCGCCCCCACGGCCCCCTTACATCTGCCACCCCTTACATCTGCACCCCCACGGCCCCCTTACATATGTGGCCACCTTACATCAGTCTCCCACACCCCCCTAACATCTGCGCCCCATGCTCTTTAATTGTCTGTCGTCACCATCCAAGGGTTCACACAGTAGGCAGGTGTAACGATGACTAGATATCTTTTCCATTAAACAACCTTAATAGTCTTAGTCCATCTTCTCCAAAAACTTTCTTATGGGAGCAGCCTTCAATAATATCTGAAAAGAACGCCAAATGGCTGGATGATTGCAATAATTCAGCTGTATATGCTGTATAAGGGATATGCTATGAATTAGCTGTCTGTCGTCGTATGTGTATATATATATATATATATATATATATATATATATATATATATATATATATATATATATATATATATATATATATATTTATATATATATATATATATATATATATATATATATATATATATATATTTATATATATATATATATATATATATATATATATATTTATATATATATATATATATATATATATATAAATATAGTTTCAGATGTTCCCCTCCTGTTCCAAACATGCTCAATACATAGAAGTAGAGCAAGTACATAATATGGTATAGGCCTACCTATACGGTAACTTACAGGGGATCCTGGGATGAATCCTGTGATAAATCCTGCGATGAATCCTGAAATGAATCCTGGGATAGCTTCAGGTTGGTCTGTTGTGCAGCTGGAATTGATATTACCACAGTTATTATACTACCCCATAATAACTGTGATATTACATACCATCAGGAAACACAAGGTCGTGATACGTGGCGGAGGTTTGAACCACTGATCTACACTAACTGGATAGGCTGTATAGCGAGCCGTGAAGTCACCGGAAGTTGCTCAGCGGCCATGTTGGGATATTCAAAACATTTATTTATTTATTTGTTTGCCACAAAAGTACAAAGTGGAGGAAGTCTTCTATAAAGCTTAAAAGCTTAACAATGTGGAAGACTCCCTGAAGAAAGAAAAGAAAAGAAAAGAAAAGAAAAAACAAAATATATATTTATATATGTGTATGAATACATACATAGATATAAGTACAAATTAAATGTTCAATATATATATATATAGTAATTACATACAGGTATAATTTAGTTTTAGTCAGTAACTAGCTATTATTTCCTTACAAAACCACTTCTTAAAGGATGTGACTGACTTTTTACTCTTTAAATCGTTCATTAGAAGATTCCATGTTTTTGTTGCACGGTTTTGTAGGCTTAAAGTTGGCAATGGTGGTATTGTAGAGATTGTAGTGGGCATGATTAGCATGCCTCGTGTTATGATTATGTACATCTCTGTTACTGGTTAAAAAACATCACCGCGCATATGACAACGACACGTCCATATATTACTATATGTATGTATGTACAAGGGCATTACTTACATGTATGTCACTATGGGAACCAACCTGTAAAAAGCTGAGGAATATGAAGATTTTAACTGAAATTGTGGAGAACTGCTAAATAAATTGCTGTTGCAGCAAAGATATAACTGTGCATATGAACTATAAATAGTTGTCTGTGTGCATTTACTTTAAAAAAAAAAAAACTGAATACATGTACAAAAATAATGACCTGTAGATTCTAGGACAAAATCCCCCCAGGACAAAATCCCCCCCAAGACAAAATCCCCCGGCAAAAATCCCCCCAAACCAAAAACCCCCCGGACAAAATCCCCCCAGGACAAAATCTCCCCCAAGACAAAATCCCCCGGCAAAAATCCCCCCAAACCAAAAACCCCCCAGGACAAAATCCCCCCCAAGACAAAATCCCCCGGCAAAAATCCCCCCAAACCAAAAACCCCCCGGACAAGATCCCCCCAGACAATATCCCCCTGACCCATACAAAGCCTGCCTGCAACAACCAGGGATGGCCCAGGTATGACAGTCAAGGCATGGGTCTTTGCACTGGTTAGGGTACCGGTCAGGGGACTGGTCAGGGTACCAGTGAGGGTACTGGCGAGCGTAACTGTGAGGGCTCCTGTTAGGGTACTTCCGTACCTGTGAGGGTACCGGTCATGGTACTGTTCATGTGACTGGTCAAGGTACTTGTTAAAGTACTGGTCATTGTACCAGTACTAGTAAGGGTACGTGTCAGGGTGCCTTTCAGGATACCAGTTGGGATACCGGCTGGGGTACGGGCCGTGGTACTGGTCAGGGAGCCATTGAGAGTACCAGTGGGGGTACCACTGAGAGTATTAGTGGGGGTACCGGTGGAGGTACCGGTGGGTGTAACTGTCAGGGTAACTGTCAGGCTAATTATTAGGGTACCCGTTGGGGTATGGTCGGGGTTCTGGTCGGGTACTGGTCCGGGAACCGCTGAGAGTACCAGTGGGGTACCACTGAGAGTACCAGTGGGGGTACCGGTGGGGGTACCGGTGGGGGTACCGGTGGGGGTAACTGTCAGGCTAACTATTAGGGTACCGGTTGGGGTATGGTCGGGGTACTGGTCCCGGAACCACTGAGAGTACCAGTGGGGGTACCGGTGGGGGAACTGGTGGAAGTACCGGATGACGGTACCAGTTGACGGTACCGGATGACGGTACCGGGGACCGGGGATGCCGGGGGACCGGGATGACGCATTTTTGTAAAGAATTGATGGGATTTTTTATAGCATGGGGGGATTTTGTCCTGGGGGGATTTTGGCTTGGGGGGATTTGTCCAGGGGGATTTTGGCTCGGGGGGATTTTGTCCGGGGGGGTTTTGTCCGGGGGGATTTTGTCCGGGGGGGATTTTGTCCTGTCACCCTGTAGATGATTGTGTTAATTCCATATCCCCAAACTGGACACTAAGGTTTCCTGAAAGGAATTCCACATCTGGACACTGCCTTAAGACCCCGGACTCATGCAAAAACCCTATGCGACAAGTTTTTCCTGAGAACACATGGAATTTTTCCCTCCTAATTTTTTATTTATCATGGAACTCGCATTTTTAGTTTCTAGATGGAAATTAACTCAATTTTTGTAACCCTGCGAGCCACCTAAAAATTTAATATTTGCCCTCCCCAATACTAGATACCGATACATGTAGTTTGTTGCATGGATGGTGTAGCCTCGTCCAGTTATGAAATTCTTTCCCCCAATTTGAAGTGAATTTAGAAGAAATGCTTAACATTTTTCTTGAAATTAAAAGGCCCTAACCATGGAGGAAGGGATGTCCCTCAAGTTCCTAGTCCGACGTATCCCATAGAGTTTGTATTGTCTCTGTACAGACGACCCATTCCATATCTTTTCCTGCATGGAAAATAGGCAAATTTACCATTTTAGTCTGGCATAACACATATTTCTCAGGGGTTCAAATGTTCAACTTCACTTCCTAGATCAATAAGGATTGTTTCTGCGACATTCACTTCCCTTCCTTGGCCTCTCTTCGCATCACCTTCTCGGCCACCGACCGACATAGCAACATACAGTATGCACTGTATGTGCGCGCGGTGATGTTTTGAATATCCCAACATGACCGCTGAGTCACTTCCGGCTGCTTCACACACGGAGCCGCGCGGCCTATCTAGTTAGTGTAGATCAGTGGTTTGAACGCGTCACTGAAGCTGAGTAGTAAAACAGTGTTCTGAATGCAGTAGTTGAAAAGTGTGTATGTTTGTATGCACAACAAAGCACAACATTAACACAGTCAGACAGGTACACATAGGAGATAAGTATAACCTGCAGCCCATGTAAGCCAGACGACAGTCTAGTCAATACATCAAAATGGCTTCCATCGCAAAAGCAGAGGTTCACGATGAGAACCGTCTTCAAGTCATGTTTGATCTAATTAATGAAGGCAAAGAACTTGATTGCCAGGAATTAGCGGGGAAGTATGACTTATGGACTAATTATGAAAAGGTAAGTAAATCAGAGGAGCGAACTGGCCCGTCAGTTTGCCAGCTCGGAACCGTTTAAAGCAGCATTTTGCGTCCTTTTCTATGATTTTTCTCAACCTCACTGATTCCACTTTGCCATAACGACATACATAACTAGCTAATCTATTTATATTTTACTTCAAATGGTGGCATGAAAGTCGAACAATTTGCAACTTTCAACTTTGTTGTTCTCCAAGATATTTTCCGTTGGGAACCCAATAAACCTCGCCCATAATATGAATATTTAAACACTACGAACGTCATTGACAGATACGTAATATAACACCACGCTTGATTTGTGTACAGTCTATATGGCAGTTGTACCAGGGAGTTGCATAACAACTCCCTGGTACAACCAACGCGAAGTCTTGAATCTATTTTTAGCAACGGCTCATAACTAAACCTGCATCTCTGATTGGTTGAATTCAAACTAGTGGGTTTGGCGGAATTGTATGCGATTAATTTTAACTGTGAAATTTGTCGAGGACACTCTTCTCATTTATCGACATAAATCGTTAATTACTCGCTAATTAACGCTCTTGGCAGGGTGAAACTTGGATGGTATCTTAGATTGCTGTTTTATGATTGATACATGTAAAAAAATCGATGCACATGTTAAAAAAGTGGAAAAAAGCGACCCAACGCAAAATGCTGCTTTAATACCAAGCGCCGATTGTGCCCATAGGTTGAGGTGCCGAAAACGCCGATGGTTCGAAAGGTGTTATTTGCTTTCGAGGAACGAAATGTGGGAGAGAGAGAGGGGAGATATAGAGGGCGTGGTTTGCGATTCGTTGATACTTTTTGGTTTGGATGATAATCGTTACCTTTGCATTATGGGATATGAGTGTACAGTATGTGTGTGGGTACGTTTGTGACGTCCAGCTTGTAAACACGATATCTCAAGTAGGGAAGGTCGGACCAATTTCATATGTGGTGTGTAGAATGGAAGCAGGTCACTTCGCCCAACAACCATTTTGCCCAACTGCCATTTCGCCCAACCTTACCATTTCGCCCAACCAGCCTGGTCATTTCGCCCAACCAGCCTGGTCATTTCGCCCAACCTTACCATTTCGCCCAACCAGCCTGTCAAGTCTGTCAAGTCTTAGACAAACAGCGATGGAGTACCCGTCAGACCAGAGGACGACACTCTTACCTTTATCGAACTCCGAGGAATGTTATCAAAGTAAAATCAGAGTTCAATTAAAGTCAAAGGCAGATCAAAAGTAACCACTACTTTCAGGTTTATTGGGTTTCAATTGTGTTATATATATGTTGTTAACTAGTTTTAGTTTAACATTTTAGTAGCTGTATCCAAAGTAGCACCCAGCATCTCGAACAATAATTCCTTGTTCATAGTATTCGTTTAGTGTAGGGGTGGGCAACCTTTTTGAATGAATGGGCCAGATATAAGGAGTGGAAAATTGACTGGGCCGCACCTAACTAACGAACTGCTGTTGACTTCAACACTTATGATTCCAAGGACTTTCAATAATTAGATGTTTGTACTTAATCTGTATTCACAATAACATAATGTCAATACAGTACAGTTGATAATTAATTGGGATAATAGGCCTACCTGACAGCATTATTAGTGCGGATAAATTCTAAGCAGCTAGCTCGCTTTTTGTGATGATGCAAAATAGATTGATTTTTTTTCTTTTTCTTGAGACATCTCACGGGCCTTAAAAACTATCACTGGTGGTGGTTCGGGCCGTAGGTTGCCCAATGCCTACCCCGATTTAATGGCTGTATTTTATTTGATTGTTTTATATTACATTCATCTCAATTTTCTCTTACACCAAGTACCCATCCTTGTACTTGTTAGTATTAGTGCAGCTGTGAATTAATCATGCCAGTGACCGTATGTTGTCTAACTATATTTTATATCTTTCATTAACCAATGTTACTAATTGACGTCGATAAACTCTGTGCATACCTTGACTATCCATGTATTGTATATTGTGTACACCTGGATTTTTTCCTTCCATTTTCAGTAAGTTTTAGTTAAATTTTCACTTTGCTCATTTACATTTCGTTTTTGCTTCCAACTAGAGCTTGGTATACCGTGTTTGAGGACAAACAGTACTTTAGCAATAGAGAAAGAGTGAATGATGTTATTACAACCCATCGGCTGTGTTTTTTGATAGAATATGGATTACGTACGGATGCTTAAAAATGCCATCAACATAAGAAAAACTTTGCCCCAATAAGTCAACATTTTTCAGTAAATTGTTTAGACAACAAGATAATATCTTATCAAAATTCAGAATAATGTTGGATGGCTCAGTTGCTCTAACTGAGCAATTGAACAAATTTCTGCAAAATGTTTAATTGACAACTTATCATTATCTCGTCAATTCAACAATTTTCTGCAAAATGTTTAATTGTTCACTTCATTCCAACTGCAAAGTTGAACAATTTTCTGCAAAATGTTGAATTGACAACTTACCGTATCTAGTCAACTCCACGTTTGTCTGCAAAATGTTCGATTATTCACTTCTTATGTTGATGGCACTTTTAAGCTTCCGTAATTACGTCACCTTCCCTCACAATAGTGTAAAAGAGAAAACATTTTTTAGCTGAAGGGTCGTAATAACATTATTCACTCTTCTCTAGGGCCAGATGCATTCAGATTTAAACCAAAATCAATTTCTTAGTCTCATAAAAATTGCTATGTAAATGTGGGTTTTGACCTAAAGCTGTAAAAAGATTGTAGCCCTATTTTTTCTTTTCTTTTTGGTTTTGGTAACTCACAATTTCAGCTTTTATTTATGCTGTTATGTCCAAATCACTTTATTTGCAGGAACTTGGTAACCAAAAATACAAAGGACCATTATACGTTAGCACCATCCTGGCTGAGGTCATTAAAAGTAAAGATATTTCAGTGTTAGACTGCGCATCTGGAACTGGCTTAGTCGCAGAAGCGGTGAGTTTTTGAGAAAGTTCTCTAACTTGTAGACTCGCTAAGGGATATATCAATGTTTGAGTATTGCGATTGAACGTTAAACTGGTATTTCTCTGATGATTATTATTTCAAACGACTTTATACATAATATCAAATAATTTGAGCGCAATGCCTTATAAAGGAATATCCCTCCCTAGCCTAAGGATTTATCTTAAGCAAGGAAGGTAAGTTAATGCCCCCCCCCCTCTCCCCATGTGTCAGAAAATTGAATCTAAAAGTTACCTAAATGAAAGTGACACTAGATTAAGGAGCTTAAAGACAATATGCCGTGTATACAGGTGTAATACATGAACGATTAAACATCCTTTCAATCTGGATAATTTACCTTTCTGTGCTCCAATGAGAAGCATAGCTATATATAGCCACATAGTTGTCAAGAAAGTCTTTTCTCCAGTCATATACGGTACCAATCAATAAACAACAGAATGACTATATTACGCCTAATATATTCAAAGTCAAGCAATGTTCAGTAGCGCTTAGAGTCAAAGAAATGCTCTTGAGAACAGACAAGTTCCCTTTCACAAGTGTTGACATTATATAGGAGCTCTGTTTTAATGTCAGTGGGTATAAGCATGGAGCTATCCCAGTTTATAGCTCCATGGTATAAGTATGTTCCAAAGTTCAAGAGCTGCTGCAAACAGAGAACGACCGACGAAGACGGCCATACATGAGAAAACTTCCATTCTGGTTTCTTAAAGAAGATTCATTGTAGATGAACGGGAAGAGGAATGTGACTGGATTAAGTCGTAAAAACAAGATGGAGAAAGACCATTGAGAACTTTAATTGTAATTAGTAATTAGCAGAAGTATAAAAGACTCACGACCGATGATTAATGTCGTTGGTTAACTGTTTGTCTCAACAGCCGAGTGTTAGAGAAATCATTGTGTTTCATGTGCTGTAATATTAATTCCTTTCAACGTACCATTTAACCTGAACCTTTAATTATGGTTGCAGGCGCGGATTTAGAGGGGGGTCCAGGGGGTCCGGACCCCCCCCCTGCTCTTGGACAACAACAAAAAAAAGAGGGGAAAAAAGAGAGAAAAAAAGAGAGAGAAAAAAATAATTAAATTAAACGCCAAATTTAAACATGTAGGACGTCAGAAGGGCGGTTATCCTTACAAGTCAGCCAGGTGTGTCTTTTCCGTCAAATGAACTTTAGTGTGCACGTGTGCTACACGTGCCAAAAATGCCTGATATCCCAAGGGATTATTTCAAACGAGCAATCGCCATACCATTTGTAGATGATGTCTGTTCCCAAATGAAGGAACGTTTCGCCACCGACTCCAACGGTGCAATATTAGCACTATTTACCCTCATTCCTTCAGTGATGATAAATATGGAGGTATCGGAACTCCCTAAAGTTGTAGAGGGTCTAGTCTTGTACAGAGATGATTTGCCCCGGTTCAAGATTCCTCCGCACAGAATTGGAAGTATGGCACTCCAAATGTAAGAACAGGCAGAATCCGCCAGATTCACTGTTGCTAGCACTGCACACATGTAACAAAGACCTTTTCCCTAATTTGGTGGTACTTCTACAGATCGCATGTGTCATTCCGGAGATCGTTTTCTGCGGTGAGAAGGCATAAAACTGTTCTCCAATCAACAATGGGCAAGGAACGTCTCACAGCTCTTGTTCTCATGAACACGTATTATAACACTCCTATCGACACTGACGAAGTGGTCTGAAAGTTCATTGAGAAACATCCACGGCGTTTGTTCTCTCCAATCTACCATGAATAGATCATCAATAAAACTAGCTAACTCGTACTGATGCAGATACATTTTGAGTGAGTTTTTGTAGGTGCTTTGCATGGCTAAATTGAAGGGTGTTCCCTGTTGTACTTAAATATCCAAGAATTTCACAATGGATAGAGGGAAACCCACTCCCCTTAGACCCTAGGATCACTGGAGGCCAAACCCCTCACCCTTCCAGAATCCTGGATCCGGCCCTGCATCAAACAGTGGTGACGGAACGGGAGAGGGATTGGGGCTAAAGGCATTATGATTTTTGTATCATCTCAACTCATCTGATATGTATTACCATATTCCATAGATTTTTTTCCCCTCAACTATTGAGAAATTGCAGACATGAGATCCATATTTTCAGGCTAGGTACATGCAGCTTAGAATACTCGGGAAGTGCCGTTTCCGGCCATCTGGGGGGTTTGTAAAGCCAAAAATTTTCTGGTACGCTCCGCGCCAACTGATGGTGGCGCTCCGCTCAGATAGTCTTACGTTCAGGCGCGGCTGGACCAGTCAGACCCCCCCCCCTCCCTGTCACAAATCCTGCATCCGCCCCTGGGTTGGTATCCGAAAAAAGTTCTGATCCAAGGACTGCCTTCAGTCTGCGAGTACCTTAGGGGAAGACATTTTCCCCTTCTTTTTTTCTTTTTCAGTTTTTCTTTGTTTCTCAAATTGCAGTTAATAGCCAAGGGCTTTACGAATATAACTGGTTTGGATATTTCGGAAGAATTTATAAAGGTTGCTGAGAAGAAGGGCATCTACAAGAAAATAGTTCGTGCTTTCATTGGAACCGACCGCATGCCGTTTGATGACAGTAAGAAACATTTTAATTGTTCCTCGTAAATGTTATCCTATATACATCTGATGGTTTAATACTTCTAATGATTACATAGCCATATTAAAAATTGCAAGCCATGTTCACTTCTTATTCTAATTTTTCATCACTTTTGATAATTTAAGAGGTACAAGTATGTGAAGCGAATTGGTCATTTATATATATATATATATATATATATATATATATATATATATATATATATATATATACTAATGTAGCCATGCGCTGATTTGCTCATCCATGAGTTTTCGATGACGTAATCATTTCTTTGGCTCGGATTGTTTTTTCTCTTCCTCTGACGACACGTTATTGTTTGATCAATCCAGAAATTGCCACTCTGAGAGTTACTTGCCGAGTTGGACCAATTCAACATACAGTAAGAATTTAGATTTTACTGCTGGCAGACTCGGTTAGGTGTTTCTCATTAATACCTCTATACTAGCACGTAGAAATAGCCCTCGACCGTAGGCCTACATGCCAGACGTGTTGTGCGAGAACAATGCCCCGAGTACGAGTAAAATGCCCCGAGTACGAGTAAAATGCCCCGAGTACGAGTACAATGCCCCGAGTACGAGTACAATGCCCCGAGTACGAGTAAAATGCCCCGAGTACGAGTACAATGCCCCGAGTACGAGTAAAATGCCCCGAGCACGAGTACGAGTACAATGCCCCGAGTACGAGTACAATGTCCCGATGGAGTACAAGTGCATGTACAAACCTATACAAGTACACAATAGAGTACTACAAGTCTGGTACATGCAAGCCGATTAGAAATCATTTTTACACAATTAGTCTTAGTAGATGGCAGAGAGTGGATTGGTTGTCTTCTGTACGGCCTAATTGGGCAACAATGATAGAAATTGCGTGAGTCTGTGTCGATTCTCATGCAGTACCTCTACATTCCTCCCATAGATGAGTTTGACGCGATAGTTTGCTGTTCAGGCATCTTGCCAACTCATATCAGTCCTGATGCGTTTCGAGAATGGGTCAGAATATTGAAGCCAGGTAAATTACGTAGGCATTCTCCATGTATGCTAAAATAAATGTATATCAGTCGGGAGGGGGAGACAGAGAAACCACCGAAATGAGGGTACCTATACAACAATAACTTCACCGAACCCTTACTTTGAAGAGGAGGAAGGGGGAGGGGTGATCGGGGAAGTAATTGAATTTCGTTAGTATTTTCTCACGTAAGTGTTTTACATTTGGAATCCGTTTACCAACTTTTCCCTGATCCCCTTTTTCCTGTCCCTACAGGGTTTAGCTGTTGTAATTAGCAGTAATCATAAATGAGCAAGCTCTTGTTCTTGTCAGAAGAGAATCTAGATTTCTCTGTCATTTCTACAGGTGGTTTTTTCTCATTTTCAATACGTCGTTGCTACTTGGAAGTGATGCAAGGAGAGGAAGTGTTTTATTCGAAACCCTTTGCCGACAAAATCGATGAGGTGTTGCAAGATTTGGAGCAGAACAATAAAGTGGAGATACTACCGAGAAGAGAATGCCCAGAGTATATAGAAAACTCTCCTGCTTACTTTTATGTAATAAAAGTGTTATAGACGATTGAATTGGGTTCTAAAAAATTAGTATAAAATTAGGATTAGTATTAAAATGAGTTTTTAAAGTCTGGAGAAGTGCTACTATCCATCAAATTCCAGGTAAATGTTAAAACAAACAGATTTCATGATCACACTTCACTTGATCCGTAATCTAAATCCTCTACTAAACTCGCTCCCTGTTGAGATTATCTCTCCCCCCCCCCAACCTACCCCCCTCTCTCTCACTGGTTCAATCCAAACAATTTCAAGACAGTAAACACTTTGCCTTAAGAGAAGCTGGAACATGTCACATCAACATAAAACAAAAATTTTAACGAACATGAGCAAATATGGCAAAGGTATGATTATGTCCCTGTCTGAAGTTTGTTGATTGTTAAATTGATTTTCAATAAGTTGTAATAAACAGGATTTTCTTGTTTTTGTAGCTTTTCTGACTATGACTGGATGTTTGTATGGTTGTATGTATGAACATATGGTTTGTTCTTGTTGTTTATATCAGGGTCTTAAAAATAGCCTGCCAGAAACCCCTCAGTATATTGCTTGAGAGTTTTAACTTATTTTTTTTAAGATCGAAAAATGTTTTTTCGTCTCAAGCTAATAATTTTGCTATTATTATTTTCGAATCAAATGTGTATTGGTTGTTAAGATTGCACTTGATCTATCAAAAATCAGGAAGAAAAGGGTAAAAAATAATAAAAGATTTGAAACTTATGGTTATGTTGCCATGACTACATTGCATCTGTCGTCAACAGAAGTTTGTAATCCATGCTCCAGTTATTTCTCCTGTGTCTGTTGTCTGCCCATTACCGGCGAACTGAAAACTTAATACAGTATAAAGATACTTAATCCTCAAATACATTTCATTATAAATTATTTGCCAAATATTTCCATCTTTTCTGTTGGATTTATTAATCCTCCAGATGCTTTCATTTTCTGCTTTTCAAAAACAAACAAAAACACTTTATTTTTGCTATTTTTAATATTGAGGCTGATTATAACAGTTGTGAGTAAGTTTTTATGAATCATTACTTTGTATTGTGGGCGTAAAATAAGAGAGATTTATTTATCGTCAACTGTAAACTGCAACTGTAAACACCGTATCTCAAGGAGGAAAGCTTGGACCAATCTAAAATTTGGTGTATATGAGTACCACATTGAGTAGATGTGCCATTTTTTTTTTGGTGCCTGTGAAGGTCACCAAAGGTCAGTTAGAGGCCAAAAACCGAAATATTAAAACAAGTAATAACTCCCATTGACAGAGTCCGACATGGTTGATATTTTGGAACTAGTTGTGAATGGGGTAAGGCATCATTTCAAAACATAATGGTCATGTGATCCAAGGTCAACAAAGGTCAATCAGGGGTCAAAAACTAGTATTTTTGCAATAACTTGAGAACCAAATGTCCGTCAAGGTTGGGAGTTACGCTATTGTAATCCAGGAGTCGACCCGCATCTAGGTGACCTTTGACCTCAGGTTGACCTCTGGTGACCTTTATCAGTTTTTGGGGTTGTTTGAATTTTCGTGGCCAAAATCGGATCCCAAAGGTACCTTCCGATCAAAATGGTTCATAGATGACCCTTGTGCGACCTTCGTGTGCGAAGTTATCAGAGGTCAATTTTTTTGTTTTTTAATAAGTACAGTTAGGATGGTTGCACAGGCTTGTCATGTTGCTTTTTGGGATCAGCGTGTCAAACTACATCTGACCGCAAGTTTAAAGGTCAAATTTGGAAAAATATGCTCATTTTAGGAGATACGGGGCAAAACAAATCAAAACCAAAAAAAGTTTGTCAATATGTTGATATATGATAGAGCTCTTTGTGCTATATAGCAAACCAATTCCAGCTTCAATCGGACACCCAGTTCTCAAGTTATGAGGGGCCAAAGGTTAGTTTTGATACCTTTCTAGCAATAACATTATGTGTGTACATTGTAGGCCAATCAAATCTTACGACAGAGTGCATCTTATCAAGAGAAACATTTTTGATAAAAACCATTAGGTCATCCAAGGTCATTCTAGGTTGATTATGTGCAAAAAACTGTCAGCTTATGCTAATTTTTGCAACAACTTCTAGTCACCAAGTCTGACATGGCTGGTATATTAGGACAAGTTGTGAAAGAAATAGGGGCACATTTTCTAAAGTAACTGTGATTTGATCCCAGGTCACCAAAGGTCATTTATGGGTCAAAACGTGTTTTTTTCCTCAATAACTTGTGAAACTACCACTGACAGGGTCCGACATGGTTAATATTTTGGGACTAGTTGTGAATGGGGTAAGGGATTGTTTCCAAACATAATGGTTATATGATTCAAGGTCAACAAAGGTCAATTAGGGGTCAAAAACTAGTATTTTTGCAATAACTTGAGAAACAAATGTTGATCAAGCTTGGAATTTTAGGAGAGAGTGCACATTTTCAAGGGAAACATTTTTGATGAAAACCATTAGGTCATCCAAGGTCATTCAAGGTTGATTATGTGCAAAAAACTGCCAAATTATGCTATGTTTTGCAACAACTTCTAGTCACGAAGTCTGACAAACTGGTATATTAGGACAAGTTGTGAATGAAGAAGAGGCATGTTTTCCAAAATAATCGTGATGTGATCCAAGGTCACCAATGGTCAATTATGGGTCAAAATGGGGTTTATTTTCTCAATAACTTGTGAAACTACCACTGACAGGGTCCGACATGGTTGATATTTGTGGACTAGTTGTGAATGGGGTAAGGGATCGTTTTAAAACATAACGGTTATATGATCAAAGGTCAATTAGGGGTAAAACAATAGTATTTTTTGCAATAACTTGAGAACCAAATGTCCGTGAAGGTTGGAATTTTACCACAGAGTGCACATCATTAAGGGGAACATTTTTGATAAAAACCATTAGGTCATTCAAGGTCATTCAAGGTTGCTTATGTGCAAAAAACTGCCAAATTATGCTACGTTTTGCAACAACTTCTAGTCACAAAGTCTGTCATGGCTGATATATTGGGACAAGTTGTGAATGGAGTAGGGTCACGTTTTTAAAAATAATCGTGATGTGATCCAAGGTCACCAAAGGTCAATTATGGGTCAAAATGTGTGTAAGGATGTATCACCTAAAGGCATCCGTAGTTTTCTCCTTGGTGGGCAGAGGATAAACAACTGCCCATAGTAACAACCCAGTGACCTTTGACCTGGGTCTATTATATACATCATCCTTTTTTAGACCATGGTGCGTCACATGGTCACAAAGGACACTATTGTTTTACTTTGGTTTATTTTGGGAAAGAACAAGTCCAGACCTGTTGGGGAGGAGATGTTGGGCAGAACAAAGAAGGTGAGAGGGGGAGAGTAATTGACTTGAAGAGAGGGTGGACTACAGCTAGTGAGGAGATATGCAGTATTTTCTTATACTCTTGTCAGATTATTTTTAATACCTCAAAGTAGAGATTTACAATAAATTAGAGATGTAGCTTTTACGCTATAATTGATGTCTATCTCCATTTTTTGTGTGTGAATTGAACATTCTCAACCCAATGTTCCAGGTGGGAACATTATGACAATGTGTTGTTCGGCAATAACTTGTGAAGCTACCATTGACAGGGTCCGACATGGTTGATATTTGTGGACTAGTTGTGAATGGGGTAATGGATCGTTTCAAAACATAACGGTCATGTGATCCAAGGTCAGCAAAGGTCAATTAGGGGTTTAGTGTTATTGTAACAGCGACTTCTGGTTATACTAACAAGCAGAAGTCTAGTGCATTGAAATCATCGAAACCTCAATGCATTTTGCATTCTGGTTTGTGTGTGTAAACAAGAAAGGACCTCGAACCCAACTCTATGTAACTTTGCGATTAGCGACGCATCGCCAAGTGGTTAGGGTGCCCACATATCAAGCGGGGTGGGGGAGCTTGGAATATATATATATATATATCAGGGGCGTAACCAGGATTTTCTAACCCGGGGGCGCGAATTACTATCTAAGCGGAGCGCCACCATCGGTTGGCGGGCAGTGTACAAGAAAATTTTGGGGATTTATACCCCCCAGATCACCGGAAATAGCATTCTCGGGCTTGAAACTGACCAAACAGATGTACACATTTGCCTGAGAACCAAGTATTTACATATAGTGTTTCTTTTATCTATAACCTTTTTGAAGATTGTCACCAGTCACACATCATGCTCGACCTCATCACATATCCTGTGGATCATTGCTTTTGTAGGTGATTCTACGTCGCGGCCCACAATACCCGTCAGCCCCACTTTTCAAGGTTTTCAGCCCATTATTTGTTCAGAATTTGAAAAATTCACATTTCTTGTGAATAAACTCTCTTCAAAACATACCCATAATGTTGATAAAAATGTCATCTATGGACAACCAATATAGAAAAACCTCCTTGAACCCCTAACAGACCGGTCAAAATTACACAAGTAGAGGGAAGTATGATGAAGAATGTTGGTCAGAAATTTTAAACACTCTTATAACGGCTATTATAAAACTTGGTTGAAGGAAATGAAAAATACCAGATATTTCCGAAAGTGAACACTACACACATACGCGTAGAAGGCGGGGGGGGGGGGGGGGGGTTGTACTGAAAGAAAAATAATTTGCTAAAGGAAATGAATAGTTTAAAAAATATCTCCTTGATAATTAAAATAATGTTCTATGCTTGGCCGACCAATTCGCCATTACTAATGTAAAAGAGAATTTGACATAATTGGAGTTGGACCTCCATGCTTTTTCCCCATCCACATAAGACATTTCGTTATTTACATTAGCGGTATACTACGCAATTTCCACAGACCGTACGATACACGATGGCATGCGATGTAATAACCGACGCTTGCTTATATGATATTGACATTAACATGTTGAACGCGGGCGGAGCGCGCGAAAAATTTAGGTTATAGTTTTTCAGGCAAGTCGTTACAGACCCCTAAATCGAATTGGGTTCCTATGACTACACACATCGACGGTTTTGAGGCTGTTCATCCTGGAACCGCCATTTTCATACTCACCGATATGATGTGATATCTGCTGTTTGCTTTACATATTCGAACAGGCGCGTAGCGAATAATTTGCCAAGGGAGGGGCGAAGCCTGTAGGCAAACCATCTATAAGCGTATAAAGCCACCTTGAGTTGGCGCGAAACGTACAAGAAAATTTTGGCCGAAAATGCCTCCCAGATCATTGGAAATTATACTTCCCAGGCCTTGTAAGTCGCATCTAAGCATTCTCTATTTTGAAATTACTAGCGATATCATAATAAAATATGCTCGGGGGGGGGGGGGGAGAGGGGGCGGTCGCCCCTTCCCGAAATGCGTCATGTTCCCCGACGACTCGGTCGAGTTCGAGACCAGCCACAGTTGGTTTCATAGCACAATTGTACACACACGCGTTATGATAGAACATATAGATAGGCTACATTAGTGAGAGGGGGAAAAATGGGAAACGTCAAAAATGGAGCTGTCGGTGTAAGGGGTAGGGTGAGACGCAAGCCCCTTCCGAAATCCTCGATCTGTCACTGGCTACCCGGTCATGTGTATATAATAGGGATCAGCGCTGTAATGATGTCACTGTTCCTCTTTCTCTTCCCGGTGTCTTGGCGTTTTTGTTTTACTCCCTCCTTTTTCTTTTTCCTTCCTTCCTCTCCTCCTCCTCTTTTTCCCCCTTTTTTCCTCTTTTTTTTCTCTCCTTTTTTCTTACCCCCCCCCCCCGGATACGCGCCTGTATATATATATATATATATATATATATATATATATATATATATATATATATATACACCATATTTATGATCACAGAATTCTATGCGTGTTACTCAACTACTGTAACGTGATCCCCTGATGCTGGTAGGAACTAGTTGAGAGCAGGGTCTCGAAGTCTCAGTCGAAATTGTAACTATTACATTGTAATAGAACTATTAATCAGGCATACGATCTATACCAGGGACTATTGCTGGTTTGTGAATCCAGTGGTAATTTGCATGCCTAATGTTAACAGGTTCTTTTTCTTACATAGACGTGAATATCGAACAAGTTGAAATAATACTAACAGACATTAACTTGGGCACGTTATACCGCACTGTAAAACCACATAAACGTCATCAGTGTTACCATAAAAATGTATAGGCTTCCAAAGAAAGTTAACTGATGATAATGTTTATTCATCTTCGAACTTCAATGAAATGTTATACTATCACAACTGAAGTTATTCTTCTTATCGAGAAATTCGATTATCAAATTGAACAAGTTTCTAAGTCCTAAGTTTTTATAAAGTTTTGTATTTATTTGTTTATTAACTTAGCCTATGTTAAGAACGTGTTGCTAATAAAAAATATTTATGACTTTTGTTCCACTGAATTCTTTTGTTTTCATTCCGGTTGGGAAGGGGGTGGCGTGAGAACAAAAGGGCGCAGGGGGACCGCGACTACATGGGTCCACAGGAGCCGAATGGGCCCGTTAACATTGTAAAGACTTATATACGCTTCCAAAACAATTGTGTCATCTCGGACAGAGAAAAGCATCATTTTCCTAACTTCAGCCCCAACTATAGTAGGGTTGTCGAGGAACCACTATACGTTACCCTTTAACTGTTGTGACCAAGATAACGGATTTGTTGGTTTTCGGACCAGGTCACCTAGTTGTGTATGTTTGTATTAAGCAGAATATATTGAATCCTGACCGGGTCCGACTCGGTTCTAATCAGGCCAGTAAGTCTGGTCAAGTTTGGTATATGATTCGACTCAAATTTAACCAATCTGTTTTGGTAGTGTATGTATAGGCTTTACATACCCATATACCCATATGTAGGCTATACATACCCATGGGTATAAGCTATACCCATATGTAGGCTATACATAACCATGGGTAAGCTATACCCATATGTAGGCTATACCCTGCTCGTACTTGGTGACTGAATACCTTTACGACGATTTCCAAGCCTCTCCCCCTGGCCCCTTCCCCAACCCCACCTCATTAAAAAGAAGAAGAAAAACATGATTCCCTCTGCACGGTTTACATTAATGTTTTCTCTTACATTACAACCCTTTTTTCTGACTAATTTCGAAAACTTACAACAGCTTGCGTGTAGTGAAACTATCGCGAATAAATTCTCAACTTCAAAAAAGGAATTTTGCTGCACATTCATAGTTTACTTCTCCTTCCCTGGGACATTTTCATTGTTGAAGTTAAAACTCCTCAATGTCTGAAAATAATGTGAAAGATTGGAACTTTAAGTCAAAGTATGATGCTGAGAGACCTTCGGCATTTTGTTAATACGAATTCGGGGCTAACGAATACTGTGGTGGCACCTAATCAAAAAGAGGCCGTTTGAAAAGAATTTATTTACGCACAAAGAATGGTTCTCTGTTAAGCCTATATAGAAGGAAATCCCTTTCATCATAGAGGAGTATTCATAGCACTTATTCAAATTAGTGCACATGGATCTCTTAGAATTTGTGATCCTCTTGTAACTTAGGACTAAACCTGAAATCCTCTGTGACCTTTTTCACATGTCAGTGATCGACACAAGGGTAGCATATGGAAGCAAATTGTCTATAACCTCTTCCTGTATAAGAGTTCACGATACAGGAAGTATTAGAAACGTTAAAAACTTGCTGTTGAAGAGGAAAATAAATTCATACCAAACGGGAATAACGCTAGGCTGGCGCTCACTTTTGTTTTTTTGTTAGGAATATACCGTATTGCATGTATAGCTGAATGGATGTGTTTATATGGGTAATGCGAAAAATATCCAGCATATAAGAGACTTGCGTTCGTTGATGATAGTAAACCGACATGTATAAAACTGTACAACTTTATTGGAACTGATGTAACCCTTTTCATTGGCGCACTATCAAATACGTGAGTGGATGGATTATTTACGAAGGGACGGATTTGGGGGCAAGGACTCTGATACAGGTAAGAAATAGATTTGTGTTGTGAGTCCGTGTATAATTGTACTCGCATTCTAACACAGTTGCATGTACTACTATTTGTACTCATACTTGGGGCATTTGTACTCATACTTGTACTCGGGGCATTTGGTAAATCTAAGTATAGATATCCTACTAGTGCAAGACTATAGAATGCACTCGTATTCGCGCTTCAGAGAGCACTGTGCCTCGTTGTATTCGTTGAAAATAAGGTGTGTGGGGGGAGGGGGCGGGGGAGGGAGGGATCCACAGTAGGAATTGTACCCGGCGTTATCCCGTTATAATATACAAGTATGCATTGGGGAAGGGGGCACATTCACCATTTTTTGTACTGAGGAAAGGAAGGGTTAAGACGGTTAAGATGCAGGGGCGGATGCAGGATCATGGGGGGGTCTGACTGGTCCAGCCGCGCCTGAACGTAAGACTATCTAAGCGGAGCGCCACCATCGGTTGGCGCGGAGCGTACCAGAAAATTTTTGGCTTTACAAACCCCCCAGATGGCCGGAAACGGCACTTCCCGAGTATTCTAAGCTGCATGTACCTAGCCTGAAAATATGGATCTCATGTCTGCAATTTCTCAATTGATGAGAAAAAAACAATCTATGAAATATGGTAATACATATCAGATGAGTTGAGATGATACAAAAATCATAATGCCTTTAGCCCCCAATCCCCCTCCCGTTCCGTCACCACTGTTTGATGCAGGGCCGGATCCAGAATTCTGGAAGGGTGAGGGGTTTGGCCTCCAGTGATCCTAGGGTCTAAGGAGAGTGGGTTTCCCTCTATCCATTGTGAAATTCTTGGATATTTAAGTACAACAGGGAACCCCCTTCAATTTAGCCATGCAAAGCACCTCTCTCTTTTTTTTTCTCTTTTTCTTTTTCTCTTTTTTTTTTTTTTTTGGCCAAAAGCAGGGGGGTCCGGACCCCCCCTCTGGATCCGCGCCTGAGATGTTATGTCATAGAGGGGAGGAAACCATAAAGAGTGGAACCCCTTCCATTTGATAAAATTTGGGTACAACGGAGGGTACGTGCTTTGATGTAAAATAGTGCTATTACCTTGCAAATTGTGAAACATTGTTTAATAATATATATATATATATATATATATATATATATATATATATATATATATATATATATATATATATATATATATATATATATATATATATATATTATATATATATATAATGTGATGTACTGACGTTACCAGTCGCACGTAAGCACTCTAAGCAAGTTCCTTGTTTCGCAGTGTAAAGGAAACAGGAGTTTCCGGGTCAAGAAATAGATAGCATGAAGCCAGTTTACACTTACGAATAATAAACACCTACTTCTGCTATGGGCATGTGCCTTACCGTGACTTAAATGTCACAGTCGAAAAAGAAAAGGCATGAGGGGGTGGGGGAGCCATGCATGAACCCCCCCCCCCCACACACACACACACATAAAAAACACGTTTGGACTCAAATTCATTCGAATTCCAGAACCATCTTTTCACTTACCAAACTGCTTGCTCCTAACTGGTTAATATTCCTCTACCACAAAAACTGTAATTTAAAGCTGAACTTACCATGGCCCATGATTAAAACATGAACTCAAACGTTTTGTATAATGTTGAAGAATATTGTTACATGAATCCAATCAAAATATTCGCGACTTGGAATAGATTTGTGTTTCTAGTAATTAACAAGTGAAGTGGCTAGGGTTTCATGTGGGGGAGTGGGGGGGGGGGGTCAGCGGCACGATTGGAAGAGTGAGAGCTGGAGCCCTTCTTCCTCACTTCATCTAACCTGACTTATATTCTGTATGGCTATCTTATTTGAATAGCAGTTGTGATCTATTGGCTTACCATCTAGTGAAGGCCCCGGTGTTTAGGGGGAAGGGGGGCTGGTACAATAAATCGCTTAAATCGCCTATTTCTACACTCTGTTAAAAAGTTATTACGTCACATACCTTCATTAGCTAATTTAATAGAAGTTTAATAAATCAATTCCTTAAATTTAATTCACCGCGGACATATTCCATATTTTGCCCTGTATTATATATCTATATAATAAGTATACCATTGCAATGTTGTTACTTCTTGACACTTTCACTGATTTTCACACCGTCAGTAATCTATCTCATCCTTTTGAACATCCAAGCAGGGAGTTGTTATAAGAAACAACTCCCTGATCCAAGTATCCAAAATAACTACAGTGGAACCATTTATTCGGGTCTTTTGACAATGGTTTCAGGCGGAAATATATTTTACCAACACGCTCTACTCTAGTTTGCGATGGTGCCGAAAGTTAGCATTCCATTTATACAGTGCGCCACCATTAATCACACAGCTACTACACAAACAGATGTATATTTAGGTCAGAACACCAGGACGAAATTACATCACGAAAGGTTTTCGCTTAAGAAGCAGTTATTATTAGCGAGGACAAAAACAGAAAAACAAAGATCTTATCAACTTCGGTGATAAACAAAAGCGTAAGATTCGCATCCTTGATGATGGTAATATATTTTAAACAGATTGATTGGGGCCTACAACACGTTTATGGCCTACGAAGTTGATATATTCGTATCAGGTGTACCATACAAGAGTTATAGATACTACTGGATTCACATGTAAAACTGGATGGCTAAAGTAATGCTGTCTTGTTAAAAAAAATTAAAAAATAAACTTTCGATGGGATTTGAAGAACTACGGAATCAAAACTCGATAGAAGAACAACCCGGTAAGTTTTACTTGTTAACTTTATGTGGATAGTATATGATAATAACAATAGCAGTAGTAGTAGTATTATTTTTATTATTATTATTAGTAGTAGTAGTAGTAGCAGTAGTAGTAATAGTAGTAGTAGAAGTAGTAATAATAATAATAATACTATTACTAATAATAATAATACTACTATGATGATGATGACGACGATGATCAGTAGGATATATTTGGCGTTTTTCTAGTCTTGTTTATTTATTTATTTTATTTTATTTATTTATTTATCTTTTATTGAAGTGCAGTCGAGGCCTCGAATGTATATTTCAAAAATGTTGTGAAATTGCTGTTGTATGTTGCAGCTGTATCATGAGTGTGCAAGCAATACTGGTATCTGTTTATTTTCGGGTTTTATTTGCCTTTTGCGTTCGTTTTTGTAATTAATGAACAAGGAATATTTGGAATGTTGTAAAGATGTGACGTTAGGTCTCAATACATTTGATTTCTTTTCTATAGATCATGTGACACGTCTCTTCGAGAATGAGTATGGAACATTCGTGGTTACGATTTTTGACTGATTTCGTTAGCGTCGCCCCTCTCCTTTATTAATACGAAACACTCACACATTAGCACGAAACTTATTTAATGCGTTAGTTTATAACAACGTTACAGAACATCAATAATAATATCTTCGTGAAGTCTTATTCTTTCAAAGCAAACATCCAGAATTGACAAATGAAGGTTATAGGTCTTAGGCTTATTTGCATACAACGTTCTGGGCGGAAGTCGCTATGTTATCATGCATGTATGTAGCTTATGTATTTTAGATCCTCCTGCAAGCAGGAACTCGTGAAGAAGCCATCATTGGTTTATCAAAGCCGCAAGCTGACCGAAGTCAGTCTCTTACATTCATATTTAACGTCCATGATTATGAATTGTCAATTGTCAACAACTCTGTAACTGGACGACATACATTAATCTTGCAAGTGACTCGAATTTATCAACTACAATTACCATTTAAGAACAAAACTTCCTTGGATGTATGTGTATTTGTATTTGTAAGTGTGTGTGTGTGTGTGTGTTAGTGAGTGAGGGATATTCACAGTTAACCTCTACTGCGACTGTTTTGTTTATATTTCTGTTACTTTCCGTTCGGCTTGCTAAATAACATATCGCACCTCTGGTAATGCTTCCTGATGGAACGTTCATTCCATCTTCACACGGTGCTAACGACATTATTGATCTTTTCAAGTAGGGCTGCAGTAAAGTATACGGAAATGTTTCAGTTCCATCAGAAATATAACACTTCTGTCATCAATACGTTAATAACATAAGAAGAGTCATTGTTGAGTTAATGTCTTCAAAATTGGAATCCCTGGAATGGGATTTTATCTGAATTGTTAACACTGCAAGTGGCATTCAAAATGATGAATCCTTTATTTGTCC
Organism: Apostichopus japonicus; assembly: GCF_037975245.1. Classification (NCBI taxonomy): domain Eukaryota; kingdom Metazoa; phylum Echinodermata; class Holothuroidea; order Aspidochirotida; family Stichopodidae; genus Apostichopus; species Apostichopus japonicus. The sequence goes on from NC_092565.1 coordinate 19,977,192, forward strand.
ATAATTCATTAATCGACGAGCCTATAATAGTTACAATATGAGGTCTGGTTTTTATCAAAAGAGGATCCTTTTTTTTTGGCATGGAATTGATGAATAATTGCAGGTCGACACTGACGATTTTCTTTGCAAATTGTTTAATGAACATATGCCCTATATTGTTCTAATTTATTATCGAGAGAGGCGCTGATCCATAGGGCGGCGTGGGGGGGGTGGGGGAGGCACCCTTCCCCTCTCCCCTTTTCATCATTACACAACAGTATAATAGTAGTCATTAGCACAACCTTGCACTCAGACCTATAATTATAGTCCTGTGATTTTCTTGTCTAAATACGCCTAAGTATGACACCAGGGGACGTCTAGAAGTTTCCATACTTCTGGCCACCACCACCACCGCCCTACGTGGGAGTCGGCTTTAACCAGGCCGTGGCCACACGCCTCCTTTGTAAAATTCTGGATCCTATCCTATATTTATTATCTGTGGAAAATCAAATAAATAAATAAAATCATGTGGCTTGCCGCTGAGTCATTTTGATGCCAAATAAGCACACACAAAAAATCACATCATCCACACTAATTGTTAAATTTCTACTAATTTTATAAATAATTGAAATGTCTGGCACGGCAAAGAGTATCTCAAAGTCAATTTTCCAAGGACAATATTTGTTTTGTTTTTCTTTTATTAATCTGAAAATTTAGCTAGACGTTATCATTTTTTTTGCATATATAGTAAATATTTATAAATCATCAAACACTATTGACGATTTCTTACTAGAATTTGTAGATTTATATACAATATAACATTATATGCGGCATTGATATACGTTTCCATAGTAACGTGCTTCACAAAATTTAATTAGCCTCACTTATTGTATATGAAAATATTGACAAATCATGCATAACCTTCTCAAAGGGTGGTTGACGTTATAAACAGTTAATGCATGATGGCTTCTGATCAGTTTATGTGCTGCAGTCAAGTGTTATATTTCTCGCTGAAGTATAATTTAATTAATTAATTTGTTTTGTCCAGACCGTGACTCTGTATTCTCTTGTGTCTTATCCATGATCACGTGATCATGATCACGTTCCTATCGTAGGAGAATTTGGGCTAAGAGTGAAATCAGCTACACCAGACATAACATCGTTATAATCACATGGTCACGGTCCCGGAGTTAGACTGATTGGGGCTACGAATGAAATCAGATGCACCAGACATAACGCATAACATTATTTTGATCACATGACCAACGGTCCTGGCGTAAGACAAATGAGGCTGGGAATAATATCAGCTGCACCAGACATAACATCGTTATTATCACGTGATCTCGGTCCTGGCGTAAGATAAATGTTGCCGGGAAGCGTAATTTTTTTCCTAGGAGGGTTAGGGGCAATTAACATATATAGGCGTATCCAGGCCCTCGCGCAGGCGTGTTACTCGTAAAAAGTTTATGGCTAGTAGTATTTCATACAGTGTGTGCGACGCGATTCACGTTTTGCACATGTATACGTATATGCGTTCATGCAGCGACGGAGACCTGTTCGACTGACAATCCTTGCGCCAATCTTCAGCTGGAATCTTGCCCTAGATTAGAGGTTTTATTTGCCCTACATTAGGTTTATTATTTAATTGTCATTTTGTTTTTCACATTTTGTTTACAGGGTTTTTGTGTAACGTCACGTATTGATGGTGGAAAATAGTGGCTCACATTTTAAAATCATGATTTCAGTGTGGAAAATGTTAACACATTTAGTAGGAAAAACTTTACATTTTTAGACAAGATCCACAGGATTTGTACATAGGGTTAAAAGTGGGACTATCTATCCTTGACAATTTCATGAAAATAAGATGTATGTCTTACTTGAAGCTTGAAATAAAGATTTTTTGTCTTCTTAATAGAAGTTACAATGAAGTTACAAAGTGCATAAAATGGGACCACTATGATGTTTTGTAATGCCCATGGACTATATTTAAGCCTTTACCTGATTTAAGTTTGCATGATATTAAATCACAAGCCGATAGGCAGACTATAAGTCCCCTACATAAAATAACACCTCCAGAAAATTAATAATTGAAGTGACGATTTGATCGCGCTTTAATTTGTATTTCTTTAGCCCGCGTCCCATCACTTATTTTCTTCAATTCTCACTTGGTAATCCTTGGCCAAAAAGCAAAGTGCATTACGTGTAAAACTGTACAGCAGAGATCTATTGCTTTGTACAGCGTACATAGTGCCCACGTACACCCCACACGTGTATTACAACGATCGATGGGTAACGCGTGTCTATGAGTAACACGCATGCGCGAGGGTTTGGATACGCCTATAAATGATAATTACCCCTAACCCTCCTAGGAAAAAAAAATACGGGAACCAAAACAGCTGCACCGGATATAACATCGTTACTATCACGTGAACTCGGTTGTACTTAAAATCGACGCTGTGCTAAAGCCGGCTTAGCATGATAGCGATTACTTCCATGCTATCCCTCTTCACTGTGTGGTGGTGTTTCACGAAATTATACATCGCCAAATCACTGCCATGACCCAGTCGCAATGACATGGAAACAATTTCCATGTAAGATTACTATTTAAAGGGAGTGAAGACTCGCGCGCAAAGAAACGTAGTATGCCGGTAATCTGACCTAGCTTCGGATGAGGTGTAACAGAAGTGTTAGACACCACCATCGATTCCAGAAAATACACACACAGCTTGCTACCGTCGGTAATTAGACAGTAGTGTACAGTCAATACATGCAGCTACGGTCAATTCCCACAACACAGTGTACAAAGTAGCGATGGACATCTTAGGTCCAGGTAAAGATAACAAGGTATCACGTTTCAAAACTGTCTGCATTTTGTAGCGACACGAACAAAACGTCACTTGCAAGCAACGGAACAAAGGTTACGTACTTAGATACATGGTGCTATGTAATTGCACATTGGAAAATAATGTTTCTGTGCAGTATCAAATTTAAACTTATTTCACCAAAAGTAAGTAAACAAAGTAAAACATGTCGCAGAACCATAAATAAGCAGCTAGGCCTATTTTAGTGTCTCAAACAATTAAAATAATACATTTGCAAAAATACCTACCAAGATAGCTTGGCTTCTGTTACGTTAGGCCGGCTCCGCTATTACTAGGCATTTACTATACAGTAGCTAGGTGTGAGCGATTCCTAAGCCTATACAGTACCCCACTGTTACTTTGAACCGCTACTCGATTAGTGCGATTCGTATACATTTTCCCAATTATTTATCTTGTCTTTTAGCTGCAGACTGGTGCGCGAAAATATCGCGATTACTCCATTACACTATCTAAATCAAAGCGATCTTCTACGCAATGAAAATCTAAGGTTGAAATAGCATCTATCTTCAACTCGCAACTGGTGTTGAGTGAAAATCTTTACACAAAATTCTAGCAGCAACTAGTAACAACAAACTTGTCTCAAAACTCCTTAAATTGTTGTATATTTTGCGAATTATGACTGATGGCATGTAGGAAATGCTTTAAGAAATAATTTAGATGTTTGGTCACTTTAAGTGTATTGTTATTCTTACACGACACAATTTTAACAATGCTTATTGTTAGTAGTCTAACCTGCATATACTCTACTATGCAGGGTTTGTCTGCGCTTAACCAAGCCGTCGTGATTTTCTTAATTGGTTGAGAAATTAATTTATGCACACAACATATTTATGAATGCCTTTAAAACACATTACGTACTTCGTAAGCTCAAACCGTTCCCTCTAATAAATATTTATCTTAGATTTTAAATGATACTTTCGCTGTATGTTTGTAAAAGACCCATGAAGGTTGTGAACAATCTCCGTACATTATGTAAATGCATATAGCGAACAATTTTACACATTTATTTCGCAATGGGGTCGGTCATTGATAAAAATCTAACTTGGCGACAATTAATTTTCGTACTTGAACGGCGCCTAGCCATTTCCCCCAACGTAACTATATATCCAAGCTGAAGTTTAATTTGGCACTGAATCTCAACAATTGCGAAAAAAAAATGGAAAACTTCAACAATGGAAGCAAATATATAATACCGATGATTCAGTGATATCGTTCGTTCCAATAGCAAGGCTGTATGTACAAAGAATTGCACACAATTTGACCACTATTGACCCCCAAATGACCTTTCACCTCCACAAAAAGCAATAGGCTTCTTGAACATAACGTGTCACAACTATAAACTAGTTATGAGATTGTTCCAAGCTGCCCCTCTTGAGGTATCGTGTTTACTGGGTTTCCACAGTTTGGCCATTGTGACCCCAAGTGACCTTTGACCTCTTCAAAAACAATAGGCTTCTTGTACTTAACGTTTCACAACTACATACCAAATATGGTAATGGTCCAAGCTCCCCTTATTGAGATATCTTGTTTACAAAGTTTTCACAATTTCACCCCTGGTGACCCCAAATGACCTTTGCCGTCCCCAGAAAACAATTGGCTTCTTCTACTCAATGTGGTACTCCTACACACCAAATATGAGCTTGGTCAAAGCTTCCCTTTTTGAAATATCATGTTTACCAGCAAGGAGGGACACACACACACACATATACACATACGTACATACACACATACACACGCTTATCTGCCTGCATACCTACAAAGGTTACGATTTCATCGAAACCAAACACATCGCTTGGTTTCGATATTTTCTTAAAGCATAAAATGATATACATATTCCCCCTTTGCATTGAGACAGCAGAGGATGATTCACCAAACATAAAACATTCTTTTGTTTTTATTTCTCGACTTCCCCGACTCGTATTGTTTCTTTCGATATCTCAGTTTATTTGTTCTATACAAGAGTGATTCTGTTAAAACAATCCAAATAGCTTGAACGACATTTATTTATGTTTCACTACAAGTTCGGTCGGCACCAACTTTCGTTTCCCTCACAAGTTACTTTCAACAACGTTGTTGGCAGTTGAATGTTTTCACAGTTACTGTAGGCCTACTGCATTAAACGTGTTAAGCTATTGAAATATAAAAAAAAGCATACAAGAAATTAGTATTGAATGAATAACTTTCATATTCCGTTCTAGCTTCTCTTTTATAATGCTGAATATTGATTTATCGATAATATTTTCTCTCAGTGAGAATCGAGACAAATATAACTACTGTGATAGGACACATCGCCTTTTTTCGTACACCAACCTGGTTACCATGCCAACGTTGTATCAAGCAAGGCGATACTGCGGTTGATAACAATTGTATCACTTCCTCCTTTTAATTATGACATCTGTTGTTCAATATAATCTTCATATCTTTCAATTCACTTTCCGAAGGTAAGGTTGCTCAGGGTTAGGAAATGAACTTGTTGCAAACTGTTAATATAATAACAGAAAAACTGAGCATACTGGAGGGGGGGGGGGGGAGGACGGAGGGATTCATGATATATTTACAAGACCTAAGCAGTTCGACGATATATTGTTATACATTAATTTTGTTTTTTCGTTCTTGCAGAAAGAATGGCGACGACGAAACCGAGCAGACTACAGTCTATTTCCCGCGTAGTAAGACGAGCATTCCCGCACATAGTTCTGATCACTGTGTACCTGGGCTACCTAGTGTTAGGAGCCTGTGTATTTTGCCGTCTGGAACATCAAATTCAGGCGAAAGAGTTCTTGAGAGCCAGGAATCACTGTAAATCGGCCATTCTTGATAAAATGGAAAATATGACGAACGGCAACAAGACTGGTAAGTGATTATCTCTCTCTCTCTGTCTCTCTGTCTATATCTCCTCCTATGACTCTCTGATGTTATTTATCTCAAGCACGGTCATCGTCGTCACCGTCACCATCATCGTCATCGTAATCGTCGTCAGCCGTCGTCATTTACCATTGTCGTCATCGTCATCGACGTCTTTCTGTATCGTCATTGACACCATCATTTTCGTTGTCATCGTCCGTCATCATCGTTTTAACTGTATCGTCAACATCCAAACCCGTCGGCAGCAATTTGTCGTCGCCGTCATCACTGTATTCACTATCTCATCACAATTGCATCATCACCAATTAATGTCTTCATCATTGTCCCACATCGTCATCATCAGTCTTCAAATACCAATTTAACATATGAAAGAAAGAAACTTCCCTTTTTTATCATTCGGTGAAGTTTTTCCATCCCACACCACTAGTCTTATAATAAAAAATATAGTCCAAAAATTAACAACGTAGCTTGACAAAGGTACATCATCATCAACGCCGCCTTCCTACAAAATAAGGAGTATGTAAACTTGCCGAACAAAGGTCAGCAAATCTTGTCAACTTACTGAAACCATATTTTATTTATGTGATGCGACCTTCCAATTAGGCAATTTGTCAACATGACTGCATCAATTAAAGATGATTAGATTATCAGACTTGCCGTTGAATTGCGAATCCGTTGTCAGCATGTTAACACTGTACAAATTGTCAACATGATGACAACAACATCCGCCAGTGTTGCTGCCCCCAACCCGCCCCCACCCCGCCCGACTGTTAAACACATAAGTGACCGAACCAGAGAAGTGTCAGCAATAAGTTTTTTATTCGCAAAGATATAAGTCTTTATTAATGGTGTTAGCAAGTCAAATGTTGATATACCCCTAAAATATCCTCGTTACTTTAGAATCCGAAGGGCACTTTAGATGCAGCCAATTTCCGACTTTAATTTCACGTATTTCCTTCACGTGTCGGTTTAATTGTTTACTTTATTAATTTCTGATGTACATCACCATAGCAATCAATGAAGCTAGTCGACTTTGGAATTCTGTGTCCTTTTGAATTTCTTCATTTCCCCCAAAAAAGCTATTGGTTAACGGGGAAAAGAAACAAATTTTAATGCGAGTAAATATTCATAAACTGAAGTATGACTGAATACCACCGACAGTGGTGGCAAGATGCTCCATTTATCTTTCTATAGATGCCTTAGCAACGCCTGGATGAGATGGTTCACGTTCTTTGCTGTCATTAGATATTTAGGACAATTTCTATGATAGCAGGAGAGAGTCATTTCAGAGAAGTTTTTAACGGGATGCATTTAATTCGGGCAAACGGGTTAATTCTGATGTTGTAACATTGATTACGGATCATTTACATTAGCTGCTGACAATATTCGTTGCAATTCGGTATCACCTCTATGAGAAACATTTCCTTCCCAACATTTGAGTTTCATCAATAAAAGCGGCTGTACCAACTAGTTTAGCATGCTGCACAGATCATTAAGCCAGCTTCGTATGGACGATACAAAATTGAATAGGAAAACAGAATCTTTAATTGGTTTCAAGTTACGTTTTAATAAATACAGTAGTTAAATATAGTACAAAGTAAAAATGTCAATCCGGCCCTTGTTGTTGCTGTTAAGTCTTTGTTTTATATTCTGATGACTCCTCCAAAACAAATTCTTGCTAAATCACAGGGCATCTACATATTTTATGGAGGAATTTGTTCGAAAATAACAAATCGTAACGCTGCTCATAAAGTAGCTTCCAAAGGGGACGTTGAACTGCTCAGTTAGTGATTCAAACGAGAACTATACCCGGCAGACGGTATGTTGCATTTATCCCGCCAAAAGTATATAGGAAATTCTAGTATATGAGCATCAGTTAACGTGCAGTCTGTCCTTAATACTGCCAGACTTGTCCTTCGTGTGACTGTTCTGAAACCTTGTAAACAAGCTTACTCAACAATTCTGGTTTTAAGTTTCAATGGTATGTATGTGCCCCTCAGTAACTTCTCGGCTGCTTTCGTTATAGGGAAAGGTGAAAGTTCTTTTAAGATCAATATATGTCAAAGTCTGAAATCCTTGTAAACATAACTCCAAAATGTGAAACTGCAATGAATCTCATACTCCGATTGTACATCTACCTTAGCGAGTACAAAACCTGTAATGCTTTAGGAAGAGGTCAAAGGTAAATAAAGGTCAAATGTTGAAAACATTGTAAACTTGGTAACTCCGAAAGTAAAGCTTGCAATGAACCTCATACTTGGTATGATGGTGTCGAACTATGACTAGGTTGTTGTTATTATCTCTTGGCGCACATAGTCGGGTCAACTTTCTGCTAAGCTAGGTTTGTGTATGTTCAATACAGTCTAGGTTGGAAATAATCTGAAAAAAAAAGTGCACTGAATCGGTCAGAAGATTCTGGAGTTGTCTGACTTTACAGCAAACACACTTGACCTTTTCCAGTTGTCAAACCCTGAGTATCAAGAAGTTAACTTGCTTTATCAAATGTTCTCAACATTGGCCTTGTCCATGTAACATATACCTGATGATTTTGGTTTTGTCGTTAAGTTGTCAAAATACTTTTCATGATGAAAACAAAATACAAAAAACAATGCAATAGCTTTCATTCTTGAATAACAATTTCTAAAGGGGTTGGTGGCAAAGCTGATGTGTAAGCTCAATTATATAAAGAACATGACCATTTTTCGTACAGTATCTAGTATGTGACTGTATGCAGCAGACAGTAGGAAGATCTGGTTATAGAAACATTTTCGCATTCAATTCATATCGTAAAATCCTTATCAGTGCCCACAGGTGAGTATTGGATATGTAATGGTTTAGGGATTTCGTAATCTCTGATCTAAATGGTTCTCATTTCATTCTTGGACAAATTTAACTTTTAACTGTATCATCAGGTAGTTGAGTGAAAATATTATGACAAGGAAGCAAAAGCCTTCGAGCTTTGTGGTTATGATTTCATTTCATTTGATTTTATTATTTTCATTGAAAGATGACCGGACCAGAGGATGCAGAGTTGGAGGTACCCTTAACAATTTTATGTTCGACTAGATGTCTTTATTATTTTTTTCTCTATATTCCTTTCATTTAGGAAAGATGATACAACTTCATGTAGAATAAGCTTTTTGCTTTTCTTCTTTGATTAATTTTGTAATTAAAGTATCATCGTTCTTCTCCCGGATCCCATTGCAACCTTTTCCACTTTATTTCTAATGCACACATGAAAAAAGTATTAAAAAAATATATGAAAATTGAAATCATTACACAATCCAAATTCCAAAGAATGAGAATTTCATCTCTCTTTGAGAGTCTCCAAGATGGTCATTCGTTAGAGTAGTTAAAGTCACTCTTATCTAAGAGTGACATCTTTTCATTTTTATAGCTTTAAATCTTGTGTGCATATTTCCATACTATCAAAGCTAAATTTTCTAAAATTCACTCTTCTAAGGAGAATACTAACATCACTCTTCTGAAGATAAAGTATATTGTGGACAGAATATTTGATTGGAAATTTATGAAAAGAATTTTTGAAACTAAAGAAAAAAATATTGTTCTATTCGAAACAATGATGAAGGGATTTCAAGGCCTGTGCTCAAATTTCTTTTACAAATTTTTTGTAATCAGTTTCCTTGTTTTCTGTGCTTGAATATTGAAATTGTAATAAAAAAATTTAAAATTAAGAATCTCCATTGAATCGATAATGATAACCAATAGTTCTGTAAAACCGCAATAGTTTTATCATCCTTACCATTTCGTTGACTTTTATACGGCCTAGATTTTTTCTTTTAATTTTCTTTAGTATAAATAAATTGATTATTTCACGGTATGAATGGGTTATTTTTTATCTTTAGTTCAAAATGAACTTCGACTTTTCAAGGAAGCTGAAAGTAGTTTAGTTAATGAGTTTCAGCATAATTCAGTTACAAGTTTGCTATTCTTAGAACTACTCCCTTTCTTGAATAGTTTCTTATGTAGTCTTTATCCATCCATCTAATCCTATTCATTTTATTTTATGCTTTCTTATCTTAGCCATAGCCAGTATTACATTTTCCAACAAATCCGATTCAATTAACTTTGAGAACAGCATCAATTTTGTATCAATATTGCTTTCTTTTGAGTATTCAAACAATAGTGTGTTTTATTTTTTTATATTAATAACTCTGAGCATCTTAAATCTGTTAATGTTGTGACCTACCTTGTATATGTTGCTCTACTTTTCTTGGCAGACAGCGTAATACTTCTCAAATTTCGATTATAAACTAGAACGGATGTAATGATTATAAAGAAAGCTAAGCACTTAGCAGATTATATAAACAGAGAGATAGAGACACATAGAGAAAGTTGGGGTGGCGTAGACAGATAAAGATAGATATATAGATAGGTAGATAGATAGATAGACAGATAGACAGACAGACAGATAGATAGACAGACAGATAGACAGATAGACGGATAGACGGATAGACAGATCTCTTCGTCTTCGTTACGGTGACACATCCGCAAAAAGGGACAATATCTCACCACACACACGTCAAGAGAGTAATTAGTTAAATCTGACACGAGTACTGATATGAGTGACAGGATTCACAGAACCACTGGAACTACTAATGAGGTCTGAAGGCAGACTATTCCAATCCTTAATTGTATTTGGAAGAAAACTATACTTATAGCAATTGGTACTGGCATACAATTGGCAGAAATGCATATCGTGCATGTTCCGACTCCTACGCAGAGGCTTCCTTAGGCAGTCAATAGGAATCTGAGCCTGACCATGGATGCCCTTAGCAAATAAGATGATTCTACTTTGCCTGCGCCTCTCTGCCAAGGGCACCAGGTTTAGGTCCCGTAAAAGAGATAAAACAGAGCCAGGCTCTCTTGAATAATCTGAAGCGATGAAACGGGCTGCACGCCTCTGAATGTTTTCGAGGTTGTGCTGCAAGAAAGCTTGGTGGGGTTCCCAGACAGAACTGGCATATTCCAATACTGGCAGGAGGAGACCTTTATACGCAGCCAATTTTGCATCCTTCGAACAAGGGGATAAGTTGATAGACAGATAGAGATAGATGATAGATAGCGAGACAGAAAGATGGAGGTGGAGATAGAAGTGATTGTGTACTCGCATACTGGTACTATGTTCACTCGTCTTGGTAAAATCCGAAGTAATCATACAAGACCGTGTAAAGTAACGATACATGAGACTAAGTCAGTAATGATACAATCCCTAAGTGTACTACAAATCATACTATACAATGATGACAACATATACTAAGTGATGATACAAGCAGACTGAGTAATGATTCAGCAAACGGAAATAATGATGCAAACCCATAAGTGATGATACAAACGGACTAAGTTATGCATAGTTCTCCTGACTGCAGTAATGACGCAATCCCTAAATAATAATACATACAACCATAAGCAATGATACAAGCATATCAATTAATGATATCGATGACTAAATAATGATAAGCGTATACTGAATGATGATACAGCTGGCTAAATTGATGATACATCCGTCTAAGTAATGATACAATTACTAATAAGTGATACAGCAGACTAAGCCAGTAATTATGCAATCCCTAAGTGATGATAAAAGTATAATGAATAAATCACACGTTAGTTCGCTGTAATGATAATATCACTAACAGTCCTTAATATTTTTGAACCATTCATGATTAAATTGTTCGCTTCATTATTTCCTTTAAGATTGCTTGCATTTACAAGGCACACTGACATTGTACTGAGTGTCATATATATATATATATATATATATATATATATATATATATATATAAATATATATATACATTATCGTCTTTGTGAAGTGAGTGTTATTTTCCCTCACGTTTTGTCTTCTTTGTGACAGCAGATACCCGTTTATGATACGGGAAATAGAACTCCGACAGCTATATAGAACAGTGAAATAAACTAAAAGGAGATAATTACAGAGCCTCTTGGGGAATAATTGCATTTTCAACTAATTATTGAGGGTATGATTTACAACGTCTCCATCAAATTTTGATCCATTGAATAGGTTAATTTAATTGGTATGGAACTGTCTGGCTTCTATCACGTGGAGACTACGGAGTCATATGGAAATCACACGTACACATATACACGCACAACATAAAGCAATATTATATGACTCATGTGTGAGAAACGACCGTTCAACTATCTATAGCTTATCGTTCTGTCTTGTAATCTTTCGTCTGTTAAATGTAAGAAATTAAACATAGTATATACACGGGTACACTGAATAATTTATCGCAGCTCTCTCGTATGTATGTAGTAATAAAGCCCATGCATGTTTGAAAGGAGGGTTTAGCTTTATGATTTCTACTTGTCTCGTTCGCATGCAGATCAAACATTATATTCCCAGACTGTTGTTTACGTTGCCATGTTCTTTCTTATTTATAAAGTAAATATTTGAGATCAGCCGTTAACTCGGTTGTCGGTTCGTTTAGAGATATCTATATGTACTAAAAGAACTTTCAACCGTATATATAGGTTTATAGATTCTGTGTATATTTCCCTCGTGCCTAATTGACAAATTCTATTGTTTCATGTTCCATTGTGTATACTTCAATCAGAGAGCAATGAACTTAATCGTTGGTTGTGATGATAATCATAAAAAAATATATATAATAAAGAACTCCCAAAACTGATCCCCCAAGTGTATAAACTGTTGCATGCGAAGTAGTTTTATTATCATGTGTAAACCCAATCTCACAACATTTTGAGAAATTTATACAAATTTATATTCGGCACGGAAGGGCCGTTTCCTGCCCAAAAAATGTGTTATTTTGAGTATGAGGAGGGGAGTGCGTACGTACCAACCACTCTCCTCTCAGCAGCCATTATACTGCAGTGTACGAATCAATACGTTGGAGTTATACTATAGTTACCCAAGAATAATCACCTATTGCCCCAAAAATAGGATTATGCTAGAATATCAAACAATAGTCACTCATGGCCAATACTTAATATCACCTGTTAGAGTCCCCTCACCTATTCGACCCCCCCCCTTCTCCCCTCCTCTCCCTCCCCATCCTAATCCATCCCTTTCACCCACCCTACCCCCTTTCCTCCTCACACAATTTTTCATCACTATGAAATGAAATCATCTAATATTATACTTAAACATTCCTCAATATTGGATAAATATGAAAGTCAGAACTTCCACAAAAGTGCTCTTGCATTTTTCTGCAAACCACTGCTAGTCAAGACATGAATACTAAATAGCAAACCTATTGTGGGAGTAACACTGATAGATTTACCTTGAACAATTCTCCCTTTATTGTCATAACAGTTAAATATATGCGGGAAATGATGTTAGAAGAACTCGACAACTTTGAGAAGACTTTGATGATGCCAGAGTGGAAAGCAGGTCGAATGGAAACACATATCGTCGACCGATCTTTTACCTTCGCCAGCTCCATGTTATTCTGTATGACAACGATAACAACCATAGGTAAGCAAATCTTTGACAAAAATGTCCTGAATTCATTAAGTTCATAGACAATACGATGAACCATTGACAGTTTTGAACGAATATGATTTTTTTTTTATGGATTTTAATAATCACCCATCTCTTTTACTCACTTTCCTTAATTCCTTCGGCTTCTTTTCATGACGAAAGGAGGGGGTGGGAGGGGGAGGGGAGGGGGAGGGAATCAGTCTTTTAGTGAGTGTAAAAAAAATCTTACGGCTACTCTCCCTCAATATACGTCAATATACCACGTGGAACAATTGGAAAATTCCGTGTTGTATAAGTATCACAAACCAGATAAAAGCACCAGCAGTGTATTGAACCCGAGAGCACTGTATGTATGTATGCGTGTATGTATGTATGTATGTAGTTTAGATCCTCCTGCAAGCAGGAACTCGCCAAGAAGCCATCACAGGAACTCGCGAAGAAGCCACTGTGCCGTAAACATATTCGACTTTCCGTTAAATCAGGGCTTAGTGTTAAGAGATTTATATATTATTTATATATTATATCCGGAAATTTATATAGTAACGGATGACAAACTGTGTGATCGATCAAATCAATTAATCAGTCTGGTTAATTATATGAAGCAGTCCTATTTCAACTTAAAAGACGAGAGCTTCTGTTGTGTGTATATTTGGGGTGAAGGACGTACAGTATATATATATATATATATATATATATATATATATATATATATATATATATATATATATATATGATAGATATATATAATGATATATATATCTATATCTCTATATATCTATATTACTATATATATATATCTAATTATCTACCTATCTATATATATATATATATATATATATATATAGGTGACGGGTGGTTATAACGGGGACGTATACCCGTCTACGAAATATCCCATGAAACGACATGTTTTTAATTAATCTTTGCTCCTTTAATGTCTTCCTCACTTACGTAAAATTTGTTCGTGTGTCCGTTCTATAATCCCAACATCTACGACCCCGCCAATGACATTTACGGACAATAGTATTAGTAAGATATCGACCATCAATAGATCTGCAATGACAGCTGTGTTTCGATGAGACCTTCAGCGAAAGTTGGATGCTAACCTTGAACGTCGGGTTTCGTGATCTCATCGAATTTGATCGATTGAACGGGCTTAACAGATCTTACATGTTATTTCAGGCCATGTGCGATCAACAAATTACTGAGGAAGGGGACGGGAGGTGGTGGGTGGGAGGGAGGGAGGGAGGGAGAGTATCGGTCCAATTAGGAGATGCCATGGATAATAGACTAGGAGCCTCGAAAGTTAAGGAGGCCCAGGTCAAGGGTCATCGGTGAATACGTCCAGGAAAGATATAACAACATTTCGGTTTCTGTCTGTAAAACTTAATCAAAGGGCGTGGGGGAGGGGGGGGGGCGGACGAGCATGTGATGCCTTAGGGCCTCAGAGGGTGTTGAAAGGCAATGTGGGGTGGAGAATCTACTCCACCTTCCTCATCTAATCATGCATGCTTCTGTCAAGGAGATGGCAAAAGTAGCGAAATACCTCATTTTTGTTTATGTGTGTTGCATTTTTGTTGCAAAATTGCCACAATGTAAATAAAGGCACACAGTTATTCACTTAACGAACATCGTATTTCATATATCATCAGGAATTTATCACTTAAGCTAAAAAAAATTTAAAAATTCCCCTATATATCAACTTTCATTTAGTGAACATTTTGCACCAAATCAATCAACTATTCCACTTTACGTTAAAATTAGTATTTTAACTATTCTCTGGAAACAAAAGTTGCAACGGCTGACAGCTAAATTTTATCAGCTCGACACTTAACGACAAAATGTTGAAACAAAATGTACGCTTCGTGGCAATTTGCAAGAATGTCAAAATTGATCAAATTCAAATAAGTCATGAATTTGCTGCACAAATAAATGTCAACATTGGTGCATGAGTCATGAAAACATTTCTCCGAAAGCTGTCGAACAGCAAATTACGTGAGAAGCCAACTTTATTGCCAACTGTTATAATGTCCATACTTTGAATATTTTCATATTTTGACGGATCCTTAAACCAGTGAAGATAGATGGTTGCGTGTCATAACCAAATTTTCACTTCTCACTCTTATTATATACTTACCTGGGTTGTACAAACTCTATGAAGTATTTCAACTCTTCACTCTCGCTGAAGAATGCCATGGTAACGAGCTGCTATACCTATTCTTCACCAATTAGTCATGAAATTAAAGTAACAGTTTCAGCCGCCCCGATTCGTACATGCAAAAGTATAAAGTTATATAGAATAGGAAAGGCCTGCTATAAAAGTATTGCGTTTATATATCTAGAATGTACGCCATTTCTATACATAGTAAGCGATCGTTGTGACATGAATCCAAAATGCATATTATGTTGAATGTTTTTTTGATGGTTATAGCGGAATAATTTATACTGAAAATGCGAGCAGTTGCATGCTTCAACGTGTTCGTGTAC
Source organism: Apostichopus japonicus (assembly GCF_037975245.1). Classification (NCBI taxonomy): domain Eukaryota; kingdom Metazoa; phylum Echinodermata; class Holothuroidea; order Aspidochirotida; family Stichopodidae; genus Apostichopus; species Apostichopus japonicus. The sequence goes on from NC_092565.1 coordinate 19,992,891, forward strand.
TATCCCCACAATATTATACCACACGACATTACGCACGCTATGGTACGGTATTCCTCCACGGTGTCGCCTATCCCATTGACAATTATTAATATATACCATATATATTGAGATCTAATATATATTTTGATATGTCCGATGGAATGTCGGAAGCTTCATAGAGATGGACACAAATGGGATTGGACGGTATATCGAATAGGGCATCCATTACGTTCTCAGTGCAAAGAAGAAGATTCCATAGCGGTGGGGTAGATTTAATGTCAGTCAGACTAGAAATGTCAATATTGAGGTTACATGGATATTGTACACAGTCGTATGTGTCTCTCGGCAGCTGCAGACATGTTATGCAAAGTCCATATGACGTCACTAAGGTCTGCACATTGTTCTTTCAATGGTTTCAGCTCTGCATTACTCTATATGTGACTGGGAATACCAAAGGGGAAAAAAATCATCGCGCGACAAAGACACCATATATAAACAAACTATCAACAACGACTGCATTCCATTTCCTGTATGAAATCCCTTTAATATTATATTGACGTCATGGCATATTATTACTTCAATTAAGTCACGTGATAAAAGCTGCCTTCTTCCAGTATTATGTTTGGTGTTAAAGGGACTATAGAGACTGCATTGAATGACTGCCTTGCTTAAGTTCATATAAAACATGAAACACTTGAAGCACGGCCAGAGAATAGCTTAAAGCATTGAGGCCATTTTAAAGATATCTAGCAATAGTGTGGTCACCATAGATAGTCTCTTAAGTTGTCAGTGTGTTCGGGCCGAGTAGTAAAGACATGCTGTGTCCATCTTAGGGACACTAGTTACCCCTTTGTAACTTTTGTATACTAAAGAATCCCAATTTTGAAAGTATATGTTTGTATAGAAAGATATACACCGAACTGGGTAGTTGCCAGAGAACCCTGCTTCTACACCCTTATGAAATGTCGACTAGGCCTATATATAGAAAGATTTTAGAATAACCAAAGTTTTTTACGGAGTTCAGTCTTAAAAGGTATGTACAAGACCCCGGTTTATGGGGTCACGAGCGTTGTAAGTTATGCAAAAAGGAAGGTAGTAAAGAGACAATCAGAAGAAGAAGAAGAAGAAGCGAAAGGAGGAAATTCATCTTTAAACTTCAAGCAGTGTGTCTTAGTTTCTAATATAGTAAAACACATAATTTGTGGCACTTATACTTCAGTTAGGCCTATTCTGAGATCACTGGCGTGACAGTTTGAACGTTTGAATGTTTGACTGTTGAGCATATGAAGTTATCTTCTATACAGATGTGTACAAAGTTACTTCCTTGTGTGAGAAACGAAAACTTATGTCGGTCAATTCTACGAAAAGGAAAACAAATATGAACAAATGCACTTGAACTAGATATAAATGTTGCTGTTTTTGGTAAACATTATACTCGTGTTATGTTACTGGCAAACAGTGCTTGGTATCAATGACGTCATATATATTAAATATTATAAGTATACTATGACGAATATAACCATGCGTTGGTTTAGGATGAGTGTTGAAGAGTTGGTAGCAAGTTTAGGCACATACATACATACATACATACATACATACATACATACATACATACATACATACATACATACATACATACATACATACATACATACATACATACATACATACATACATACATACATACATACATACATACATACATACATACATACATACATACATACATACATACATACATACATACATACATACATACATACATACATACATACATACATACATACATACATACATACATACATACATACATACATACATACATACATACATACATACATACATACATACATACATACATACATACATACATACATACATACATACATACATACATACATACATACATACATATATACATACATACATACATACATACATACATACATACATACATACATACATACATACATACATACACACATACATGTATATATGTGCATTAGTAATTTTCCTTCTTGAAATGGGAACAGATCTCCTTCCCTGTCCATAACATAAGGTAAACGACACGTATGCGCTATAAACTTATCCGTTGTTACTGGTATTATATGAACGTATTTTAAGTTAGTAGTTAACAAACAGGATACCATCATGTTTCTTGAGCTTCCTGTGTTTATATGCGTATATCGTTATACTTCATACTACTATATGAAGGCCTGCAATGTTATGAGGTTTAAAACAGTTTTCAAAATGGTTACAGGTATATTACACCACAATAAGAGTATAGTGCACGTCCGCATGGGTGTTTAACCATTGTCAGAAAACAGCCCTAAAGTGACCTACTGATTTGTTTGGGGCATTTTCTGAGTCATCACCACTTTTAAATGCTTGGATGTTGAAGAGGATGAGATAAACTACTGATGTCTAAAAATCTGGAGGATTGAAGGGGATTTAAGTATATTAGAAAATCTTGGCTGAAATAAGAAGATTCCACAGCGACAGCTGGCAGATGGGTTGGGAAGCACTTTGCTCAACTTTGAGCTCTTCTAGCTCAAAATCTAAATGGTCATGGTGGCAAAAGTTGAATGTGTTGTGATGTCCCAAGCCATTAGCTATCATTATGGTGGGTAGGACATGTCAGTTGAAAATGTCTATCTATATGCTCTATTGGCCTTGGAAAGTGACGAGTTTAGTGTGTAATTCAACAGGAGTAATTAATTGAACCTTTGCACATGCTTACTTTGTTTTATTGGTGATATCAACTCAGGGAAGTATACCGTTTAAGCGACGATCCCTTTGAGATCAACTTTATAGAGTCCAGTTATTTATATGACCTGTATAAATAGAGGGGGTATATTATCAATGGGATCTACCCTATAGGAGAGTTCAATCGCTCACTTGAGTATATCTTGTGAGTTTTACGAGAGAGAATTACTCATATAGGACTAAACATATAGACATTTGAGGATATGCTAACTATATTGGTTTGTCAATTTGGTATATTACATACTACAAACCACTCGTGTCCACATAACACATAGGCTCGAAATCGTCTATACATGATAGCACGAAACATTGAACAACCGATCATCATAAACCTTTGTACGACAGAATTTTTATTTCATAATTACACCCGAAAACTAGCAGTTCAGAATAATTTGTCTCCAACTTGGGAAATATTATATGTTTTAAAGTAATGTTCCTCCATAGATCAATACCAAAATAATAGTCTGAAAATAACATCATATACTGAAGCCGATAGACATGAATATTAATTTTTTTTGTACCTGCCTTCTGCTGCTGCTCACACGCAACCCTCTTACTCTACCGAGAGTACAAGCCAGCTGACGATTTAGAAACAGTTGTTTTGTTTTAATTTAAATTAATTAATTTAGGAAAAATTTCTTATGGCATTTGTATTAAATTTAGTCTCCGAAATAATAATTATATCACAAGACCACCAAAGTTCATAAAACTCAAAAAATCTTCAGCATATTATTATACATGAGTGTGATTCGTCACACCCAGAAACACAGAAACCTGATGGAATAAACACGAGATGATCAATCGATGAAGAACCACCTGGACAAACTCTGTCATTCACGTGTGATTTATCGTCCGCAACACCCAATAGAGCGAGAATGCTTGTAGAAGTATGCATGCGGTTAGAATAATTGAATGAACATGCCTATATACTTTAGTGAAATTAATTATAATTATTTCCTCCCTAGTTATTATATATTATGAATTATCCTCTTTCACATTATTCCGGGAAGTTCAAGAATGATCACTTTAATTACTTTGTTCACTGGATCGGGGTATTATGTCAACATGAATAATAACATTTTAACTCTGCAGTGTGTCACTGTGAATTGATGAAGCGAACCAAGTTAGAAACAAAAATATACCCGGAGTAAAAGAGGGATTTTTGTTTTCAATTCTGTACGTTCAAGCTTTTGAATAGTGCAGAAAAGGTTAATAAGGGGTTAATCAACGGTCTAGCGTGCGTTACTCACAGGATTAACCACTGACCTGAATGGACCAATAGGATTTAGGAATCTTTACTAAGTATGAATGAACATTTGATCAACATATTGCAAGATGAACACCATGAGGACAGTTCCACGGTAAATTCTCACGCATCACGCTCCATTAAGTACGATATATTAAACAGAGATATTAACAATATATGTATGAATATATATATATATGTATACCATGTGAAACAAACATATGGTGCGATTTTATCTCCAGAGAAAAGAAACACCAAAAATACATCAAAACGTAAAAGTAAAAAGTAAAAAAGTAAAATAAAAGTAAAATAAAAACACAAACAAGAGGGCAAGCAACGGAGTAACAAATTTATTACTAGCTACACAATCTGGAATACCCTTTTTCCTTGACAAATTATTAATTGATTGTAAATTGTAAAGGAACGGACCTAGTGGTTTGTGCATTAGGCTTTATAGTCCAGTCATAGGCGTACGAGGCGGGGGGGGGGGGGGGCAGTGGGCAGACTTTATATATATATAAATATGCAGTAGTTTGCCCGAATCTTTTTCAAATTTTTGCCCGACAACTCTGTGGAAAGTGTTTTATGTTATTTGTTTTGTGACATTAATATTAATACAGGCCTAATGATTTTCTTGATTTAGCATCATGTTGCCCGAATATTTTCGTGTAATACCACCGTAAGCGCAGCTCATCTGGGCTACCACGCTTTTTGCACTATCAAAAATTTTTCTTACTAGTCAACTGTATACCTGGACATCCCCGACATGAGTGTATATAAGAAACGTTTTCTTGTTCATGGATGGTGGGGGGGGGGGGGGGAGGGTAGTGCCTACAAGCCTAGAAGTACAGGTTTATCATATTCTTTGTTATTTATTATACTTTTTTTGTGAGAAGAATGGCAGTCTCGGTCGACACAGCGACATCATCCTGCCTACGTGTCGTTGAACAATGTATGTTTTTCTGGAAGTAGCTGAGTACTGTGTTAAAATAATAAATACGGTAACTAAATAGGAGCTTAAAAAATATACTGTCCTATTTTTCCCCTTCAAAGTGATGTTACCATTTTTTCTTCTTCTAATTTACCAAATTTTTGGGGAAGTGTAAATTTCGAAAACGTGAGATTTTAAAATAAAGAATGTTTAGATGCAATTTGCAAGGCCTCATAAGTGCCATTTCCGGCAATCTGAGAGTCATTTTTTGCGAAAAAATTTCTTGTACGATACGCGCCAACAGATGGTGGCGCTCTGCTTAGATAGTGTCACGGGAACTTTGGGGCACAAAAGTTTCTGCCCCCCCCCAAACTGAAATGGTCCCGTACGCCTATGAGTTCAGTCACTTATATTGATGGCCTTTACTTGCTTAAATGATTCTTTAATGGTTCAGCAGTATGTTTCAATAATACTGCATGCATAACAAATTAAGTTTCTGCCTGAATTGAGTCATATTGTAATGATTTACACATAACTGCATGGTTAACAAAGTGTTATGAACAAGCTCCGTGTCTGAGCTATACGCCGTGTATTGAAATCGTTAGTACTTCCATTCCGCAACTTACTCTGCGTATTATAATTAGTGGGGGGGGGGGGGTTTGTGTGTGTGTGTGTGTGTGTGTGCAATATTTCCCCATACAGTAATCACATTTATAATGCAATAATACAGCTGTTTCTTGCTTCATCAAGGTAATAATAATTGAAACGACGAAATATCGAGGATGTGTCAGCTTTTATGTTGATGATGTCAATGGTTACCTGTTGAAAACGAAGCGTATCCTCGTATGACTATATATAGCCTTGAATATTCATGTCTTGACGACGAAAAGGTGGTTACTATGGAGATTTGGTTTTCGATATAGTTAAAAACTTGTTTCATAATATCTGGCAAAGTGATGTGGGTTTTGTTACATTTTTAACTGTTGTTTCATCACACAGAGATCAGAAACTTGTGTTATATTCTCCAAGTTATAAAAAATAAGAAGAAGAAAAAAATGGCAACGCATATATATAATTATGCTAATTTTTCAAAAATGGAAAACGGTGTACTCTTCATTAACAAAAGCGGGCACTTTTAATTTATGGCAAAACCGCAGTTTCATGTTTTCACAAAGGTTAGGTCAAGTTGAATTGGTGGAAAAGCGACAATTTTCAGGTTTTTCACACTGCAGGTGCCCCTCCCCCCCCCCCCCCTGTTCTGTAGTCTTAGGCTTTATGACGTATTTCCTGTCGGTTGCATAAAAAGTGGCATACTTTCTCCAGACTAGATATCTGCTGCTGTGTTAAGGTTAATATGAAATACTAACTAGGCCTACGCCATTCCCGTTTAAGCGATTCTAATGACGAACTCAAATACTGACAAACCTGCTTAACTGTGTATAATACTCCTAAGACACCAAGCACATCCTTATCAATCTTTATGCGTCAATGGTATACAGATTATATCTTTCAAAGTACTTGTACATGGGCGTCATTTTCCAAACAAAAGGTAAAACAAAACAAGATTACTTTTACTTGCAAACCTTCAGTAACTTTATAAGCAATAGAAAGCTTTTACTTAATAACATCATCCACTCCGCAAGCCAATCGCAAACAAAAATTAGAAAAATAAAGACTTTATTAACAATTTATAATTTCAAACACGTGAACAGTATAGTCGTATATATGGTGGAATTATCGCTGAATTAATGTGTTCAATCGACTATATAGTCTGAACTCAAAGCTGGGTCACACGTGATGATAACAAATTGAGCACGCATGCAACTTCCCTGGAAATCAGGTGGGCTTAAATGCACAAGTAATAGATCCGCTGTTTAATGGACAAAACAATCAGGTGTTTCCTTATTATTTATTTATTTATTGAAAATGTTTCATTTTACAGTATATCCAAGCCATGCCGTCTGCAATCAGGCAATCAACAACTACTTAAATACCGATTCAATATAGGCCTAATATCTTTATGAATATAGTTAGGTTAATCTGTACTGTGTAGGACCTATATACCCAATCCGCGATTTTTTTTTAGCACGTTCAACTTAGTCATATTCATCAAAACCTGAGACTTTCATGTAGTTCTTAAAGAAGATGTATTCTTTAAAGGGTTGCCTGGAATCAAATCTTTGTTTTTTACCAAGCACACGCTGAAGGAGGGATTATATCATAATTATTGGTAAAATTAAATTAAATTATTAATTAAAGAAAAACGGAAAATATTGAAACGACACACAAGATTGATCTCAGCTATCCATCACTAGAGTAGGCCTTTTTGGGTTTAAGTTGAATCCCAACTAAATAATAACATGTAAGCCTAACTATACATGTAGGTCTATAATCATGTTTGGCATCCCTAGTAAAGGTAGAGTTGTAAATTTCTACTTTGAAAAGGGATTAAAAAAATGATCAATTAAGACAAACAAACGTGAATCAGGTCGACAGATAGAGCTTTTATCCTCCAATATATGTTGTTTTGCAAAAGAACAATGGAAACAATGACTTCCCCACCCTACCTCCTTTTCAAACACCCACCCTCTGCACCGTACCGTAAGAAAACTAAACGGTTACATTATGTTACCCAAGATTTTCAAAATGCGTAGTCAGTGATACGTAGGCGATTTTATTTGGCCAAGGGCGGCGGAACCGGGGGGGGCACAGGGAACACGTGCCCCCCCCCACTTTTCCTCAGGTTAAAAATGTGCCCTTTTTCTACATAAAAATTGAGGTGTCTCAAGTTAGCAAGAGGCCAGGGAACCAGAATGAACACTCGGGAAGGGCCGTTTCCGGCCGTCTGAGGGGTTTGTAAAACCAAAAATTTTCTTGTACGCTCCGCGCCAACTGATGGTGGCGCTCCGCTCAGATAGTCGTGCATACAACTTTGCAAATCCTGGCTACGCCCCTGCCTTTTAATGAATTTCTGTGGGTCAAACTCAATGCTATTTCGAATGGGAAAAATTTGTTAAGATATTAACATAATCCTTGTTTTCAAATTTGCACATTGGATATTGGAGTGCTAGAATGCATATTTTCCGTGAGGGGTGGGGGGGGGGGGGCGTTGATGGAGTGATGTGTATACCCAAATAAGATAATACGATAAGAGTTATAAAGGGTACTAAATATAAAGCTGCATCAGTCCAATCGAATTTCTGCAAAGTGCCCTTTGATGTCGGTACCCCCCAGATTAAAAGTGCTTCCGCCGCCCTTGTATTTGGCCCACTGGAGATAAAATCTTTAAATTTCTTTCCTTAAAAATTCCAAAAGATCATCCCTCATCTCACAAGCGGATGGAATAATTTCTTTGGGAAAAGTTATCGCTCCGTGGAATGATTTTTGGTAATGTTTGTGTATGGCTGGTACATTAGCCTGTCGAAGGTTGCTACAGTACATAATCGCGTCATCACGGAAAACGTCAACGCCACATGTGATGACGTAAGCTATAGGTAATCCTTCAAGCTCTCCCATCATTGGACACAATCTATAATCAAGTAACATATTTTGGTTTTCTTCCCATATCGCATTATCTTGTAATTCCTTTGGGCGGCTGCTTTTGTCGTTTTCTGGAGCCTTGTTGTAGCTGTGGAATTTTAATTTTCCTGGAATGAAGTCGTGATTCAGTCGTTTCATGCATGCTGACGACTTCCTAAACTCGTTTGGTACATGTGAATTACCAGACACTTCATTTACGAAACGAGTGTCTTCCTTTCCAAAGAGATAAAATGATAGAAACAGTGAGACAGTAATATGATTTAGAATTCCTGGTCTCTCTCCGTGCAGCCATCTTGTCCGTTGATAGGAAGGTGTGCGCATGTCCAAAAACTGTAAACACGGATACATCAGAACTTGGGCTCTTGGTTTTGGGATGGTGGGGTCCTTACAGAGAGCTTGGACTACCGATGCCGCGATCTGACCTCCCATGCTGTCTCCTGAGATGACAACGCGATGTGGATTGACAGAAAACCTCTCACTGTTTCGGAAAAACCATAAGCAGGCGGTCAAGCAGTCGTTGTAGGCTCTAGGGAATTTCCCTTCCGGAGCTAGAGTGTAGCTAAAGAGGAAGAAAGATACAAGACGTTAACTAAAACAGCTAGGAAAACTACCATCATGTATAGCCCATTAAGAGAATTAAAAGGGGGGGGGAGGGGGAAGCAATATAATAATAATGAAAAGTAAAATGAAAAGTGAAAAATGAAAACTAAATGTCACAGAACGTTAAGTTTCCTTGTGTATATAATCCTATATGACTTTAATACTTTGTATATAACTTTACCTAAGCATATAGATAACGTTTTCAATTTACCAAAAAACCAAGATAGATGTAAATAAGTATATAAATTGTGAAACGAGAAGTAAATGAGGAGATATCAATATTTGATGTCAGCTGTTTGTTAATGATACTTGGCAACAACGAAAATCTTACTCTATTTGAGCAACATAATATCCAAGATCTCTACAAATAAGTTTAAGGAGGTCGTCGTATACGCCTGAAAATAAAACAGAAAACATAGATTCCATTGTGAATTACAACAAAGCATTCAAATAAAGGTCTAGGGAATATTTGACAAACGGCTTCCATCGCATGCAGCAAAACTGTCAACTTGATGACAGGCTGGTTTGATCTCCCCCAACCCCACACCCCCCACCCATCTCTGTGGGGGTGAGAGGAAGGGGAATAAAGGTTTGAGAACCGGCATAAATCAGGGGACCGGGAAAATATGAGATCATGCGTTCTAAATTTCGCATATACTGAAGGGGAAAAAAAGAGAGAAAAAAGAAGACAAGAAACGAATGCACCAAGAAGGGGGCATGGTGTGTGACATGGTGTGTGACATGGTGTGTGACATGGTGTGTGACATGGTGTGTGACATGGTGTGTGACATGGTGTGTGACATGAATGTCCCTATGGCCCGATCTGTCTCTCGATCTGCCTCTACTTATAGCCTGGTCAAGATGACCAAACAATTTACAAAATGCACTACATACAGTGTTACAGTGTTACAGTTCACACTCTACCTTATATTCTTTGACTTGGGTTGTAGCTTTCATTGAATAATTTATGAACAGACCAATCGAGAGATCGAAACGACGTTTAAAACATCTGGTTGCTCGATAACGTGACGACGACTGTCGTTTAATCCAAATCAGAAAATCTGCTGAGTTGTAATGCTTTCTATATATGAATTTTTGATGCCGTTTGTAGTGGTATCATTTTTAATCAATTCATTTAGCAATCTGGTTGACCTAATTTATATTGGGTTTTCAGCTATAACTTATAACGCTATAAAATAAGTGTGCAATATGCAGGCACGACCAGATTGTGAAACTTAAAAACTCATAAGTATAACGCAGAGAAAGCTTGTTGACAACTAATCACTGCAGTACGGGATCTTATGAATCAGCAGGCATATAGACCTTGAAACGCCGTAAATTCAGGATATGGTAATGAACTAGTACTGTGGAGCATGCATGGCGAATACTTCACAGAAAAGTGCGGGTGACCCTTTTTCATAAGCCATTCCTTTCAAGGAATAAATTGTAATAATTGAAACCGGTGGTTGGATACAATTGTCCTTACAAGGATTTGGTGAGCTGGGTCGAGCTGGCAAGAAAGAAAGAATGTGGATGGTGGAGAGAGAGATGGGAGGAGTGGGGGGGGGGGAGGAGGGAGGGGAAATTCTCGATCCGGATATGCCTTGCTCTTTCCGATCAGTTCATCTGCCAAAGTATATACACACTCAAAATTGTAAGGGGCACCGCGGTTTGCAAAGTCGGCAATGACTATAACGCGGATCGCAAAGTCGGTAATTACTATTACGGTTAGATTCGTCCAACATGGCAATACACAGAAACGGTGTACTCAAAGCCGAAGACTTCGTTGCTTGGCCAGGCGACGAAAGACCGTCATTTCTCGGAAAGGTTGCTATTACTAAAATCGTAGGGTCTGCACTGTTTGTCAAAAAAACATTTAACAGGTAGAATAAAATTATCAAAGGAATATTAAAATTGTACTTGTTTATATAGTCAGTCAATAAATGTTGATAATATAATGTAATTACCTTGTCTTTAATGGTTAAAATATGTTATGTTTGATACAGAATATGTTTAACCCCATATATACAATAGTCCATGTACTTGAAGCTTTGGTTAGTACCATGATTGGATTGGGGTCACGTAATTGGATTTAAATAAAAATACAAATGGAAATATATCTTTAACGACAATAACCGCTCGCACGACAGAAGACGTTGATGTTTTATGTATTCTGAAATAAAGCTCTCATTCGCCGACTACTCAAAAGTGTATATTAAATGCCAACCTTACACGCATTATGAGTTGAACCCCTGTGGTAAATGGCAAATCTTACGCGGTACGAATTAATGAAGGTCACACATCTGGAGTCTATATGCAATGCTATAAGTCCTCATATACATCCCTGTGCACGTTAATATGGAGTAAGGCAAAATTTATCCACATTTGCATGACACATATTGAAGAAAAAAATGTGAAGATTTAAAAACAAGGTGGCGCCATGACACATCATTGTTTCAGAGGGTCGACCTGTCTTTCGGGAACCCTGGATTTCTTATATATAAGTCTCTTTTTGATAAAGTAGGCCTACAGTGTGACCGATTTTGTGATGGTATGTTTGAACGGAATCTTTCATTCTTTGCGCTTCAAGTTTTTTTTTAAATTGATTTTTGTTAACTTTACCTGGTGATGATAAGACATATCCACCACCATGGATAAATAAGAAAGCCGGACGTTCGCCGTCTCCTGTAAGACGAACATTTTGATATTGACGAACTTCGATCCCATCAAATTCAGTCGTTTTTATCAAAACGTCGGAATTAGTCGATTCGGTTTCTTTAGCTGTTGGTATCATAATCGTCAAAAATGTCCTGTAATTTTCAGCGAAATTTTTCCCGTTGACGTAACTCATCATTCGGGCCTATAGAAGAAAGATAAAATACTAAATATCTGAAGAAAAAAATCAGTATAGTAAACAGTTTTCGAATGCTGCTCCTGGGAGGCCTAAAGGGGTCTAAAATTGCCTCAATTGACCCAATGTTTGCACCATATGTATACTTCCGTTCATGCTCTTCAACATGCAAGCCACAAAAAACAAAACAAAACGCCTGATTGATAACATATCAAGGAAGAAGTTCCTCAACTGCATTTTGACACTTTTTTCTGATTGATGTAGACTCTAATAGGAGTGTGCCACCATATAATGATCAATGTAGGATATCCTATTTCTATATTAGATAAAGGTTATGAACAGTTCATACTGTCAGTACCAGTGCTTTGAAGCAAGATATGAGGGAACAGTTAAAGAGTGGTATTAGAATTAGAAAGTTGAACCAACTGCATGATTGAACAAATGAAACAACTATAATGAATATGCAACATGTACCCTGTTACGTAGAGTAGAACTTGTGTAAATGAGATTGAATGTAGCACTATAACAACGTCCTATATACATATAGAATGCGATGACGTAAAATTTAACAAAAAATCCTTCCATAGCCAGTGACAGCACACGGGCGAATCTAAAGCGGGTGAGTGTGGCACTGAAGTCGTTAAATCCGGTAACGTGGGTGTGCCCCACCCCCCCCACCCCCAGAAAAATACAACTGAACTTATGTACTTTTTGAGGCTTATTAAGGCTATAATTAGGTCTAGACGTAAGGTTGTGCTAATAACTCATTCGATTTTTTTTTTTGGTGTTGGTCGATATAGCGGCGATTAGTGGGGGGGGGGTGAGGGGGGGTTACATCCCCCATCCTGGATCCGCGCCTGATAATATGAGAATTGCACGATTTTTATCATTTTAGTACTGATATAAAGGTATGCTGTATTGGCCCCAAATATGCTAGAAATTCAAATATGGTCACCTTTGGTCAAAATTCTTAAAACTTTTTTATTACAACCTTCGAGGAAATATTCCTCACTTGGACATTCAATCATCTTGTGTGTTCCTTAAAAAAGTCTGAGAGCAATTTGGAGAGTAAAGACCTCCAGGAAAGTACTTTTTGAAAACTTCTAGCAACTATAGCGTGCTATATTTCGGGGCCTATACAGAATACTTTTAATGTTTTATGTTACTTTTAATGTTGATTGATATAGGCTATCATGAAACAGTGTGATATCAAGAAGGCACACACGCACAAACATACATATATAAACATACGTGTATAGACAGCAACACGCATATATATATATATATATATATATATATATATATATATATATATATATATATATATATATATATATATATATATATATATATATTTATATAACCAATAGACGATAAAGGTAAGGATACATATATACTGACCGCTGTGTAAGAAATAACACCGTAGAGGTACACACAACGATACAGAATCTTGTAGGGGAACGTCTCTTCTGTAGGTATGTCCCATACATACTTGATGCATACTACTATTATGACTACTAATACTGCTAGCCACGTTTCCATCTGGGCGAAATAATTCTGTAATGATGAAGACATGCAGAGAGTTAAATTTCATATTATTTAAACAATTTAACACAGATTGGAAAGTTATCTGAGGGAAATGAGTGGGGAAGGGGGGGGGGGAGGGGGAGGTTGGAAGGTAGTAAGATTAGTGCAAGTACATGAAGACTAATCATGAAACTGTTCGAAAAATACTTACAGGATCGCATTATTCGCATGCATAAACATGATTTTCCATTATCAGATTCTCGACCTAGTTTTTGTGGTGATTTGTAAAATCCAAGACATTGGAAAACTTTCAGCCTCCGCCGGGATTTGAACCCGGGCCTCCCGCTTTATATGCGGACACCCTAAACAACTAGGCTATGAACACTGATTGTATGTCAAGAGGTTCGACACCTCTGGAAGGTCGGTCGTAATTCCACTGTAGGCAATTGAAATCGTAATGAGTTGGAAAATCCAGAACAGTGAAGAAATTTCCAGCCTCCACCGGAATTCGAACCCGGGCTTCCCGCCTTATATGCGGGCACCCTAACTACTACTAGGCTATGGACGCTGATTGTATGTCCAGAGGTTCGAATGCGGTAAGGAAGGTCGTAATTCCACTGTAGGCGTTTGTCACCTTTATCGAACAACAGTAGTTCTGTTTTGTGACATATTTGCCTTGCTCTAGAGATCAAACATGATTCTAACCAACTCGAAGTCATTTGTGATTCCTAAAGCCGGATCTCGAAAGAGATACTTTGAACAGACTTTTGTTAATGAAATGGAGGTAAACGACAAAGGCAAATGAATATATATAATTGAAATCGTAATGGGTTGTAAAATCCAGAACAGTGCAAAAACTTCCAGTTTATATATATATATCTTATTCACTACATGTATTGATGCAAAACGTATAATGGACAAATCTCAAAAACGGTATCTAGGAATTGAATGGAAATTTCACCCTGTATAATATTCCACCTTTTCCATATCAAAAATAATGTTACGTCATCATTCCAATATCATTCTAAAGCAGTGCTGAGCAGAAAGTCTTCACAGTGGCGGAGCTTCCATACAGTTTCCGGGCGGATGCCCCCCTGACGAACTCAAATGGACTGCTGACGCCCTTTTCAGCTTTTTACCACTTTTTACTTATCCGCGATTATTGACTTTTTTATTGCGCTCTCATCTACCTATTGACATTTGTCACATTTTGTTGGTGTAATTCTCTGACAAAATGCTCTAACGGCGGGCTTTAATTTATCGGCACTTCCGTTGAACGAAACTATTTCCAAGAACTGTACGGGGTTTTCGATCTATTTTTATACGATACGCCACCCGCAGTGGCTGAAATAATAATAAACACCAAACTTTAAGTCGGCATGCAAGGTACGTTATGAGCACTCACAAAGATACCACAGGGATTGTGATGAATCGCATGTACTTTCAACACCCATATAAACTTCCGAGTTGTCACAAATGGCGATGACACCTATTTATTCTTCGTTTATCTGCAAATTAGAAAGGCCCGGAAAGGGTCATTTCCGGCGATCTAGGGAGTTTCTTTACTCAAACAAATTCTGTACGCTCCGCGCCAACCTGTGGTGGCGCTCCGCATAGATAGTGTCGAAAGCGCCCCTACAGACCATTCTCGCCCCCCCCCCCCGACCAATCCACCTAGCTCCGCCACTGAGTCTTCATTTACCACATATACTTCGCCTATATTGGTCAATGTATATTGAGACTACAGCGCTATAACACAATAGTATAGCCTAAACCACTTTTGACGGACCTGTTTACACATTGACGACGTGGTTAGGCTCTTAGATAAATCTTATCTTTGCGAAAACTTTACTTTGATTAACAAACAAACACAATCATATAAAGAAAGAAGACAATATTCGTACTTTGTATTTGTAACGCAGTAAACAACGTGATACATGCACTGAGAGTGTTAATAAACTGTATATATGTATTAAATACACGAAGAGAAGGTGACTTACCTTGTAAACTGTATTAAACCTTTGTGAGAAATACGACTCCTTGAAGGGACAATAATGAGCAAATGCTTAAATAGGGTTATACCACAGCAATCTATGTGGAATCTGCAGTTTCGCTCCCTCAGCAACAAGTGTATAACTCTAGACCTTGAAATGAACTTAATCGAACGATCGGCGTTCGGTATTCTGTTTGATTTGGTTTGTGAGGAAGTCTAATGTTATCCGGCTGTTTTAGAAGGAACAGTAAGTAGGCTGACGAAGAAAATAAATCAATCAATAAATTATTGACAAAATACAGCGACCTTTAGAATCCACAATCTTCGTATCATCATGACCTTATTGAACTTATCGAACTCGCACTCATGATTTTCTAACTTGTCATTGTGTTAGACCTTCCGAAATAGTTGGCACAATGCTAAAGCTATTCTGTAAGCCATTTCTTCTTCCCCCAGCCCCATTTTACAACACTTCCCCCAGCCTCATTTTACAACACTTCCCCAGCCTCATTTTACAACACGTTCCCCAGCCCCATTTTACAACACTTCCCCAGCCCCATTTTACAACACTTCCCCCAGCCCCATTTAACAACACTTCCCCAGCCCCATTTTACAAACTCCCCCAGGCCCATTTTGCAACACTTTCCCCAGCCCCATTTTACAACACTTTCTCAGCCCCATTTTACATCTGATGAACAGACTCTTATCAAAAATCCTGGCTGAGCTAAAGAAGCAATGAGCATATAACCATAAGTACACCAGTGCAGTTCATTGTCAACATGAACGTTTTAGCGTCCTGTTTCTGTTTGTCAGGAATCACAAATGATTTCGAGTTGGTTAGCATCATGTTTGATCTCTAGAGTAAGGCAAACATGTCACCAAAACAGAACTAGTATTGTTCGATAGAGGTGACAAACGCCTACAGTGGAATTACGACCTTCCTTACCGGTTTAGAACCTCTGGACATACAATCAGCGTCCATAGCCTAGTTGGTTACAGGTTAGGGTGACCGCATATAAAGCGGGAGGCCCGGGTGGATATTCTTAACTTTCCAACACACGCCATCAGACATGTCTATATATATATATATATATATATATATATATATATATATATATATATATATATATATATATATATATATATATATATATATATATATATATATATATATATCCGTGAACCACACACACAATACTCTAATCTTAACATACGCTGTTCAAACTCAATTATTATAGGCCTATTGTACAGTTGGAAGGATTCACCCATTGCGATTGATAAATTCGTTACACCACACTCAATGTAATTAGCCCAAGGACAGATATAATTTTACCGCGCAGTATAAATAACGTCGATTTGAAAACCAGAAAAATGTGTGTGTGTGCGTGTGTGTGGGTGTGCGCGCTACGATTTGAGACTGATGGCCTGCCATAGCGCGCGTGCTTGTGTGTGTGTGGTGGAGAGAGAGAGGGAGGGATATAGTGATAGTTTAATGGCAGTGATGCAATCAGGATTGTGGGGACAATTAACTTTGATCAGTCACATTTCAGCCATTGTATGGCTTAAGTTTATAATCGCATACAGGATATAATTTAGTTGTTTGTTACTTTGTAATTTTAAATGTTGTTATATTTCACAGTGTGTATGTTTGTTTTTGTAATAAAAAATAATACTTTTTATATAGCGCCAACGAACTGTGAAAATAATTCTCGTGGCGCTTAACAATAGTTACAACATATACGTTTTAGTAAAAAAGATACGTGTATATGCGTGAAGGTGGGGGGGGGGGGGGGAGGCGGGTTGAACAAAATGCATCTAATTTTAATGACATACATTACCTCTATTATAAAGAAGCGTACTGTCTTAGAAACAAGTTCGCTGAGACAAAAGGTGCTTCGTTTGTGAAAAAAATCCCTTTCCTGCCTCTGTCTGGATTTTATCGAATAAAAATAAGGCTAAATCCTTGGTTACATGGTATGTAAATTAATGTGACTTCTGCCGGGCACCATAGCTATACAGGGATTGCCACTGCCAACTGTCGGGATTCGATGTTGTTGGTAAAGCACAGGGTTTGTAATCCTGACGTCACTGGTTGTACCGGCGTTCTTGTCAAACAGTTTCTATGCTTGTTTGAAGTTTTCCCTTTGTTTCATCTAGTTCAATAAATTGACATCGTTTGAGTAGTTTAACGTAGCCTTATTTATAGTTACCTGAGTTTTATTGAACTTTCCATCCCTTCAAACTAGTGTTGCGTCGATAATCGTTTGCGATATTGGTATCGGCCGATATTTGCAATATCGGCAGCATATCGGTATCGGTAACATTTACATCGCCTTAATAATATATACCTGAGTTTTTTTACCTTTCCATCCCTTTAAATCAAAATATCCCTCTTTACGTGATACAAAGTGTTTTTTCTTCATGGACCTACTCGGCGGTTATGACTGCAATAAAAATTTAAAAAAAAAACCTCCATCCATTTTTAATCCCCCCCCACAACTTTAATAGTATTTTGCAAGGTCCATGTGTTTGATATGACAATTGTGTGTTAGGGGTCAACATTCAAGCATGTTACTTGTAAATCACTTCTACCGCACGGAATATGACTATATTCTGCAAATATTTAAATAAAAAAGAAAAGATGATCCATTTATAGTATAACATTTTCCTTCAATTTATTTGACAAAACAGGCTATGGCGACATCGTACCAACGACACCAGCTGGTCGAGGCTTCTGTATCGTCTACGCCATGATTGGCATCCCTCTTACATTGTTGTGTTTAGCCGATATCGGGGACCTTCTAGCAAGGTTAGTTCTCTGGTTCTGCAAGAAGGTCGGAATTAACAAGTGTACCCGGCGAATCACGAGAGAATTCAACCGATCGCAACCGCAGGAAGATTTCTCAATGCCCGCGACGGCCATGACCGTAAAGGAAAGTCCAGAACACGACAACGCTCAAGAGATGAAACACAGTCCTCAATCAAAGGGCGACGATCATGGTGCAGCGACTCACCACCATCAACAACATCACAGTGGTCACGGTGTTTGTACGAAAGATGGCACCTGTCAAGAGGAAGAGGTACCCATCTTCGTTATTCTAGTCATTCTGGTGTCTTATATCTGTGGAGGATCTGCCATCATGGTACGGATAGAGGGATGGCAATATGGCGAGGCTATTTACTTCACCATCATCACCCTAACAACCATAGGGTTCGGTGATCTCATACCAACGAACCTGTATTCACATCACGCTTTCATATTCTGCATATTTTTCACCCTCTTGGGTATGGCGATGATGTCGATGACAATTACATTGTTGAAAGATAAAGTGGTACGGATCGTAATCTTTGTTTATCATAAGATCAAGCTGGAACATTGATAACGGAGAAAATTGTCAGTGTAGGAGAAGAAGATGATGATGATGTATACACAAGATACTGGTATACCTGGTTATTTGAACTTACACACGGACACGGTTACTGACCACGCGCATGCATAATTATTATAGACGTGAGCCAGTCGGTGAAACAATATGTTTTTCCAAATTATACCACATAATCGATATTTGCAATTTTACCAAACAAATTTTTTTTTTTTGGACAAGCGAGTGCAAACGATCAACGGATGACCTAGTAAAAATGTCGTCACGTGATTTATGGTCAAAAATTATGAAGAACGAGATCCTGGGAAGAAGGTTTTTAGCAGTTTAGAAGTAACTGACTTTAGGCTAGGCTCTGTCAACAACATGTTAGGTCATGTATACTGAGTGCGAATACCCGACGGGAAGCACACCCAAATTATCGACACCTTCGTTCAAAAATGTACTGATGAAACGTGACTGTTTGTGGTGGGGGGGGGGGGGGGGATAGGCGAAGGAAATGTCCATGTTTGGGAATGAATTTTCTTTTGGATATTCCCTTAAAAGTAATCCTTATACTGTGATAAAAAGGGGAAAAAAAATATGTAGCATGCAGTTACTTCAAACATTGTGGTTGTCTCGGGATCCGGCTGGAGCATGCGGTTAATGGATAACACAAGTTTATATTCGTTTTAACAGAATTCCACATTAAAGGCCTTAATCTCTTTGCGTTTAAAAATAGGAGATTTTATAGGAAGCACTTCCGTTGAAAGAAATATTTACATTAGGACAAATGATAAAGCAAGTTTAATCCCATGAAGTTCTAGACTGCATAAACTTCTTGTAAGTGGCCCAATACGCACGCCTTCTCACTCCTCACTCCGGGAAAAAAAAGTAAAATAAGAAAAGAGAAATTGTGATAGATTGTATATGAAAAAAAATATACTTATGATATTTTTGTTAGAAAGATGAATGCTCATATGTGATACAAATCAGAAACTGCGAAACCAAAAAACCTTATCTGTAATATTACTAGCTGAAACCGCCTTCAACATCTATGACCTATGACCTTTCCACCATTTAGAGGTTTTAACCATCTGTAAACTAAGTTTGTTTCTTATGTGTTTACTTTATAAAAGGCTGCAGGGCCAATACGCTTTTCTTTTAAATTTCTTTTTTTTTACTTTTTCTTTTTCACTTTCACACCGTCCAAACTATTTTCATGATTGCTAAGTTTCCTTGTTGTTGTTGTTTTGTTTTGTTGCTTTATAATTTTTAATTTAAGCTACATAGAGTGCATTATTTAGGATTTAATGTTGTGATTTTATGGATGACAGTTTTTCCTATGTATATATTTCATAACAAGATTCATGACTTTACTTTCCTTGCCGGGGATGTAACTTATATATGCCTTATAGATAACCCAGTGCAAACAGCTGTGTAATTATCAAAACAACAGTTATGTTATGTCTCACTTATATATAGGCCTAGGCCTACACTCTGTAAATAAGGCAAGGAAGCATGACTATATACATAAGCTGCAATGTACTATTAAGGGAAGAACTGGTTTACCCCCTCTATTTCACTTTATTTCACTTTTTTGGCTTGATATACTTGCTTTAATTTCCATTGGTGTTGGAAAATTCTCTCAGTGACGCAGTAACGTCCTGTATAGTGATCATTGTTTGCAAATAATGATAATAATTGAACGCACAAAACATTAATGTCACTTGTGAAATATTTGAGAAGCGTCAGAGATTGATTAAACCTTGGCAAATGGAATTCTGTTATTCATTATTGCAGTGAATTATAGACGGTTTTAATGCTTGTTTACCATCTGACATAGAAATACACCAACGTGTAGCTATCTGATCGAGGCAATTTTATTTCAACTGCCCTAACTTCCACGTTGGCTGGCGATAGCTATAGGGAGTGGCAGGAATGGGAGGTATGTTTCTGGTCTCCTAAACTACAGCCAACAACAGAACTGTGCGTCTCCTTGTTTTATTGAAAATACTTCTTTAACAACCTAATATTTTGTTAATATATTAATTTTTCTATCAAAATTAAAGCATGTTAGGTTATTGGAATTGATACGCGTGCAGATGGAAGAGCAGGAATTTACACTGAAGAGATAGCTTTTGAATTTTGAATTCTTTCTTATGATTTTATTAGTCAGTCGAAGTAAAGGATCAGTAATATGATAGATGGAAGGATTAGGGGAAGGGGTGGGTCTACGAGCCTTCCGGAATGCAATTTATTTGCTTATTTATTTCTCTACTGTTCAATAAATAGAGGCTTACAAGATAAAATCTATAATTAAACGCTTAAATGAAAGTAGAATCCTTTAGTGCAATTTATAACTATAAGTTGCAAACATGACGAAAATGTATAGCTGCCTTTAAAAATAGATATATGTAATGTTAATTTGAAAACGTATTCTTTACTTTATATATTCCATAGCTTTAAGAAAAGCACGAAATAATTAAATACCTTGCCGATATATAACACAACCGCCCCCCCCCCTCTCCAGCTACATACTTCTATTTTCTTTCGCACTGAGCTGGTTCACCTTTGGAAGGTTGTCCAGCCGCACGTAGTCATGTGAATAGTATGTACGCATCTTTCATTCATTACTGTAGTTTGATGGAATGATTAAAGACCAGGGGTGGATCAGTGGGCCACATCCGGGCCCCTGCAAAATTCAGTACATTCTGCGAAAGAAATGTCAGCCCACAATCTTGCGGTATGCGGGCCCTTTAGACCTATACTCTTGAGCATACAACCGGCTACCCTTCTGGTCATTGTTAGATCCAGGTATCTAGCCTATAGTGAGATTTGGTTTCCAGGCTCTGACCCTCCGCTTTGAAAGAATGTTTCTATCTGACCATCGTAAGAAAAGTTGACGGAGAATCGATCTGTATATAGACGAAGTTTATATAGACACTTGTATTTCTCTTGGTTTTCTATATGGGGGCTAGTGATGTATCTATAATCACATTTTTTACACAGTACAGAATGTAAGCAAGTTATTATCTATTCATTTGAATGCTTATATTAGTTTATTTTTTATTTTAAGATTTTATTATTAGAAATACACGATAATATTAATCTCTGCAATGACTTATCTTAACGCTTTCCTTTTTCTATTTGTTCCGTTTCATTCTGTCCAATGAGAGATAACCCCCACCCAACCCCCCCCCCCCACCCTAAGAAAAAATAAACAAGTGAAACAAAATACAATTTACAAGAACAAAAACCAATAATTTGCTTGCAATATGCATAGGTGTAAAATTTATCAAAATTTTGCGTGGATGGAAACTTCTACCCCTCTGATTTGGAACCCCACCACCTCCCACCTTTCCATCTTTCCTCCTCGGTCAGTATGGTTCATAGAAAAGATTTCAGGTAATACCAACCAAGTTAACAGAAGTCCCCCGAACAACTCACCCCCCCCTCTCTATTCCAAAACCAACAGTCATCTAAGAACACCGAGATGTACCTTGTCCGCATATCAAGCGGGAGGCCCGGGTTCGAATCCCGGTGGAGGCTGGAAGTTTTTTTCACTGTTCTGGATTTTCCAACTCACTACAATTTCAATTATATATATATATATATATATATATATATATATATATATATATATATATATATATATATATATATATATATATATATATATATATATATATATATATATATATATATATATATATATATATATATATATATATATATATATATATATATATATATATATATATATATATATATATATATATATATATATATATATATATATATATATATATATATATATATATATATATATATATATATATATATATATATATATATGCATGATAAAATGTTCCACTTGTTGGATAGAAATAATAGTAGAAAAGATAAGGACAACATGTAATGCCTTTTAATCCAACATAATATTTAGAATAGAATAGATTTAACTACACGCTTCACAAATTTTCGGACACCCTGGTCCTTCGTCAGGTGAAAAAAGAGTGATTGAAATCACGTTAGTCTACCGTAAGCCCCAAACTGCTCAAAGTGCTTGAACCCGGAAAGAAAAGCCATATCCCCATATTGAGACCATGACAGTGTGAACGTTCTCTAAGGATCAGTTCGACATCCTTCTAGTTTCTTTTATAATGGTGAGACAAATTACCCAGCATTATGGCAAACTTAAGACAGTCGATATTGTGTTGTGGAAGACTAAAACTGGAAAACTGGTTTTGTTGAGTCTGATTGTGCTTTTGTGATTATTAAGTCGTAAACGAAAGGGAGTGGAGGTTTGGCCAATGTTTTGTACATCAGGACAGAGAACACAAGTGATAAGATATATCACAAAGGGAGTGTCACGATTGTAAGGACCTGGATGTAAACACACCCCTGAAGGAGAGAGCTGAATGTCAGGGTCCGTGATCATGTGATGACAGACCTTACACCGGGGTTTACCACATTTAATATTCCCCTTGGGTTGGGGAGTGTCGGTGGAGGGTAAACGACTCCTAACAAGGATGTTACGTAGGCTGGGAGGTTGTCTTCTACCAACTACAGGGGGGTTAATAAAAATGTCACCCATATCGTCTCCCAAGTTCAACGTGTTCCATTCATTTTTGACCAGCCTAATGAATGGATCGACCTGATCGCTGTGTGTAACGACAAATGGAATACGATGCTCTTTCACCTCCCTATGCTGACTTTGAAGCAGTTTCTCCCTGTAAATTCTACAGACCTTATTAAGGGTTCTCTTCAATAATTTGTAGGTATAATTACAATCAAGAAAGTGACCTATTAGGGTGGTAGATTGACTACGAAACTGTAGGGGATCAGAACAGATGCGTTTGTAGCGAAGCATTTGGCTAAAGACAATTAAGTCTTTAATATGAGATGGGTGAAAACTATGAAAGTCGAGTTATGTGTGACGGTCAGTGGGTTTAGAATATACAGACGTGTTAATCCGACCGTTAGAAAGAGTGACCAGAGTGTCCAGAAAGGCAACATGAGATTTTGATTTCTCCATGGTGAATTTAATGGAGGGGTGGAACAGATTGAGGCTATCTGCAAACGCATCGAGAGACTGTTCCCCATGAGACCAAATAACAAAGATATCATCAATGTAATGTAAGTACAGAAGTGGTAGAAGATTAGAACTTTCAAGAAATCTAGATTCAAAATCAGCCATAAATAGATTAGCTTACGCTGGGGCCATTTTTTGTCCCCATGGCTGTCCCCTTAGCCTGAATGTATAATCTGTCCATGAACGCAAAAACATCGTGTCTGAGTATAAAGTCTATAAGTAGGGCGATCTCCTCAGCGTTGTGGTGGTTGTCCTCAGATAAGTATTTTCTACATGCCTACACCCCCTCATCGTGCGGAATATTGGTGTATAGGGCGGATACGTCGAGTGTGACCAGTAAGGTGTGGTCCGTGACTCTGGTAGGTAGGGTGGATAGTTTCCGAAGAAAATCCGTCGTATCCTTGACGAAACTGGGTATGTTCCCCATCAGTGGTTGTAGCTGGCTATCGATGAAGCCAGAAATATCCTCAGTGAGGGTACCTCTTCCAGAAACTATAGGGTGTCCGGGTGGTATCTCTTTGTCTTTCTCTATTGTCATTGGTGTGCATGGTAGCGGTCGATTCAGAGGATCTAGGTATTGACTTCATTCCGTGGATTTTGGGGAGCATATAGAAGCAACCGGGTGTTGGAGCTTTGGGTATGAGATGTTCGATGGTTTGGCGGAGCCGTTCAGGAAAGTTGAGATTATGCGGTTAAGTTTGTTGTGATGGTTTACTGTTGGGTCTGAGTTGAGTTGCAGGTAGTAGGTGTCGTTGGATAGTTGCCTTTGTGCCTCCGATGTGTAGTCGTCGCGATCTTGTATGACAATGGCTCCTCCCTTGTCAGCTGGTTTCACCACAATGCCGATATTGGTCTTCACGGTTTGGAGTGCCATGTGCTGCGATTTGTTGAGGTTAGTACGAGATTGTATCTTCTTCTCGGAGATGGAACACAGGAATTTGTCGAGATGTGACCTAACCGAGTTGATATAGAGGTCGATGTAGCGGTTACGTCCTTCCGGTGGGGACCACAATCTGGATTTTGGTTTTGATTGGGTTGGTGCCATGGCTGATCACCCATTGTCTGGGGTGCATCTTGTCCTCAATCCTTTAATTCCTTGTTCGTCCTGAGTTAGGTGGCCATTTAAAACAAATTTTCCTTTGCATGCCAAATATTTGTGATTTGGCATATACTGATCTCCAATGGAAAAAAGACGAAACAAAACAAAACAAAAAACAAACACCAACGCGGTAATTAAAACAAAAAATATAAAACAATATTGCAATTGTCTTTCTATCATTCCAGGACCATGAAAAACCACCTAAAAAGTGCACGATTTCAAGGATTTTTCACCTTTTCTCCACGCCTAATAACGGCGTCCCTGTAAGGAGATACAATTCACATTAATTTCGTTTTCCCTATTAAAGGAGTGATTTATGTCGGACAACTTGACATAAATCGAGTTTCCCACGCTATCTATCATTTGAACTGAAAACATTTCACGTCAAAGAAAGCATAGGCCTATCATAGACACGATGTCAACAGCTTTCAGTTTTTTTTTTGCCTTAAGGGGAGGGGGGGGGGAGGGTGTGGGGGTTGATCATATGATCATCATCCTTACATTACATTATGAAGTTTCTTTTATTAGCAAAGTACTTAGAGCGTTCTTTGAGAATAAGTGCTATATAAATGTAATTTAATAATAATAATAATTACATGTAAGGAAAATATTGCCGTCAAAAAGTTTCTACAGAAAGCATACAAAATTAGTCTATGTGTGATCTTTGCCCGGCGTATAAAGCCATTGTGGCGCCACAATTGACTATCATATTTGGGTGAGATTACTGTATTTGTTCAAATATAATTATTTTCAATAATATCATATTTTCCCCCTTCTTGTTTGAATTTCTCTTTTTGGTCCATTCGTGTATACCGTGTTAAATGTGTTAATGTTAAATATGATTAAATGTGATTCTTGTGTCTATATGAGATATTTCAGAGTAAATGAATGAAGACAAAACAAAGAAACAACAATATTTATTAGATTTCATTACTCCAGGGATGTATTACTTTAACCAGAATGCAAAAATGCATTGTGGTTTCGATGATGTAACATCAGCAGTTTTCTTCATGAATCTGACGTAATGTATAGTGAGGGTGTACATGTTAACAAGGGTGTCATGATTTGACCTATGATGACCCCAAATGATCATTGACCTCCACCAAAAACAATAGGTTGCTTTAACTCAATGTGGTACTTCTACACACTGAATAAAAGGTCGGCCCAAGCTCCAAGTATTGAGATATCGTGTTTACGAGGCTTTCGCAACTTGACCCCTTGTGACCCAAAATGACCTCCACCAAAAACAATAGACTTTTGTACTCAATGTGGTACTTCTACACATTAAATATGAAGTCTGCCCATGTTCCCATCTTGAGATATCGTGTTTACAAGGTTTCCACAATTTGACCCCTGGTGACCCCAAATGACATTTGACTTCGACCAAAAACAATAGGCTTCTTTTACTCAATGTGGTACTCCTACATACAAAGTATGAAGTTGGTCCAACCTTCCCTTCTTGAGATACCGTGTTTACAAAGTTTTCACAATTTGTCCCCTGGTTACCCCAAATGACTTGCACCAAACACAATAGGCTTCTTGTACTTAACATGGTACTTCTACAAACTAACTATGAAGTTGGTCTGACCTTCCCTTCTTAGATATTGTTTTCACAAAGTTTTCACATTTTGACCCCTGGTTACCCCAAATGACCTGCACCAAAAACAATAGGCTTATTTTACTCAATTTGGTACTTCTACACATTAAATTGGTCTGACCTTCCCTTATTGAGATATCGTGTTTATAAGCTGGACGTCACAAACGCACTCACACACACACTTACACACACATACGCCATCATGAATGCATAGGTTACGATTATCATCGAAACCAAAAAATTAACTGATCTACGAGAGCTTTATTAAGTCGTAAAGAGGTGTTTTGACATCTACTCTGTGAAGAGCACTTAACAACAAGCTACTCACATTTTGATGTTTTCTTATAAAGATAGTATATCAAAGAACACGGTGATAATTTTCCCTGTCAAGTTTTCTTTGAGCTAATGGATTTCGTCTCCATATTTTAAATTCCAAAGAACTGAAACCTATAAGAGAGATATTTTGTCCTCCACCAGTTTTATTTTCGGTGTTTGCTTTTACATTGTAAACAGAGAATATATAAGGTAACCTATTAGCTTCCATATATAAAGGCGGAAATTACAAACTACAAAGGAACCTTTTCAAAGAGCATAATACAATCATTAAGAGAACGTCTTAATTCGTCATGCTTTTCTGTGAACAGTTGCTCGGAGAAATAAGATAGTAAAAAATAAGAGTAATGTAATGAAAATTGTTAAAACATCAAGTAAAGGGAAAAAAAGTGAAATTTTAAGTGTTCTAGAATGGAACGACTTAATTTATAGCTATAACTGTTATATATCATAAAAGCATAAATAACATTAGTACTGACAAAAGAAAACAAAGAAGGAAAAAAAGAAGAAGAATATTGCTTTATATTAAAGGTGACTAAGTCGCAGTAGAGAACTCATTAACACAGAGGTGGGGGAGGGGGAAGGGGAATATTGAGCAATATGCATAGATTACCCTCTCCCCTTCACCCACAGATATGTCTGCACATAGCAGCAAGGTAAACAAACAAAAAAAAGCGAATTATTTCCAAAAGAAATGCACATCCAACTCTAGAGAGATATTACTATACTCTAACTATATACTTTACAAAGGTTAACCAACTATTCACTAAAATTTATTCCTCTTTATGTCGAAATACAGAGGAATTATACCGAAGGGGTCCGAATAAAAACTTCAGGTTACAACAGGTCAGGCTACAACAGGTCAGGTTACAACACTAGAACATGAATTTCGTTCGATGAGAAAAGTTATTAATGACATGTGGAATGTTATTTTTAATTTACAATTAGGTGATGCTGCTCAGTCATGATTTTGATGCATAATTATCAGTATGCCCCTTCCCTCTTTCCCCCTTTACTCTTAGACCCGTGCACAAATGGATCCCTGTATCGTTTGTAAAACCAATATATATTAATTACCCTCCTAAAACAGATCTTGTCTATTTCATTTACATTTACATCATGGTATGACACCAGTTGGATAAGGTGGGGTGGGTGGGGGTGTACAGGGTAGGGCGGATCTGCAGGGTAGTGGGTTAGAAAGACTATTAATTGAAATAAAGGTATGCATCCTTCAAAAATGGCATTGGAAACCAACTTGTCTTCAACGGGTTTACCAAACACATGGCAAAGGGATAAAGGAGGAGATACGAAAACCACCAATCTCTCCGCCCCCGCCCCGCCCCCACACACACCCAAAGTCCTGTAACCATGCAAACTGCATCTACAATTGATGACACTGCTTCCAAGAATGTCATCCATGAAAGTCATCGCAGCCAACAAAAGGGATCGTTACTGTTAGCCCTCAAATAGTCATACTTAGAACTTCACACAGTTTTGACGAAAACTATCAAATTGCATCTTCTAGTACCAGTAACGACACGAAATGCAGACTGTAAAACGTGAAAAAAAAATGGCCTCCCACCCCACCCCTCACCCCCGACATAAATACTTGTTTATGGTTTGTTTTGTAAATATTTCAGTCAATTTCTTCTTCAACATAATTACATAACACAACATTATGAAGGATAAAGCAAATGGCTGATGAGAGACTAGCAAGAAGCCCATAGAATAAGGAAATACCTACATACTCAAATGGTTAATAGAAATTGGCAGCGAGATAGCATTACTACAGAACAGTGATTCCAAAAGTTCTGACATAATGTAAAACTAGGCCAGAAAGGAATCCCACCCCCCAAAAACCAGACAGTTATTACCACAGACAGTCTATTGCACATTAGTGAATTCAAATTATATTTCAAACATACTTAGTTCAATGAAAAGTCCTTTCTGGTATATCTTACTGACCACTTTAGTTACCCCTAAATGTAGAAATATTAGTTATATATATATATGTGTATTAGATCTAAAAGAAACCAGATGATTTCTTTTTTTTTTGGTGTTCAAATTAATCAATTGGCTTCCCTCACATTTCTATCTACAAATACAGGCATTCGAACTTAAAGCTATATATCCGGCTACCTACCAATAAAAAAAAACACACTGAAGCTACCATTGCAAATTATATATAAAGGATCATTTTTCCAATGTTTACTTCTATTTAATCCAATAAATGTCCAAATTCCCCCAAATGCATGTCAACAAAATGCCTGTCCTTTCTGTTTTAAACTTGAGGAATGTTATAGAAGTTACTTTAATAATGTCATGTCAAAAGTCACTTGATAATAACCGCCAAAACCTCGGGGGGGGGGGGGGAGGGGGGTGCCTAACTGGCACCTTGTGCAGCTCATTGGATCACTGAGTCAGTAGAAATTTATGCCCCAATCTGCCCCTGCTAAATCCTCTAACTTAATCGACCTTTGCTCTGTATGATATCACATATAATAAATGTATAGAAAATATTAACCTCTTGGACCAAAAAAAAAAAAAAAAAAAAATTGACTATTTATTTCTGACCAGTCCATGATTTTGAAGAGGATTAGTCAACCATTTGTCACTGAATATAATAACAAGCTGTAAACTAAAATTTCTTTTCAATTAGGTTCAATATATAGCTTGACTGGTGACGTTTCAGTGTATGCTATACTATATCAAAAAAAGAATCTGGCCAACAAATTTTCTAAATCAAAAGTATTCATAAACCACTGCAAATTTTACATTTATGTGATCAAACAATGAACAAGAATATCTTTGTTTGTTTAATTGCATGCTTATTTTGAAAATAAAATTTGTTTGTTTGCTGGTTTCTTGTAAATATTAATAACTAAAGTAAACTAGCTGCTTTTAGAGTCTGACCTGTATTTGGACTGTGATAAAATTCCTACTTGAAATATACAAGCAAAAAGGCATTTTTTTTCCTACAAATTTTTCTGCATAAACTTGATAATTTCCTTCCTCATCTCTCCAGCCAGCCTGTTTTGTTTTCCACCCCCCATAAGCATCCCGTGAGTTCCATTTTCGTAATGCGTGTGAATCACTTTCACTCCAGCCTCTTGCAACTGGTTGCAATAGAGGAAGGAGTCATCTCTCAAGGAGTCTATACCGCACGACACCACATAAGCCATGGGGAGGCCCTCTAGATCCCCCATGATGGGTGAGAGTCGATAATCCATTAGTAAACCGTCAAACTGGCCCGAGAGGTCACCGTCGCATGTGCCCTCGACTTGACCGCGGTAGAAACTGGCACTCTTGAAATCCGGTGGTAAATCATCGTGGTTGAGTCGTCTCATTAATTGCGACTCTCTGGTATTCTCGGAGAGCAATCGGTTCTTGGCCAGAGCCATGACAAGCCGCCAGTCTTCTCTGCCGATGAGATAATACGAAAGGCACGAACTTAGGAGAATTTTCCCGGCAGCGTAACTTTGGCCGATACGTTTAGTGGCTTGTTGATACGACGGGGTATTAAAATCCACCCACTGGAATGGAGAATATATCAGAACCTGTAACTTGGCATTGGTCAACGACGGGTCCTTCTTCAGGTCTTGGACCACAGAGGCTGCAAACTGACCTCCGACACTGTCCCCAGCGATGGCGATCCGTTCGGGGTCTATGAGAAACTTATCGTGGTTCTTCATGAGCCATTTGCAGGCCTCTAAAATGTGTGAATATGGCCCTGGAAAGGTGCTATCCGGTGCCAGGGGGTAGCTGTAGAATAAATATGGTCATAATTAATTATAATGCTACAAAAAAAATGAATGGGTCAAATCTTTTGGATAGTTCTTATAAAAACGATTTTAAGGTCCTAAGGACCAAACTGTTGTAGTATACAAAGGCAGCAATTTGAACCATTTTTATCCTCGCAAAGACAATAAAATGTTTGCACATGTTCCCTGACAAGATAATGAGACATGTAGTAGGTGTTGTCACACTTTTCACAATTTAGTTAAGTTAGTCTTTAAAAAAGATCACTGATTAAAATTGGAATGGAACCTCTCATGTCAGGAAGAATCCAACAAAATTTCTCTTTGAAGTTTGAACCCCGGCGGTTCTGCTTTGTAGGTCGTGCCTGATGAAAACGGAGTGTGTTGTCAGGGTTACACAGAATGCATACTACTATGACATCTGACTGGCGCCCTCAGTGAAGAATGGTTAGATAGGGATCACTATCAGATTAATTCAGTTGAATGGAGACACATGATGCCACCAGTTTTAAAACTGTCTACAATTTTTTGGCTTTTTGGAAACACTTTTCTTGCTGTGTTTCTCAGTGATATATCTGTTTATTATTTGTGTACATACAAGATACTGAAGTTGCTTAAATACACCAGACAACACTAAAGAACTACTCATCTTCCGTCAGCTTAAAACACCTCACTGAGTTTACCAAACATTATTGTGAATTTTTCTGGTATTTGCTTAAGCTGCAGGGTGCATCAAATTTTCGTACCATACTCTAAGGTTAAAGACATGCTCCATTACTAAATATAAGGGTAGTAAGATTAACTTGTGAGATGCAGAAATTTCTGTCATGATTTATAACACTTTAGTCAGGAATAGTTGTTCTGACCACATAGATTTTGTTGGCAAATTGAAGGGTGTAACCATTTACTTTCAAATTTAAGATGGGTTGGTCTGGATGAAATGAAGTTACAACTTGAAGCAAGATGTGACAAAATGTGGTGTGATTACAAATTTAATTGGTATTTTCAGTGTACATTGCGTACTTGAATGTGCAGTGCTAACAAACTGACCATTTGTTAAGTTCAATTTGAAATATTTTGAACTTACTACAATGCAGCAACATAACAACCCAGCTGATCACAGCAGTCCTTCAGAAAAGAATCATAATGCACTGCAAAAAACAACAAAGAAATGGAATAGGATTGAAAACTAATGTTATGTACTATTAATTAAATCAAGCATTGTAGTGGATAGTGAACAAAATAGAGGGCATACTTGCACTTTTGCAAATGACATATTTATGCCTATCAGCTTCTTTTTGTTTTAGGGGGTATTCAACTATTGAAAAGAATATCTCTGTTTAGAAATGACTTGAATTGTTCTAGAACAAGATACTGTAATCTTCCCATGAATCTTGACACTGACATTTATTTGGGGAGTCCCCAAAAGAAGTGCAGATCTAAATTCCTCCTCAGTCTTTCCAATGAGTAATTACATAATAATAATAATCATCATAATTAACAGTTCTTATATAGCGCAACTTACAATAAAGTCTCGTCGCGCTGTACTTAACCCTGGTCATTGGTAAATTGTCACACCTACACACCAAAGTGTGCACAATTCAAACAATCTCTCCTGGGGCACCACAGTGCACCACAACCACGTGTCCCCTGGGGGACTTCCCATAGGGTGCAGCCACAAACCGACGCACACAACTATATTTACAAGTCACCTGGGTGAAGAGAGGCAATGGAGATAAAGTGCCTTGCCCAAGGACACAACGCAATGATCTGGCCAGGGTTCGAACCTGTAATCCTTAGATCACAAGTCCACTGCCGCCTTAACCACTTGATCACAATGCCATCTCTAGAATGTAGCTACTGTTATAAACATGTACTGTACAGGTCTGTCACCTTTATATTGAAAACTGTCTTTCATTGATTAAAAAAAAGAAATTCACAGAAATTATGTTCTGTTGATCTTGAATAGATGAAGAGAAGATTAGTTTAAAGAATGTATCTCCTGGAAAAAAAGATTTCAGATCCATTTTAATCTATGCAAAGAGATGCTTTATGATTGATGAATTGAAATTTGAATGAAAATTAAAGGTACTAAAAACAAAGAACTAAGAAACGAACAGCAGAGAATGTCTGCATCAAGCAGCAATATGAAATCACATACTTCACACTCAAATTTGTGTTTGTGATCCTAGGGCTGTGATTTTCCTGTAAGTTCAGACTCTGGTATGGTTGATCCATATGGACGAAGATAATCAACAGGACAAATTTTTTTCATCGCGTTAAGGAGTTACCCAAACGGTGCAATTTTTTAACTTTGTTGCTACTTCAAGCAAGTTTTCATATCTTCAAATGTAGATAGCAGACGAAATCAAAATGATTTTTTCTTTGACAATTCCTCAATACATTAGAAATCAAAAGAAAGTAATATAAATGAGTGACTTACCTGGAGATCCAATGACATATGCGCCTCCATGAATGAAGATCAAAGCTCGGCTTTTTTCTCCTCGTTTCTGCCTGAGGTTGCGATACTGAACTGCTTCCGCGTTTCCTAGTACCACTTTGGAAACTTGGACGTCGGAATTAGCATCTTGTTTTGGTTCTTTCAGAATGAAGTGCTTCAAAAAAGCTTGGCAGTTTACAACATAAGGCTTCCCATTGATGTAACTGTAAAGCCTTGCCTGCACAAAAGCAAAGTAAAGAAAGAAAACCACTTAACAACTGTTTAATAACTTTACCTGTGGTCTGTTTGATGAAGATTTCAGTGATCCTCAAGGATTAGTAAGCTACACAAATATCATTTTTAAGCCATCTCTTATATACAAAGTTTAAGAGAATGGGTCCAAACCAGGTGTGTTGTTGACAATGTTGAGTATGCAGTACCAAAGGCAAATGTTCATCTCATTTGACAGACCACTCTCTCAACTAACTAGGGCGCCTGAATGCACCCCATTCTCGAGCATTACAGAACACTCGTAGAAGTCAACGTTGTTGCAAAACCATTGACAGAGCACAAACACACCACACTTGTACATTAATTCACAAAGCGGATATATATACCTAGGCTGATACACTAAACGATGTCTCTAAACACAACTGCAAATCAGAAAGTCTGAAGATCACAATTTTTAATCTGGCTCCTGGTGAGTTTTCAACAAACAAATCAATTTAATGATGAAGGTAACGAAGACAATTAGAAGCTGGTTAATGTTTTCAGTTAATTTCAACCTGTTTGGGTGAGGGAAAAAATTGCTTAGTATCCTATGGTTGGTCAATGAGTAACAGCCAGTCACATCAGCATTTGATCTGGTATTGTAATGGTAGGGTCATACAATATTAGCATCCAAACACATTCAAAATCAGTATCTTAAAGATTACTGAACACCTTCATCGGTAGCTCAATGACAGTTGACGTTTGGAGCCTCAGAGGATGCTCCCATCTTACCAGTAAAGCTCTAGATATGGTAGAGAAAGAGGGCAATGGCGGTATTGTGACAGGTAAGGGGTGGCAGGATTCAACAAAAAATTGATTACCTCATCCCAATGATCCTGTGCACTTATCAGTACATAGTTTATGGTTTGCTCACTAACAATTTAGCAATAGGAGAAATGGACATCCAGCAAGAAAATGGAACAGCATTTCGTAAGATAGGAATTTCATGCAAGCTAAGTGCCCGATTCAATTTTGACAACAGCACTCACTGATGTTTTTAGCACTAATTTATTGGAGTTTGAAGCAGTTCAGAGATGGAAGTAAAGCTAGACAGTGGCAAGGTTACATCCAACATTGATTTAAAAAAAAACATAAAACAAAGGCAAGCTACTGGAAAGACTAAAAATATTCCATGTGACCAGTGAAAATTAGTTGACTCACCCCTTTGATCAATATGGTAAGAAAGTAGTTGGTGAATCTGGAAACAGTTTTCTCCTGTGAAGTCAACTTAACAGGTGCTAGAACATACAGTAAGTAGTAGAGAAGGCATACCAACAGGGCCAGCACAA
Source organism: Apostichopus japonicus (assembly GCF_037975245.1). Taxonomy (NCBI): domain Eukaryota; kingdom Metazoa; phylum Echinodermata; class Holothuroidea; order Aspidochirotida; family Stichopodidae; genus Apostichopus; species Apostichopus japonicus. Next base: position 20,027,567 of record NC_092565.1, read on the forward strand.
CCACAAAAAGTAAGATGTAGAGAAGGTATGCCAACAGGGCCAGCACAACCAAAAAAATCATCTTCAAGTTGTTCCAAATGCGTTAGCTATCACAAAGTTCTGCAACTGAGCAAGGAAAATTTAACAAAGAATAACAAATAAAATTAAGAAAGATGACAAGTTACTGGGAACACTTTGCATATATATAATGCATTGCAGGATATCATAAGTGAGCCTAGGCAACTACTGTTTATAGTTTAAGATTAGCAGACCAGGCAAATGGAAGCATGTCTGAAAATTGGCAGTATGTACTAGTAGCTTCAGAAAATTATAAAAAGGAGCAAAAATACAGTTTATATGAACATGTGATATATTTGTCAGATGAAACCTAGGATAAACCATAAACTGACTAATAAATATTTTATTAGTATTACATGGCTAAAAAATTAATGAAACTGGGACATTTGACTATTATAGCACTCCCGGGATGAAGATTTCTCAGGTCTCCTATTAACTGCAAAGACAATTGGCTATCCCTGGATCACCATAAAAAGATCCTGGAACAAGTTTTTATCTTTTCTCGTTTATATTGGATATCACTCAAACAGAAACTTTTTCACTCAAACTATTAATGTATCTCAATCTGAATCTGAATGGGTTAAGCCAGCAAAAATCCTACTAGAGGACATAAACTCCAACCGAGCGCTACAAAGTAGGGGTATAACTTATTAGTTAACAAAACAAAAGTTAGTAAGCTTGTCTTTGAAATAGTCTAGACTAGGTGCATGCACAATGTCTGATGGCAAAGCATTCCAATCTTTTAAGGGAAGAAGGAATATAAATTATTTCTAGCGTAGGGAACTTGGAAGTTAAGATCATGTTTATTTCTTGGGTTAATACTTTTTGTCAGGATTAGTTTGTCTTTATCAATTGACATAAGATTGTTATTGATTTTATAAACCATTTGTAGACGTGTGTGCTTTCTTCTTGTTTTTAGCATGGGCCAATTTTCTAATTCCTCAAGCATATTTGTCACACTGGATTTATAAGAGTAGTCTGCCATACAAAATCTGGCTGCTCTTCTCTGAATAGCTTCTACCTGTACTTCATCCACATCACACTGGTGATGGGGGTCCCAGACTACTGAAGCATAATCGAGTACTGGCCTGACAAGAGTTTTGTCATCTTTGGGACAGCTTGAGAGGTAAGGTTTTAAAAGGCCAAGAACTCGGTTTGCTTCATCGGTTACGTTAATAAAATGTTAATTCCATCTCAGTTTGCTATCAATTTCTGCACCAAGATAAAGGCGAGAGTCAACAACTTTTGGCTTTGGTTGCACTGGGTGTAGATGGGTGTTTTGTAACCTTTTTTAGATAAAATTGAGAGGATGTACTGTAGCATTTAGAGGGGTTAATATTCATTTATTTTGCCATTGTTCCAGTTTATTTAGGCAATCTTGGAGGATTTGTTGATCAGTTTGGTTATCAATTTTTCTATACACAAGGCAATCATCAGCAAACAGTGTAACTGTGCTACTAGTATATTATCAGGGATGTCGTTTACATATAAAAGGAAAAGTAAGGGGCCCCAAACAGCTATGCCTTGGGAACACCAGATAAAACTTGTTTAGTATTTGATAGTTCACCGTCACAGACAACAGACTGAGTGAGGTTGCTGAGGAAATATCAAACCAAGCCAGAAGATTTCCATCAATGCAGTAGGCAGAGAGCATAATGGGAGAGCGTGGAGATCTATAGAGATTTGATTCTGCAAATTTTAATAGTGTGGTGTATTAAGTTTAACACCTTTTACACTGTCGATAGAGGGGCAACATGTTGGAAATTAATTGGCAAGTTAACTTTAACCCGACAAACAGATCTGCTCTTGAAATGAAAGAACACAGATTCCCACAACAGCATGAACCATTATTCACCTTATAAGCTGGACACATTCATAATAATAATAATAATAACAATCAGTAGTTATTTTTTCTCTTCGTATTACCTGACATAACAGAGTAGAAATACTGACAGGCGACTCAAGTTAAATATTTGTTAAGAAAATAGCTTCGTGTGAAAAACTCAGTAACATGGGGCTAGGCCTATCTTAGGGCTAAATCGTGTTAATAGGGCCTGTATACTAAGTTACTGGCTGGAGTGCTACAGTAGCTAAAAACTTGGCATATATGCATACACTACATGCTAAGCGCCTACTACATGCTATTGACAGTTCCACGAAATAATTACTTTGCCTAAGACAAGGAAAAAGCTTTTAACACTAACAGCAGTATCGTCATTAGATATTACTTTGAAGATATAATGAAAACAAGGATTGGCGATGACAGGAAAAATATCTGAACTACCTTGATGATTTTTACTTTTCAACAGGCTTACTGTTAATTGTTATAGTTGCTGAACAGGTAAGGCACGAAGTAGTCAAGGTTGGTAGCGATGTTTCGAAATTCCTATTTTTATTTCCCACTATCTTAATTTTACGTTGAGTGAATATCAAACATATGAAGAGGAACGGCTAAATTAACCCGAACTGAGATACAGCCTAGCTTTTACATCAATCAAAGCGAGTATTGCTGGGGAATACCCAATGACGTACACACAATTTCATAGATAGCGCCACATTATATATTCTCTTGACCCTATTTGGGCAGGGGCACGAACTTTTATAAAAGAACAAAATGCAGATCCCATATAGGGGGGGGGGTGAGGGTGTGGGATGCTCCCCTTGGAAAAAAAGAAAGCTTAAGGCGTCAAATTATGGGGAGCTATTCTGAGTTATGAATTAGGGCTATAATTAGATCTAGATTGTGCTGATATTGATTTTTAAATTTCAAGTTTGGGTGGAAAAGGGGGAGACGTCCCCATTCTTCTGGGATCCTCATACTTCCTCAACTGAATGTAATACCCCTTCTTAACGGACTTCCCCGACTGGCGATGGAGGCTGGATTACGCTACTCCTCCCCTTGCTCACGCCACCACTAGGAATACCGTCATACAACGAGCTCCCTCGAGTTCTCCTTCACCTGCATTGGTCTCTTCAAAGCAGTGGCGTAGCCAGGATTTTTCGAGCAGGGGGGCACTGGGGGGTCACAAACTTTCCCTGGGGGTCACAAATTTCCCTAGCAAAAAATTCCGCGAAGAGTGGTCATCCCTCTTCGGCAGTTAGAAAAATGCTTTTCTCAGAAAACATTTCTCACAGTTCATATTTCGAGAACATGAGATCACAATATATAATCAGTTTCAGTGTACATCAAACGGCCCATTTCCTGCAATCGGGGGCCTGTAGGGGCCATAGAGTTGTTGTACTTTATATGCCGTGTCCGCAATGACGTCACCCCCCCCCCCCCTCCACTTCTTCGAGAATCGAACCTGCTGACGTTCATGTGTAAACTTCGTCGTTAGCACTTCAATTCCCTCTGGAGAGACAATACCTTTTAAAAAATTACCAATGGTCTTAATGTTTTGTTCATTCACTTTCACATGCGATTAGTAATTTCCTAATCAGACAGGATGAATATTTGGTACATATCTCCGAAAGTCTGAACATCCTTTTTATGTCTTTGTTTGGATTCTCCTGTTTTACATGTGTTAACAAACTACGCATGAAGCTAAGTGTTAAAACTGTTTAAAAGCAAACATAACTGCTTTATATTTGCACTAGTTACCACACCCTGGAGGACTTGTCGATGTGAGTGATAAATCTACCAAGCTGAACACTGTTCAGATCAGATGAGAGCTATTTTCCTATTATTGTGCCCGTTCGCAAATTTGTCCACGAACAAGTCCAGACTTCTCAACACGGTGACTCTCTATTGAAAGTACTGCCAGAATGCTCAAGCGGCTGTTTGCCATGAAATTCCTGACGAGAGTTTTGATGAGTGTTAGAGTCGAAAAACTCCTTTCGCATGCGGCGGATGTTACTGGTAGAACCAATGCAATTTTGGCAAGTCTATAGAGCTCCCGGAAGGCCTCCTCAAATGGTTTTAAGGAGTTGGCGAACTCTAACAATGAATGAGGTGGTTCTTGCCCTTCCTTTTCACGGCGTTGTAATAGACGTTTTACTGAGTGCATGTGCACTAGGTCTTCTCTGTTGGCATTGTAGGCTGTGGCGAATCCTTCCATGGTTTCATATTCCAACAAAATCGGGCTCTGGGGATGGAATGAAGGCAAAGATCGCATTATATTACATGCTTTTTTGTTGAAACGCCGATTCATCTCGGAAATGATGCGATCCAATGCAGGATACAAAAAATTCACTCGGATTTGATCCTTCACATCTGTACCCATCGTATCAGAGTCACCGTCAGCTGATCGTCCCAAATTTCCGACAGACTCCAACATGACGGAATCCCTGAAGTGCTCAGGTAGCCTACGTTTCATTTTCCTCTGTGTTGAAACGGCCATATCAATGTCGAAGCCCTGCTCCTCAACTGTGTTTTCTATCCTTCCCCAAAGTATGTCGAACGATACTGGGTTGTTACGCAGGTCCTCTAGAAGTGAAATAAGTGTCTCTGTTAGTTCGACTGCCTTTGCCAGGTCAAAATCAGTAGACTGGAGCATGTTTGACAATTGACTCGTCTTGGTGAGAATGTCAGAGAATACAACAAGCTTCATTAGAAAGTTTGCATCTAACTGCGCCAGGAGTCCCTTAGCTTCAACTGCTCGGTCAGCATTGTCCTCGTTCCCTATTTCTCCCAGGAGTCGTACTACTACTGGGAACCTATCTTTCATCACTCTACAAGCATCTACTCGGCAGGCCCAGCGTGTATGGCAAGCCATGTGGGACAAACACGGCATAATATATCCGCGTATTAATTCGAATATATACGCGTATTAATTCGAATATACATGTGTTGTAGAAGTTTCGCTTTTTGAAGCGATCTCGCGAAAACATTTATCGTTGGTATATGTACACAACAAGAGCGGAAATGTTTTTTCGTGTATATTCTAATTAATCCGTGCATATATTGGATTTAATCTCCATATGTATTTTATTTAATACGTGTATATATTCGAATTAATACGTGTATATATTCGAATTAATACGTGGATATATTCGAATTAATACGCGGATATATTTAAGCCATATGATTGGCTCATAATATATACGTGTATATATTCCAATTAATACGCGTATAAATTCCAATTAATACGCGGATATATTATGCAGTGTTTGTCCCATATGGCTTGCCATAAGCGTGTGTGACAGAGCTGCTTTAGTTCTCGCTTTCGTTGTTCGAGATACATCTCCGCCTGGATGTCTGTCCATCTGGTGTGAACATATGAGCCACTCACAAATACATACAACTTCTCAAACAGAGAGAAAAATTGAGCAGCATCCCGTACATTCTTCGTGACATCAACCAGAACCAAATTCAGTCGATGAGCGTGGCAGTGTATATAATATGCATGTGGTGCCTCCTGTGCTTCCCGAGCTGCTACGCCACTCTTCCTGCCACTCATTACAGAGGCGCCGTCATAGCCTTGACCAAGAAGTTCTCACGGTAGTCAATGCCGTAACTTTGTAGAACGTCCAATATAGCAGTGGTAAGGGCTTCAGCATTCAGTGCGAATGCAGCTCTGAATTCTAGAAAACGTTCATGTATTTCGCCTTCAAAAAAGTAACGGATCACCAAATGAGATCTGCTCCACTTTGGAAACGTCTTTACTCTCATCTACCAAGATGGAAAACACTTGTGACTCCTTGACCTCCAGTGATAATCTCTTCCCTGATCATGTTCCCTTTCATGACTAGGCAAGTCTGAATATTCTCATCATCTCATGTGCTGGACTTGCCTGGAAAGGGCGATGTTTGGTGATCAAAATGTCAAAAGTTGGGCCAATTTCCCTTTGGGGGGCACCTGGGGGGTCACGGCTTGTCGTGGGGGGGGGGGGGGGCACGTGCCCCCCCCCCCCGTAGCTACGCCACTGCTTCAAAGTGAACTTGCCTCTAGGGGTCATGCCATTGCTATATGGAATAATGTTGCCACCGCAAAGTATAACTTGATTATAGACATGGAGATAAATCGACCGAAATGTACAGTGTACACAGATTTGGAACGAGTGACCTTCAAACCTTCGTGAGTAGGTAGCACTTTTCTTATCGAGTGCATTAATAAGTGTTATATAGTGTATGCATACTTATAGACTGTCATAAAAGTTCGTCACAAGAAAGGTACCGAAAGAGAAGTGTTTGATGAGTTAATATCATAAACTTATCAAAATATTTTAAACCATATACACAAGCTGATTTTATATTATGCTTCTGAACCCGACCGTATGTATGGTCCTTTGAAAACAAGCGGTCCAACATCTCTGTATGATGTACAGTGCTCTTCTGTAAACTATATATATATATATATATATATATATATATATATATATAGATATATATATATAGATATATATATTTATATATACACTGAAAACTTAAATTGGTTCACCGACTAACATAACGTTAGTCCATCTGGTGCCTCTCCCGACTAACATAGCCTTAGTCAGTTGCTATACCGACTAATTTATTCCTTAGTCAGTTGGATTTCTTAGTCGGTCATCTTAGTTCGTCAGCTTAGTCGATCAACAATTTCTTAGTCGGTAAATGTATATTAGTCAGTTACATTAGTTGGTGACATTAGTATGTCTTTACCGACTAATTTATATGAGCCACCGACTAGTTTATAGCAGGTTTTACATTAGTCAGGATGGTGCCTCTCCCGACTAACCTTTCTTAGTCGGTATCGACTGACTAGTTGCACTGACTAGAATCACTGAAAGAATTAAACCCGACTAGTTTCACTGACTAGCATCACTGAAAGAAAAGAGAGCAGAAGAAACACAAATAATGTGTACGTTGGCAGTATTTATTTCTGATAAAACTTCTGATGTCTACAAAAGGCTGACTTTCGACAGATAGAGAAGAAATCACTGTAAATAAAATCTGAAAATCTGATTTTTTTTCCAACAAAGTTAAGACAAGTTAATGGATCAAACATGAATCGCAAAAGTATAGCACTGCACAATAATGCAAAGTTGAATCTTGGGCAAGGGTTCCTCATGACTTTCGTTTTAAAGTGGTACCCCAAATCGACACCAGTTAAGTCTTCACGAACAACGAGTGTTTCCCTTAACTACAAATGGCCTCCTACTTGTCTTCAGGAAGCCAAAATCTGCACCATTATTGACCTGTGAACAGAAAATATGATATACGTGTAAGAACAGATACAGATATAGCACATGATAACTCACATTATCATGAACATACATTTACATTAAAATTTTATAACATATTGGGAGGTATACATTTAAATCTAGGTCCCTCAAATTATAAGCCAGGAATAGCAGCTTTACCAAATTATTATTAGCTTTGCACAGCATAACACCAAGTTATTTCTCAAAGCTTAATAATTATGTTAATCATGTTAATAATGATCCCAATAGACCGGGATCCCAGAGGGTTTGGTTAGCTGGGAAGGTAACCAATTGCCTTGTACATCACAATGTTCACAGTGCATTCCTGTATATGAAACCAGACGACTGGCAAACCGACTGTGGTGGATGGCTGGGAGAGCAATTTTAAAGTCACCTGATAGCTAACCTAGATCAGTTTTCATGGTAACACATCAAAGTAAGTACAATATGTCAGTTACGGCCCCAAGAGCAACAAATGGCCATTGCCAGTAATTATTGGTGGTGGGGTACCCCTGCCAGTGATCTATAATTGACCCCTCAAGGCTGACCTAGGTCAGCTAATGAGGTAACCACTTGAAACCTACTGGAAAATGTTGGTAAGGGCTTCAGATACAACTGATGGGCATTGCCAGTAATTTTTATTAGTGGGGTACCCCTGCCAGTAGACCCCCAAAATGCCCATCCCCCATTGACCTAGATGAGCTCATGATGTAACCAGTTGAAAACTACTGGAAAATGGTATCACTTCATATGTAAGGGATGGGAATTTCCAGTAATTTATATTGGGGGGAGGGGGTTCCCCTGCCAGTAGACCCCCAAAATGCCCATCCCCCATTGACCTAGATGAGCTCATGATGTAACCAGTTGAAAACTACTGGAAAATGGTATCACTTCATATGTAAGGGATGGGAATTTCCAGTAATTTATATTGGGGGGGGGGAGGGGGTTCCCCTGCCAGTAGACCCCCAAAATGCCCATTCCCTCATTGACCTAGGTCAGCTCATGAGATAACCAGTTGAAAAATTACTGGAAAATGATAGGTATCACTTCATATGTAAGGGATGGGCATTTCCAGTCATTTACATTGGTGGGGTAACCCTGCCAGTAGACCCCCAAAATGCCCATCCCCCTCATTGATCTAGGTCAGCTCATGATTTAACCAGTTGAAAACTACTGGAAAATTATTGACAGGATTCTATATGTAAGGGATGGGTGGACTCTGGCAGTGGTGGCCCACCAGTATAAAATACTGGCAATGCCCATCCCTTGTATCTGAAGTCCTAACCAACATTTTCCAGTAGGTTTCAAGTGGTTACCTCATGAGCTGACCTAGGTCAGCCGTGAGGGGTCAATTATGGGTCACTGGCAGGGGTACCCCACCACCAATAATTACTGGCGATGGCCATTTGTTGCTCTTGGGGCCATACCTGACACATTGTTTTTACTTTGATGTGGTTACCATGAAAGCTGCTCTAGGTTAGCTATTAGGTGACTTTAAAATTGCTCTCCCAGCCACATCCACCACAGTCGGTTTGCCAGTCGTCAGGTTTCATATACAGGAATGCATTGTGAACATTGTGATGTACAGTACCAGGCAATTGGTTACCTTCCCAGCTAACCAAACCCTCTGGACTCCCGCTCTACAGATCAGTGAAAATTTGACCAAACTTATGAAGCTTGCACGTAAATGATATACTAGACTGTTTTTTTTTTAAAACAGGTTATGAAAAGTATCTTAAATATCATTAAACAGTTGGGTACAATAGTTAAACTCACTCTTCCATCTTTTTTTCTCTATGGTACTTGTTCCTTTGCTTTTTGGACTCTTGGATAAACTCTTTTGTTCTGCGAAGGGTACCAATATATCATCTTAAAACATGTCTTTAAGCCATATATAACACAGTTCTCCTCTTCTGTTGTTGCCTCCACACTGGTGTCGTACATCACAGGAAAGCTCACCCTTGACTTAGATATTTGGCTTTTCAATTCCTGCTGGAAAAAAGAAACAGCAAAGTATTCATCATTTGAAAAAAATAAATAAATAAAGTTGTCACCACAAAGTTATGTGAGATTTGCTTCCACTATTGTCTCAAAAAACAACCCCAAAGTTTGAAGCAGACTGTATAAAGCTGAAAATTTGAACGAGAGTGTCATCACCATTGCAACCAGAATCAAATGCCCAGAATACAGAGATAATAAAACATGGGCTAAATCTTTGTTTGTTTTTATGATCTTTAAAAATATAAAATTTTAGAAACAGAAATGCACTGAGCCAACTTATTTATAGGCCTAATCGTTTTTAGTTGTTATTTTGCTTGCTCACATAACAAGCCTGTTTAGACCTAGGCTAGAGGAGAATCAGTACTTTGTTACACTAAGTTTGTCTTCGGTCGTTTTGATTTAGTCTTACTAGTAGTACTAAAGTATATAATGGACCGGCGAAGACTAGAGAATACCCAGAGTTTTAGCAACTGCGTTAAACTGTATCATCTGATCTATTATTTACGCCAATGAGTTTCATTCAATCTAGGATCAAAAAGAGAAAACTAATTAATCTTAACCTTTAAACTTTGCTACTAAACAGATATGCTTGAATTACAAATAAATGTCAAAAACATCATAATCTAAGAATCGATGCATATACATATACATAAACAGAATAATTTGAATTCGCGCAAGTGAACCCTGCACTACATTGGACAGAAAAAAAAACGTGCAATTAGACCAAACTAAACATACTAAATTTTCCGTTACTTCTACATTAAATATCAATACAAATACAACAACTTACTCTTTTGGCAGTATACTAAAAGCACATGTTATAATAACTTCAGACTATCAAGCTTTTCTGAGAAAAAACGGTTAATACTTCTTACAGTAAGCAAGTCGACCGTGAAGGAATGTCGCAATTGTTTCCTGGGCGTGACCGGAAATTAAATACTAAAAAATGATAAATGAAAAGGTTAAATAGAACTGAAGCGTGCATCCTGACTGCTCGCAACATATCCTGACTGCTCGCAACATATGTTGACTAGCCAACATAATTTGTTCAGCCTACTGTGACTGTACGTTTGAAGGTCTAGCCTTGCTTATTCAATATCACAAAGCCTACCCATTTAGATTCACATGGGAAATTACAGGAAATCTTTAGCAAATGAGTGTAGACTTCAAATAAACTATTGAGCCTTATAGTTCCAGCATTTGTTTGGGAATAAATTAGAAGATTATGTGCCACTGTTCAATCTAGCCCAATACACACATAACACATTGTTAATTGGTGTTTAGAATGCACACTTTAGTGTTGAGAATGCACTGCAGTACCCAGTAGAAGCCTATAGGCTACTCACTGTCATTGCACTTGTGTATTGCGAAACGCCAACGTGACGACGGTAGCGTTACACTAACCATAATACAGTACTAGTGCCAGTGGCCTAACAATTAACTTTAATTTTACCTTCAAGTTAAAGGAATAACAGGTAGGCCGATGATGCAGTTAATACCTCCATTCTTCTAAAGACCTTCTTGGGTAATTTACGGTTGAAAGTTGCTTAAAGTGATCGTATGAAACTATGCCAAGCCCAGCAAGCTGCCGTTGCCTCTCGGTTTCCAAATTGAAGTGAATCGAATTGGGTTAAAATACATTAGTCCGTCGACAACGACTAAGCTACGATTATGGCTTAAATCGGGTGTCCGTATCGTTCTTAGTCCATGGGTTAAAATACCTTAGTCCGTCGCCACCGACTAAGCTGCGATTATATTTTCCTTAGTCAGTGTAAACTAACTAAGAAGCAGCGATGAAACGAAGATTTTTGCTAGTGCGTGTTTAGATGTTTCTGTGGAGAAACTAATCTAAAGTACAAAAAGATCGACATACCTTTAAATACTATGTCTTTCCACGTCCACATCCCGGATTGTTGCCAACGCCGGAATCCTCAGGCTAAGTCAGCTGGTGTTTAAGTTACCAGACTCTGTATATGGTTGAAAGCTAGATACTACGAGCTAGATGCTACAGGCCAGACGCTAATGATGGCGCTATGACGCTAAATAGTATACGGCTTCGCGATCCAGTGGCTTCCAGTAAGTAAGTGGTATATACTGTATCGCGTGAAGGCTTTCGCGACCGAATAGTCTCTAGGTACTAAAAAGATATATGTATGAACACGTAAACACTCCACGAATCGGTGGCGAATATTTTCGCCAGCCCCTTTTAGAAGTGTTGATGCTCACGCTACATCTAGGTTATAATAAAATATAAGTCCTCGCTCGGCGCGATGGCTGTAGATATAAGTAAAAGTAGGTAAGGCGGACCTACGTATAAGTGCTATAGGCAGAATCAACGGTAGGCTATATATAATTGGTAACGCTAAAATGTTCCTCGAAGTTAAGTCGACTTTAAGGTTGGATAAAGTGTCCTCGAGTAAAATCCACAGATAAAAATAAACGTTCTGTTAAAAGATCCTTAAATATACTAAAATACGAGAATCAATCGCTGTAGAAGTCGTTCGCTACAAAATATATACGGTTGGCCAGGTTAATCGCTCGTGTCGCTCGTCGGTTGTGCCCACGCTTCCTAGAAACTTTCTAACCCCTGAAAATCAGGGGCTTCCGGAAACCCGTCACGGAATGTTCAATTCTAAAGGAGGGTGGACGAAACTAAATCACTACAACTAGCTCCTCCCCAGATTGCTGAGTAAGTGAGAGCAATCGAGTAAAACGATAAGTGTCGTACAACAGGAGCTAATGATTCAATCGATGACGATGACTTCAACATAGCGGCTCGGCCAATGGACGTGTCTACCCGACCGAGTAACTCTGGTTGGTGGTGGCTTGGCGTTTTCTACAGGACGTGTAGGTGTCGAGGTAGCCGGGAGATCGGGTGTGGTAGGCGTAGTCGGTTTGGCTTTGTCAATGCGTCGAGACGGAGCTGAAGGTTTAGCGACTGTTGTGAATTCGTCGTCGAGGTACGCTGGTTTGAGTCGATCCAGACTGATGGTTGATCGCTTGCCACGTACCAAAAGAATAAAGAATTTATCATGTCGCTCGATGACTTGGTAAGGGCCATTGTAGTGAGGTTGTAATGGTGCACGAACAGCGTCGATACGTATCCAAACATGAGTGCAGGTATGCAGGTCTGGATGTATTTGGTTGCGGTAAGGAGGCGTTCTGGTCAAGGCAGGACGAAGGTTAGTCATGTACTGACGAAGACGATCCACGTAGTCAGATGGGTCCATCAGACTATCATCATCAGACGGTGAAACAATGTCACTGGGAAGAGCCAGTGTTGTGCCAAAAACCATTTCTGCAGCGGAACAGTTCATGTCCACCTTAAGAGAAGTGCGAATGCCTAAAAGGGCCAAAGGAAGTACTGTACTTCTGACCAGTGTGTGGAATCGGCAGCTGAAAGTGCTGACTTTAATTGCCGGTGAAAACGTTCCACAAGACCATTGGCTGCCGGATGGTAGGCGGTCGTTCGGATGCGATGTGTTCCTAGTAGTTGGTTAAGGTGGCGAAAGAGGGAAGACTCGAATTGCGAACCTCTATCTGTTGTTATCACCGAAGGAACTCCAAAGGTAGAGACCCATCGTTTAACAAAGGATTTGGCTACGGTTTCGGCTGTGATGTTCGAAATCGGAATGGCTTCCGGCCATCTTGTAAAGCGGTCAACGATGGTGAGTAGATAGGAATATCCCTCCGAGGGTGGCAGTGGTCCAACAATGTCCATGTGAATGTGCTGGAAGCGGGTCTGCGTCATCGGGAAACTACCAATTGGCGTTTTGGTGTGACGGTGAACCTTAACTTGTTGACACTTAATGCATGATTTGCACCAATTCGAGACATCTTTGTGTACGTTTGACCAAATGTAACGCTGCGTGATTAGTCGTTTGGTAGCATTGATGCCAGGGTGCGAAAGTGAGTGAAGAGAATCGAAGACTGCTCGTCGAAATTGTTGCGGAATGTAAGGTCTGGCTGTGCCAGTAGAGACATCACAGGTAATGGTGCCCTCCGCTGCGGGAAGGGGTACATCTGTAAGCTTTAACGAAGATGATTTCCGTAGCTGAATAAGCTCATCGTCGTGTTGTTGCGCAGATGCGATTGCTGTGAAATCGAGTGGTGATGAGGAGATAGTAACGCCGTATACGTTACGAGATAGCGCGTCTGCTACTACGTTGTCGCGACCTGGAATGTGACGTAGGTCGGTGGAGTATTGCGAAATATAATCTAGGTGACGAATTTCGCGAGGTGAATAGCGATCTGGCTTGGAAGCAAAGGCGTAAGTAAGTGGCTTGTGATCCGTGTAGACCGTAAAGCTTCGTCCATCGAGCAAGTGACGGAAGTGTCGAATGCTAAGGTAGACCGCCAGGAGTTCTCGACCAAAGGCACTGTAGCGAGTTTCTGCTTTCTGGAGACGCTTAGAGAAAAATGATAATGGACGCCATGTACCATTGATAAACTGTTGCAGGACACCGCCCACAGCAAAATCGGAGGCATCCACCATTAGTGAAAGGGTCGCTTGAGGCAACGGGTGATGAAGTAATGTCACCTGAGCTAAGGCAGTCTTGATGTCTTTGAAGGACTGGTGTTGTGCATCGGTCAGTTGAATAGATTTGTTCTTGACTTTAGACGAGAGTAAGTCAGTAAGAGGTTGCATAAGAGTAGCACAATGTGGAACAAAACGTCGATAGAAATTGGCTAAACCAAGAAATGCACGCAACTGAGTGAGGTTTTCAGGTGCCGGGAAGTCTTGAACTGCTTGAACCTTCTCAGGCAGGGGACGGATTCCCTGACTGTCAACGTGATGGCCTAAGAATTCAAGTGAAGACACTCCAAGCTCACATTTACTAGGGTTGATATTAATGCCATAGCTGTCAAGTCGTTGAAATAACTGGTTGAGGTGTTGATAATGCTCCTCGGCAGAGGAACTAGCCACCAAGAGATCATCCAGATAGGCGTATACAAAAGGCAAGCCTCGAAGTACCTCGTCGATGAAGCGTTGAAAGGTTTGAGCTGCGTTTTTTAGACCGAAAGGCATCCTAACGAACTCGAAGAGACCGAAAGGTGTCGTGATCGCGGTCTTTGGAACGTCGGCCGGTTCAACTGGAATTTGGTGGTATGCACGTACAAGGTCAATTTTAGAGAAGATTATCTTGCCATGAAGGGTACCAGTAAAATCATGTATATGCGGTATCGGGTAGCGGTCTGGAATAGTGACGCTGTTGAGGGAGCGATAGTCTCCACACGGTCTCCAATCGCCTGACTTCTTGGGTACCATATGTAGAGGTGAAGACCAAGAACTTTCAGAGGGTCTGATAATACCTAATTCCAGCATATGCTCAAATTCGTTTTTGGCAAGACGTAATCGATCAGGTGCGAGACGACGAGGACGGGCGAAAGTAGGTGGTCCTTTTGTGAGGATATGGTGGGTGATGTTATGTTTGACAGTGGCAGCTGTTCGACTGGGATTGACGAGGTGCGGAAACTGACGTAGTAACGAGCGATACTGTGAGTCGTGGTCATCAATGTGAAAAGTAAGATTGGAAGACTCTACTGTTGAACGAATACCAGTGATACTAAGGGAAGTATGAAGATCAAGCAGTCGACGATGCTTGATATCGACTAGTAATGAGAAGTGTTCAAGGAAATCTGCACCTATGATAGGAGTTGAGACGTCAGCCTTAACAAAAATCCATCGGTAAATACGGCGTAAACCTATGTTGAGGGTTAGCGAAGATTCACCATATGTACCTATGTTGGTGAGGTTTGCAGCTCTTAAGAAAGATCTCGCTGGTGTAGTCTTCTCTTTGCTCGTGGCAGGAATAACACTAACCTCTGCACCGGTGTCGATGAGGAAGCGGGTTCCTGTTTCCCTGTCCATTACGTAGAAAAGACGACTCTTAGGAGTGGGGCCAGACAGCTGTGTCGTCCCTAGTTGCTGGCCTGCTTGTTTAACAGATCCTGGGACTTCGGGTGTTTGCAAGGGGGGCGACACTTTCTTGCATTATCCCCAAAGCTGTTGTGAAAGTAACAAAAGCTTGGGTTGCCAGCTGGTGAACGGCCACGAGGACGACTACGGGAGCGGGAGCGTTGTTTTAGCTGCTGGACGGTCCTGGTGAGCTCTTCTACTTGTAGGGATAGCTTATCCACTAGAGCGACGAGGTGAGTTGTGTCGGGCGAAATTGATGTTTGTGCAACTTGTGGAGTGGCTGCGATGGCTGGTACGGAGTCAACGACTGCGGCGACGACTGGTGAGGGAGTAACCTCTAGAATTTTGTCGGCCAACGAGGCCAAACCGTGGATGTCAACTTGCTCGGAGGTAGAAGCGAGAATGAGCTGAACATTCGTGGGCAACCGTTGTAAGAAGAGTTGCTTCAGGATAGAGCTCTCGAGTTGCTGGTCTCCGAGGAGTTGGTACATGCGACGCAGTAGTTGACTCGGTTTTCTGTCGCCGAGGTCTTCAGTGGTCAGCAGCTGGCGTAGGCGCTTTTGTTCCGACTGAGATGTACGCTTTATGAGCTCGGACTTTAGAAAGTCGTACCGGTTCTTGGATGGTGGGGTGAGGAGTATGTCCCTAATTTCCTGAGCCACTTCCGGTTGGAGAGAAGAAATGACAAAGGCGAATTTGGTATCTTGGCTGGTAATACGGCGTGTAACGAAAAGGCTTTCTACCTGACCAAACCACAGGGCGGGGTCGTTTGGATAAAATGGGGGTAGTCTAAGATTAACTGCCGTAATGCTCGACTCTTGTGGCGGCTCGGGTTTAGACATGGTCGTAGCGGTTTCATCTGGTGTTGCCATCGTAACGTGAATGCCCTAGGCTACTAATGGAAATATACAATACAAAGCTAACACTTGAAGTGTAATAACAACTATGTGGGATAAAATCCAAATATATACGCTACAGATGGGACAGCAAATTACATACGTCTGCTGAAAATGCCCTACAAATCTCTAGATGCCACCGTTGTTTTAGCGTAGACACTGCATGTAGACCGTCGTAGAGCTTGGTAAAAGTGTTGCGTACAATCGCTCTTGTAATCCGACCAGTACGATTGCGACGTGTAGTGGGGCGTCGAATGAAAGAATGCCAATTTACTGTACGCGTAGGGATCCCTGACTGATGCTGTTGATTGATATCGTGGATCGAGGCGTTAATAGCGTCTAGCTTGCTGTCTAAGTCTCGTTGAAGTTGGTGTAGTTGCTCAGTGGAAAGAGTTGGCGTGGCTAAATTCTTGCGACTTTGAAATTTCTCGAACGAGGCCGTAGGAATGGTGACAAAAGAAACTATACAATTAGGGTAAGTCTGTCTAAGTGTGTCACGAAAATGAATGAGCCTAGCAATAAGTTGATCAGCTGAGACAGATGAACAAGTAATAACTCGACTTTGCCTGGAAGTGCCTGTGAATGCTAACAAGTCGTTGATACCAGCTGCAAGACGTACTATCAACCAGTCGCTAGGGTTAAATCGTTGAATACGCTGTTGTGTGAGGGCGAGTAATTCTCCTACAGTGGCTCCACGCTTAATAACAAATTCAATACGATGCTGGAAGCTAGATGGCGTAGTATAACGATCAAATGAATAGGCTCTAGAGTCAGCTACAAACAATAAATTTACAACAGGGCGGCTAATGTTAGACATTGGCAAAACATGTCTTAGGTCCTTCGTGAACAACCAGAAAATAGCGATAGGATGTAATAAACGTGAAAGGCCTGAATAATGAAGTGAGATAATCCTCCGTCTGGTAAATAATGAGGCAAACCGGTAATGTCTCTTGCCAAGAGTGAGTATCGAAAATAGACCAACACTGAAGTAACAAGACTCCAACGTTACACAACCATTGTAACACTAGTACAAAGTAAGCCCAACGATAGGCTACAGACTACAGAGTAAACAAGCAGAAGCTAAATCTAAAACAAGGCCAGAATATGGGTGAAAAAATCACGTCGGGGTCACCAATTTGGATGTTTCTGTGGAGAAACTAATCTAAAGTACAAAAAGATCGACATACCTTTAAATACTATGTCTTTCCACGTCCACAACCCGGATTGTTGCCAACGCCGGAATCCTCAGGCTAAGTCAGCTGGTGTTTAAGTTACCAGACTCTGTATATGGTTGAAAGCTAGATACTACGAGCTAGATGCTACAGGCCAGACGCTAATGATGGCGCTATGACGCTAAATAGTATACGGCTTCGCGATCCAGTGGCTTCCAGTAAGTAAGTGGTATATACTGTATCGCGTGAAGGCTTTCGCGACCGAATAGTCTCTAGGTACTAAAAAGATATATGTATGAACACGTAAACACTCCACGAATCGGTGGCGAATATTTTCGCCAGCCCCTTTTAGAAGTGTTGATGCTCACGCTACATCTAGGTTATAATAAAATATAAGTCCTCGCTCGGCGCGATGGCTGTAGATATAAGTAAAAGTAGGTAAGGCGGACCTACGTATAAGTGCTATAGGCAGAATCAACGGTAGGCTATATATAATTGGTAACGCTAAAATGTTCCTCGAAGTTAAGTCGACTTTAAGGTTGGATAAAGTGTCCTCGAGTAAAATCCACAGATAAAAATAAACGTTCTGTTAAAAGATCCTTAAATATACTAAAATACGAGAATCAATCGCTGTAGAAGTCGTTCGCTACAAAATATATACGGTTGGCCAGGTTAATCGCTCGTGTCGCTCGTCGGTTGTGCCCACGCTTCCTAGAAACTTTCTAACCCCTGAAAATCAGGGGCTTCCGGAAACCCGTCACGGAATGTTCAATTCTAAAGGAGGGTGGACGAAACTAAATCACTACACGTGTGCATTGACTAACGTTACAGACTAATTTAACGTTAGTCCGTGGCAATATTGACTAGTTTATTTTTTCAGTGTAGGCTATATATATATATATATATAAAGCGTTTAAATTATTACTGATAGGATATGGCACTTTTACTGTCGCACCAAAAGCTCTTACTTAGTTATCAGTGTGCTCCTTCGTATAGGTAATTCTTGTCGACCTGACATGTTAATGCATGTAATATATGAAACGACAGGAAAAGACATCATGAGATTTGATAGACGTTTTTAATTTGCATCATCGTTTCAAAACGTGTATCGGTTACGTCATTATTTTCTTCGTTACTTATATAGACTGAATGTTTCTTTTTCATTGATTTAAATGCTGTAAAGAAAGTTCTGGCTAGTGACTTCAGAAATTACTAACCGGTTTGTATATTACCGATCGCATGATCAAGGCCAAACTGTTGTTTCTAGTGCTCTTATTAAATTGCAACTAAGTTCACGAGGCCCTGAGCCCCGATTATCTCACTCCTCCCTCTAGATACATCATAAACGAGTGTTGGACGAACATCCAGATAGAATATAGTAAAGAATGAATTTTAGGCAGAATTTTAGTCTTGATATATTCTAGTCCAAGAAAAATTAAATTGGAATACTAATAATGTTTCTCTACCCACTGGTGTTCAAGATCATACACTTCTAAAATATGCTAAATCTCTGAAATGTTCCTTGATGACGTATATGCTCTTCGACGCAGGCCTATAAATGTTTATGTCAGTCCATTGTTTTAATCTGTTTAATAACTCAGCTCAAAACATATTCCAGAATATAATACTAACTGAATTTCATGTTTACACCTGAGAAGGGAAAAAGAGGTATACGGCCGCGATTTCTACTGCAAAACAAACATTAACGAAAGCGAGTAAGAGTGTACAATGGATAAGGCCTCACTAAATATTTTAACGGGAATCATCATCCCCTGGCACCCCTCTTATCTCCCCCTCCCCACCCTTTCGAAAACGTGGCATCAGGATGGTATTCTGTGAGAGTTTGCTCTCATACGAATCCCTTTAATTATGTTCATTGTTGATAGCTGAATTGAACGTTTGAAGGCATTCTGTGTAATATTTAGTTAGTGGTTCAGGCAATAAACCGCAGTTATGCACTACGTTTATATATATATATATATATATATATATATATATATATATATATATATATATATATATATATTACGTGGAGGACAAACAAACAAAACAGATGTGAAAAATATGTACATAGGGAATACGGTCTACACTATAAACCTATAATGACTCAATCATCAAACATGATAAATAAACACACCTGTGAATATTGGCATGATTACGTATGTCCACGTATATATGCTTTTGTATGGTTTTAGAGAGACCCCTTAGCACAGAACTTGATCGCATAGAAGCTACTTCCGGCTTGTCGCTTACAGCAATTTGAAGACCAACAGCTCACCCAAAGCGTCAACTGTCACTGTTATTTTACGTAGAATCTCACCGTTAGGCAATGAATTGCTCAAGAAATTCTTTCAATAAAAAGAAAACTAAAAAAAAAACTCGTGAACCACTTGTAAGGGTAATTAGGGTATACGTTTGCGTTATGGAAAGATGAAAGGAATTTTAACAAAAAAAAAAAAACAACAATTAAGTTCCACCAAACAATTTGATGCTGCTTGATCTGTACTGCTGGGACGTAATAACACTAACCAGTGCTTATCTATGGAAGCAAGGTACCAAGAAATTGAAAGGCGTCTGAAAACTGCACAAATATATAATTCGTAGGATGAAACCAAAGTTTTTATCGATCAGTATTAGATTACCACTAGACTGTGGTAAACCTTTAGCATTTCACTGGCAGTGACACAGACTGGCTGTGGCCTATAGCTTGCATAGCCTAGCCTATAGCTACACGTTAACTTGTTCTACTAGTATACTTCTAGTATAAAGTTATCGTTGTAACTAAGTATTAAAGCTACAGTAGTAACTAGGCAATATCCAATCTCTATGATAGGAAAGTAGGATTCATCTCAAGTGATGGTGGTAGCAAACTTTGTTGGGAATGAGATGATAGTCTGCTCTTGCTGTTTGTCAATTAGGCCTTTATAGGTCTAACTGAATTGAGATGCAACTAAGATGCAACACGACGGAGCCCGTGTTGTAACTTCCAAGCAAACGACGATGAATATTAAATGTTTGTGGTAAATTATATATGCATCCATTTTGAGGTTATGAAATATGAAGTGATTAGTTATATTTCATGACAAATTAAATTACGCACATCAGTGGCGGAGATTTCTTGTCAGAAGTGGGGGGGTTGCAGGCCATTGATGAAATAAAAAGTCATAACTGCTGGCTCACTATCTAAGTGGAGCACCATAAGCACCATAAGTTGGCACGAAGTGCACAAGAATTTTTTGGCAAATATTGCCTCCCAGATTGCAGTAAATGGCACTGCCCAGTCCTTGCTGCATTTAACCAGGGGCATATGCAGGATTTTCTAACCCAGGAGGCGCATATTGCTATCTAAGCGGAGCGCCACCATTGGTTGGCGCGCAGCGTACAAGCAAATTTCTGGTTTTGGTACCCCCAGATCACCGGAAATGGCACTTCTCGGGCTTGAAACAGACCAACCATATGTACACTTTTGCCTGAGAACCAAGTTTTTTCCAAATACTTTTTTACTCATCTATAACCTTTTAGAAGATTGTCACCAGTCACACATCATGTTCGACTTCATCACATATCCTGTGGATCATTGCTTTTGTAGGTGATTCTTCATCGCGGCCCACAATATCCGTCAGCCCCACTGTTCAGAATTTGACAATTTTAAATTCTCGTCAATAAATTCACTTCAAAACATACCCATAATGTTGCACAAAATATCATCTATGGACAACCGATATAGAAAAACCTCCTTCAAACCCTAACAGACTGGTCAAAATTGCACGAGTATGATGAAGTATGATGAAGAATGTTGGTTAGGGAATTTTCGAAAATTCAGACGGCTACTAAAAAATTTCGTTGAAGGAAATAAATATATACCAGATATTTCCGAAACCGAACACTACACACATCGACAGTTTTGAGCATGGGCGTAGATCAGTCTTGGATAATGGTGGTGACGCGTGTCTGTTCTATGACACTATCTAAGCGGAGCGCGACCATGGGTTCGCGCGTAGCGTACGATTTTTTGGGACAAATATACCTCCCAGATCGCCGGATATAACACTTCCTAGACCTAATGATGCTCCTAAATCTCCTTAAGTTTTAGATCTCATGGCTTAGAAATTTAGTTTGGAGAAATACATGGGCGTCTGCAGAAAGAAAATCAGGGGACAAATAATCCAAGTAGACTTTTGTATATACGATGGGTCTGGGGTCCTCTTCCAGAAAACAAATATAGACTGCCGCAAATGCGATTTCCGTCCTATATTTAACAACTATGGATAAAATACAATAAAATGAGAACTGCTGCATGTCATTTGCACAATGCTGGATCAAACTGCGCCAAAGTTCAATACAGGGGAACTTGAAATGCAGCTATTGGTCAAGACAAATTGGTGGGGACACGGTATATCATGTCCCCGCTACTGAAAAAGTTGGTGGGGACGCGTCCCGCTGTCCTCACCAGGATCTGCGCCCATGGTTTGGAGGCTGTTTATCGTGGAACGCCATTTTCATGCTCACTGATATGATGTGATATCTGCTGTTTGCTTTACAAATTCGAATAATTTTGTCACTGTTCCTCTTTCTCTTCCCGTTTTCTTGCCGTATTTTCTACTCCATCCTTTTCTCCTTTTCTCTCTTTCTTCTTTTTCTTTTCCTTCCTTCACCTCGTTGAAGTTGGCAAGTGTATACAGTTCCAAAGCTATTCAACAGCAACAAAACTTTATTTTGTGTATGTCTGTTGTGGGGTGAAGTTAGCGATATGAGCTACAAGTTCCAATGCGCAAGGTGGGGGAAAGGGGCTAGAAATAATGTGTGGGTCAATTCTAACTCGGTTTTCGGTCGTTAATTGTTGATGTTGCCTACCAGGTTAAAGGTTGAAATGACTTTAACAATTTCAAATTTAATAATTTGATTTATTATGCCATTTGGAGCACATAACATAGGCTATAACAGAACATTACTGGCAAAAACTAGGGGGGTTGATTGTGTGGGCCAACCCCCCCTCTTCAAAAACTGGGGGGGTTAAAACCCCCCCAACCCCCCCTGTTTCTCCGCCACTGACGCACATGTAAGTCACCACTGCATCACCCGGGGAGTTCCATTACAACTCCCTGCATCACCCAAGACATCTGAGAGTTACAAATATGGAGATTAATTTACAAAATGAAACAATGTAATATTACAGAAGAAAGAGACCAGGCTGTAAGAAGACAACAATTATGTACAGTAATAGCATGCTAAAAATGTTGCAATGCTCGTTTGTAGGCATACATTTATATTGTACAATATTTACGTGCCTTGTTCCATTGTAACGTTAATATTTGTCAATAAAGGCATACACATTGCAAAAAAATGGAAACAGCATGTCAGTCATTGCAGAGCGACAAGGACAATCTGATAAGTCAGAAGGTACAAAGAATGTATCATTGGGAAGTTCCAAATGTCCAAACGTTTTGCAGATGTGATATATGTGGGTTTTGACCTATTTTCCTAGCAACTGCAACATCAAATTATACATAGCAATGACGGCATCTTGGTTGTTTCATTACTGTGAGGTAGGCCTACCTTTGAATTAAAACATGCAGCAATTTTCCGAAGATCTATTTTTAGCTTAATTCAGCATTGTAGACTTAAATTACCATACAAATGTTACACCTCTTGACCTCCACATGACGTTGCAGTGTATATCAGTCTTTATCATTCATTGAGCAATTGTCTAATGTGGCTATATGGCTCCATTTCAAAATTAACGCCTCCCAAGCAGTCAGGTAGCCAGACTGGGGCCATGTGGGACGTATGCCCCCCACTTTCAGACTAGTGTTTTCCCACCACGCCACTTAATTTGTCCCACCATCATGTGAACAAAAACTTCACAAATAACAGCACATGAGTATTGTGCCCCTCATTTCACGTAGGCACCCTATTCGCGAGTCATTGTTTTGGGTTTTTGGGATGGCGTGAGTGCCATTCAAATCGCAGCAAAACGTACCGTAATGTTGTCAGCGTGTGCGATATGGCTTCTGTGTTTCAATTTCTGTGCCCCTCAGTAGATGTCTCGCGCAACTTACTCTACTTTCCTTTTCGAAGCACGTATTTACAGTGTTTGTATCCAGCACAGATGCTGGTCACGCAGGCAACTATTTATACAGCCCTAAGCAATATTGTGACTTAGTGGTGAGTTATGTGTTGTTGTTCATACCTGTTCACACATCATAGCGTCCTGCGTACATAAACGCAAGTCGTAAAGCCGACCTAAGTTTTGAAAAAGTTGCGGGCTGTCACAGAAGAAAACGATACAGGAGTTGTATGTGACAAACTATCAAATTCCGTTATCGATGTTAGTTGATCGCCATGCCCTTACCTAAAACAAGGATATATGCCTAGTGGATGAAGTTGGTTGTCTTTTTCGAAAACGTTTTCTTTGGAAGATAATGGGATAAGGAGTCTATGTATGTGCGTCGAAGTTAACGCTGTTGAAAGAAAGTTCCAGGTTACAACGTGGCTGTCAACAAGTGGCTGTATGAAACTCTTATTCTTAATGTCGGCGTCTGCAAACGTCCATTGGGCTAAAGCTAACTAAGCTTAGCCCATTTACAAAGAAGGTAATTAAAGTGTAGGGCTAGAATATCTCACCAAATACAGCTATAAACGAAAGATTTTAACAATTTGCAGTTCAGCATTAGAACTTAGTTGAAAAGTAAAAGTTGTCATGCAAGTTTTTGTATACCAATTACGTACGCTTTAGGCCAACAGTACCACTTAGCTAGTAATAACACTAACTTAGGCCTAGGCGAGATCTAAACGTTATATCACTAAAGGTACAACAAGGCTACTATCTTGAAGTTGTAACGTTATTACTTGGGCATAGGAATAGATAGGTAAACTTTGGTTCGTCTTATCAGAACTAGACTTAGATAGATAGTAACCTAACGCTGGACTCTATAGTCTATGCTAGGCCTGTTAGGTCATGCCTTAGTTTTCTTGTATGTTTCGTGATGATTAACAACAGATAGAAGGAAAAAATAACTTTGATATGAATATGATTATATGCAGTGACATGTATGAGCTTTATTATACTGTAGTATATTCAACCTATAGGACTGTAACTAACATTAGGGCCCAGTATACTTCCAATTTTTACTAACATATTCTTTTCATAGTATTGATATAGCCTGTGCATAAAGATAGGGGTATAGCCCACACAACTTTTGCTATGTGACTTGTGCGTGACATATCTTGAAGTAACTTTGGAAAGTTATGTTGTACTAGACTATGATACTGTAAACTGGTCTAATGCTGTACCAAGTATATATTGTTGTTTACTTTTAGTTCAGTGTAACTGATGACAGCATCAGTTACATACTGTACTGTCTTTAACGTCCCCAGAAACTGTTGCAACGTTCAAGTAGCCTGCGGTTGCTCCTTCAGTTACACACACACATAAAAAAAAAATAGAACGAATCGCAAGTTAAATGATGCTGAGTAATTTGATGAACATTTATAAAATCCTATTTGGATCAGTTTTGTTACAAAATATATATCCATAAGTAAGCAAACAATACTGCTAATTTGAGTGGGCCAGAGAAGTATTTAATGTAGTGTCTGTTCAAGTTATATTAAAAAGTCAACCAATTTGTAATGAGTTGCATTGTTGAAATGTCAAATTGAGTCATTACCATTAGTTCTCTTCGATCTGGTCACAGTATCATAATGTGTTGAAAAAAAGTTCATAGGCATGGGTGAGTAACTGCACTTTTGTCTTTTGCAATAAACTGTCTCAATTCATGGCTTTTACAACACTGTTTACTATTGTCTCGCTGAAATTATGGTAGACGCTTCAATATATCCAGGACTGTGTTTCTTTTAACCATGCAATTTATTATATATATATAAATATATGTTTACGGTGCAGGATACTTAAGTTGCAGGTGTACTCAATATGTAATGCTATTGAATGTTTCAATATCTCCATAAATGTAAGGGATACATTGATACATTTGATACATTTATAATTTCAGTGGGTTTTTTACTGAATGTGTATATATACAGTACGTAGTAGCTTAGCATGCCTCTAGACAACAGTTTGTTCTTAGCCTGTTAATGTCGTTGTGTTGATAGATTTGCCACATGTTGTGAAAGGTCCCTCATCATTCATACCTGTGTGTCAGGATGTGAAATTTCTTCTTTACGTTTGTAGAGAAGTCATGCCAACAATCTGTTTCTCATAGATAATGAATGAACATGGCACATATGTTCAAGTGTTACTTGTACAGTAGTAGTAAAGGTTATCTTGCCAAATAATTCAGGTTTGATGAGTTTGTTTGTCTCTTCTGATATTAAAATTGAATGAATAGGTGCTCACAAACTGTACAAGATGATTCAAATATTTAAAGAAAACATAAACAATGAAACGGTAGACTCTCTGCACCTCCTCCACCTCACCCCCGTCTGACACCCCCCTCCCCTCCCAACCTGCATGCCAACAATTAGGGTCACTTGGGAGGTATTTCTGTTATCACTGTAAAGTTAACAATATATGCTAAAGTTCAGGATTATACATTACTTCACACATAGTCATGATTAAGCATTGAGGAAAGAAAGAAAGAAAAAAAGTCTTGCTGGTTGTACCTAGTAATGGAAGATTTGATTTACCGTTAAGGAAACTAATTGTTTTGTGTATAAGGGGTTGTCGGACAAAGAATTGCCAGGGGTTCTGACAGACCACTAGATAGCAACAATTCAAAAACACAAGAAGACAAGAGGGTCAGTCATTGGCATTTGATACTGGTATCAGGGGTGAAGTTTGAAAAGGAGGAAGTGTGACGTTGGTCACTGGGTTTGTTGAAACCCACTTCCATACTGTATGTGTGTGTGTGGGGGTGGGGGAGGGGGGTGTGGAAAGGGTGTACCATGCCTGGGTATATGTCTATGATGTGTTGAATGCCACTAGAAATATCCAAGTAAGTTCATGTTTCACTGTTCTAAATTGTATAGATCTGGTATAAAAGTTATTTTAAAAATCCTTTCTCAGAAGTATAATACAATTTTTAGGACGTAACAAACTTTTCCTTCTATGAATTTTTTTTAGAAGACAATTCCAGTTATGACATTTGCATATACAGTATTTTCCTGGAGAGTGATGAAAAGTCGCATGAAATGCAGTTTGTTCTTTCGATCATCCATTTAGTTAGAAGATAAATTTATTTTGGATAAAATAAAGAGAAATGTATTCTTGGCAGCCTTGTGACATATATTCATTCCATTCTTAAAGTACATGTTTGCCATTTTCTTAAAAGTGTTCATTTGAAAGTCATGTGTTTTGTACCAAAGTGAAGTTAATTAAAAGCAAACAAGTATTTTATTATTATAGATGCACAACTCCAGATAACGTTTGGGTTTTCTTCAAAATTTGATTTGACTTTTTCTGCCGCAAATTTGGATTCATCATTTATAAATACACCCAGGCATAAATACTAATATGTATATAAGCCTCACACCATGGGCGCTGATCCTGGTGGGGACAGCGGGACGCATCCCCACCAACTTTTTCAATGGTGGGGACATGATATAGTGTGTCCCCACCAATTTGTCTTGACCAAACGCTGCATCCCAAATTCCCCTGTATTGAACTTTGGCGCAGTTTGATCCAGCATTGTGCAAATGACATGCAGCAGTTATTATATTATATTTATCCACAGTTGTTAAATATAGGACGGAAATCGCATTTGATTCAGTCTATAATTGTTTTCTGGGAGAGGACCCCAGACCCATTGTATACAAAAGTCTACTTGGATTATTTGTCCCCTGATTTTTTTTCTGCAGACGCTCATGTATTTCACAAACTAAATTTCTAAGCCATGAAATAACAAAAAATTAAGGAGGTTTGGGAGCATAATTGGGTCTGGGAAGTGTTATTTCCGGCGATCTGGGAGGTATATATTTGCCAAAAACAAACTTGAATTAAGTTGCCTGAACAACCAGCATAATCTGTAACATGGCAAGTGTGACAGTTGGTACTTGTTGCGTTCTTGAAGTTTCTAGCATATTCTGTGGCAATCCCGATATTTATATTATACTTCCTTCAAGGAAATTGAGGTGTAGAATTTCAGAAAACAACATCTGCCCATAACATGTTAATAGGCCAACAATTTCAACATCACATGCTGATTTCAAAGAAACTACGTGCGTGTAAGAATCGAACTCTGCACAAGCCGTTTACATATGCTTTCATTGTACAGTTATGTATTGTGTATATCAGCAAGTTTCTGTTATTGTTCCAGACTTTCCTTGCATAAAATGTCTGGTCAGGCGAGGTAAAAGTGATAGCATATTCCATATCCCAAGAAAAGTTATAGAAACTTCTACAGTTGTCTAACTGCCTAAGGTTAAGCGCTTTTGTTATGCTTCGAAAGTACCTATAATTAGCCGCTTCCTTTGTTTAGTTTTTATCTGTTTAACAGAACCGATTTGCATACAGCTGTGTTCACAAAGAGAGTTGAACTGTGGGTATGTATATGTTATGTAGCAAGCGGTGGCCCGTAGGTCTTCGGCGGCTGGTGTAATTACGAGCAGAGAAACATTGCAAAGGGAATGAATTTAAATTTTTTTTCCTAAACTTGATACAGATCTACAGTAGGTACTGCTGCAGATTGTGTGTCTGCCGTCCAGTAAACCGATGTTCCTGCTGTACATGTTTGAGATGACAGTTATAGCAGGGAGGTGCTACTTTAGAGTAGCAGCTCCCTGGTTATAGTGTACTTAGCGAGATCGTTGGCTTCGTCATGCACACGACTGATATGGTAGATTTGGCATGATGTAATAATGAATTAAAACGGTTTGATTAACATTTTGACACGTAAAATGACGTCCAGGCAAACTGGTCAATGTAATCTTGCATTGTTTTTTTTTCTAAAATAAATATAAATAACCTACAAGCTATTGATCGTTGATTATTATTGTTGATTGTTATTATTCAAGCTGCGGTCATCGGTTCATACATTGTAGGAACAGTATGTTCATAAGCTGTTTACCAAACGAGAGTTGTATTTACGAACACAATTGCAATCAAATCATGGGTGTTGATTTTGCTTGCAAAATCAGGGGAGGGGGGGGTGTGAGGGATACGTGCGGAGGAAGGGGACGTCAGGTATTTTGTGAATTGAAGGCCATTTTAGGTATAATAGAGGCTATTGGATCATGCGTACAACTGTAACTATGACCTCAGTACTTTACTTTGCATACAGTACGCATGCGTGCCGAAGTAATTTTCCATAGTTTTAACAGTTGTCATGTGGAAAAAAATGGAACTTGTGGAAAAGTGTTTCGTAAAATCAAGTAGTTCAGTCAAAAGTTTGGCATCAATAGTTCAAAAGTTCACCCACTAATTACTTCCTAGTATAGTGTTAAAAACGTGCGTCATGCGTTTCGGTAAGTGGAACTCACGTTACTGGTAATGGCGTTAACTATATACTGGTATTTGGCTTTATACAAATGCTCATTTACTGCCTTTGTGCGGTAACTTCGGTTTGGCTAAAACCTTGGGAGATCAAGATGAGAATGGGAGAGGGAGGGAGAAAATGTACTTATCAACACATGACAAACGGCTACAGTGGAATTACGACCTTCCTTACCGGTTTCGAACCTCTGGACATACAATCCGCGTCCATAGCTTAGTGGTTATGGTGTCCGCGTACAGAGCGGTCCGACGCACGGGTTCGAATCCCGGTGGAGGCTGGAAGTTTTTTCACTGTTCTTGATTTTCCAACTCATTACGAATTTCAATTATAAATATGCATTTGCCTTTGTCGTTTACCTCCATGCACTCTACAGATAGCTGATTCAGAGCCCTGAAATGCCCTATTAAAGGTTAAATTGTTATAATGACGACGTCCGATGACATCCAACATCATTTGTACATAACAAATTCATGATAAATAGAAAACAAATTATCTTATAGGTCATGAAATTCTACATCTTTGGATTTATTTTTGTGTTAGACTACCGGTATCTATAGTCCAGCCACATTCATTGATGAGCCATGTAGATGTTTTAAGGGTCATTTTTCGAAACTTAGAAGTGCAGTTATATAGAAAGGCAGCCTGGACTGAAGAGTGTTTTGAAAATTGTCTACAATTATATGAAGATTAATGAGTGACGGCGGACTGACGTAAATAGCCTGTATATACTCCATTCGTTTCAGTTCAGAAGGAATGTCAAAAACGCTGGTTTGAATAAGTACTGTTTACTAAGTGCAAATCCGGGTAATTGTCTAGCGGTCGCTGTGTGCGATAGCGTTAAAGGTTAATAGAAATGAATGAATACTGGTTCCGATTTACCTTTCTGGTTTTCAATGTAACGGTATCAGCGTGTCTGTTTCTTTGCCCGCTTCAACGAACTGTATTTTAACTCAATACATGTTTACTCTTTACAGACTGTATTATGATGATATTATGTGATATCCGAGGAAACACGACCATATTTATAGACGTCTGTGTATAGTATGTAAGCCATATAAATATACCCCTATAGGCGCACACATACAAAAAAAATCATGCACCTGATAGTATAGTTACACCAAATGGCACAACATGCATGCTACAGTAGATGAAGCTCCTTGATACTACAATTGAGAACTATACAGTACAACCACTACTTTCGTGCAGCTACAACCACCATGGAATGACAAACACCGTAGCTCCATGCTGCCAATGCGCTGCCACAACTGGAAACGACAACCATACAGTTGCATGATGCTTAGTGCTACCATGGATACACAATCACTTGCTGCACAATATAGCTACAACCACGGCTCCATGCTGCCAGTATGTAGCTACAGCCAAGTACAGAGTAGCAAAAAAACTTGCTTCACATTGTCACCATACATAATATAGCTAACTATACAAGCCTGCAACCCAATGGGATTCATGGCAGTTTCAGCTCACTGCTCGAGTCTACGAGATGTCCATATGCATATCAATAAAGCGTGAGCTATATACTACAGTTAATTGATAGTAGTGTGATACGCTGAGAAAACAAGGACTATATAACAGCAAAACGTAATTTGATACCACCGGAAAGGATCGTAACCGCTGAAAACGTCATCGTTTTCGCTGATTTTTATTGCTGGTATTTGTATTGTACTATACTGTACAGGACAGTACCACATACTTATTCGTATACATACCACATAGCTACCCATATGCATTACCTGGCCGCATAGGGTATACGGTACAACATGTTCCGTACATCGTCCTATTTTATTTTACACCTATGATAAAGCCACAGCATTCCTTTCCTTTGCATGGCACTGTATTCGGAATGTTTTCTTAAGGGAGGTGGGGTGGAGGGGGGGGGGGTGTATAAGAAGACTTGCCCAAACTGTTACTCTGTTCTTCCACCAGGGGAAAGTTATTCTGAACACAAACCTGGACAACATGTCCCATCTCGGAGGGATAACAATTACCTTTAAGCTGGGTCAGTAATCGTAGCAAACTATATCGAAAATATCAGTACATAGTTTGTATTTACGATCATCATGCAGCATTGAACCCAAATTTAAGCACGTAAAAAATTGCTTAAAAGTTAAAAAAAAAAAAAACTTTCTGAAAGTTTCTTATGTTGCTTTGATGGTAACCTTTAAATTTCATGTTGAAATTTGGACATGCGTGACCATTATTTGACTTTATGGCATATTTGGGAGGCAATACAGTCAATACTGTTGACCTTGCATCTTGTGTCGGGTTGTATATGTTTCTATGTACGACACACGTATTGTATAATAGTGATATACTCTATTTAAAGGATACAAGTGGTTACGACCATTTGGCTGCTTCTGATAGGTAGCATATTTACAGGTTTCCGCCATTACAAATTTCGTGTCCCACACATTTAGTATAAATGATTCTTATTTTGCATGGTCAAATATTTTAATGTTTACACAGTGTCCTTTTGCCAAATTTCATCAATCTCGATGTGATTGCAGTGGACTACGGTAATGTAGGTAACATTTCCGTATATACCACAATATATTATGCTGAAGTCCGTCAAAATGTAGCGTTAAAACGTCATGATGCTGACCTTTTCGTCACCCATGCAAATAGTCGTGTACTTTTTAATCACATTTCACATCAAGATGTAAAATATTAAAAACAAAATCTACTTTTGCTTTATATATAGTTGAACATGAACCTTGACTACGTTACTAAAAAAGTAAAATGTGTTATCAGTTAAAATGAAATGAAAACATCAAAATTACCACCAAAATTATGGATAAAAAGTAATATTCATTGTTCCTAAAAATATCTTCCTTATATCGTTTCGCCCCCCCCCCTTTTTCCCCCGGCAAAACGATCTGTACATTCAGTCGCGAGTGGCTTTATACAAATCTGACCAAAATACACAAATATGATATAAAATATAATATATAAAATGCAGTATAGGCCGAGAAACCTTCTTAGACAAAGTATTGCCTTTGTAATAATTTAAAGACATTCATTTCTGCCACGTCATTTGTCACATGACAATCCACCTTAAAATTGTGAATGTGTGACAACGCTTTGAGTAACTATACCAGTCGATATTGATGGATTAAAATGTGATGTATTCAGATCTAGAATTTGATTCGTCACCTTCGTCGCAATGAACTATGTAAGTATAATTGACCGTCATTATGACAATATCCAATTATTCAGTGTAGGAACAGCAATCAGTGTTTACATTATCAGAAGGGACAAATAGTGTGCTAATATTTGTGGTATTACGCACGATGTACTTCGTATCGTCACCGAGTAACCCCATTGTTTGTCTACCGAAACGAATAAGAGACTTCTCACCTTTAACCTATAAATATCGTTATATAAAACGGTAAAATTTATGTAAGTTGGCGTTGTGCGTATATAACGTTTGTTTAATGCATATTAAGTAACCAGTGACGCGTGATATGGATTCACTAGCAACATTCATATCATGTTACTGTGTGATAGTTTAGTCTCATTCAAAGGTACCGTTACTATACCGTAGTATTATTATTACGATTATTTCCCAGCGGTGTTCGTAAGAGAAGTTTGGTCTTTCCATTACAACTCTACATATTTAGACATACACATTTGCGGAACACATCACCTGACTTCACAGACGGAATATAAAATCCCAATAGGAATTTTCATATATTTTGACTTCTGTGTAGCCTGATAACTTATGTGGATTGGATATAAGCGACATGTACAACTCTTTTGAACTTTTTGTATATAACGTATACCAGATGGTGTAGGCCCCTAATCTATATATACTGTACCTTAACAGTCATAGAAACCCGTGTGTGAGTAGAAAGAGTGCGGTTGCGCGGAAGCAGGCATGTAAGTATACATTACTCGCTGATATCTCAGACCAGGGAGTTGTTCCATAACAACTCCCTGCTCAGACCATGGAGATATAAACTGTTTATAGCTCCATGCTCAGACGTAGGACAATCAATGCCACTTAGCTTGTGAAGTTTGATTTGAGCATTACAACACTGGTTGACGTCGCAAAATGCACCTTAGGATTCACATACTTTAAAGATGGCTTTCATTACTGTTAGTAACGCCGAATTAGTTGACGAATAGTGTGAGGCTAAACTTTGAGATGGTATAAGATTAAATGTTCCATAACAACTCCCTGGTTATACATAGAGTTTAGTGACCGTCGTGAACTACAGTGTCAAATCGTTGTACAGATGTAGGCGGCGGAAACACTATTTCCTTTCGCATTTCGATTGAATGCAAGAGACATCCTTGACACCCTATAATTGTACATTGGAAGTGCCCAGTCATCACCCTTGTACATTGGAAGTGCCCAGTCATCCCTACATATGAACCTTGAACTCACATACGTTTTAATCTGTTGAAATTGGCTGTCAGTAAATGTTGATAACGCCTATGAGGGGGGATTTCGAGATACTCAGTAGAAGTTTGATTTGAGCATTAGTACAACACACTGGTTGTTGGCGCCAAAATGCACCTTTCACGTGATTCGAATGGAAAAAAGCATAAAAACACGTTTTGATGTTTCAAGTGTTTTTGATAGTTTAAGTGCTCTTTCAGCCTTATGTGGACTTTGGATTCACATACTTAAATCTGTTGGAATTGGCTTCAAATGACTGTTGATAACGTCGCCGCATTCTTTGGTCAACTTATTGTGTGTGAGGAAAACTTGGAGAGTAAATCAAAGCGTATATAATTTTGTATAGTAAATATGATAGTTTCGTGGTTGTTATTCGTTAGGTTTCTTTTGCAGGATAACGAAAGCCAAGATTATACACGCTTGGATAATCACGTGGCCTGCTGCTCTTGTCAGCATTGTGTATACGCCTCAACAAGAGAAAAAGAAGAATGGATTATTTCAATGTTCTCTATTGATAATGTGTAACAAGTCTTTCGCTTTCAACTGCGAATATCTTTACAGACACGAACTAAATATTCGTAAAGTTAATTGTGTAATTCTTCTCGCCATCACCTAAGATACTGATATGTAATGAGTAGCGTAGAAGGGAATGTTACGACCCCAGAATGGTAAAAAGGGGGGGGGGGCAGTGTTTAGTTACTTGGTGGATGGATATTCTCAGCGAAAATAAATATTTGGAGCAAGCTTGGGGAGGGGGGGGGGGAAGGGAAGTGTCACAGAAATAATCAGTGATAATGGTTTATACATTCCTGCGTTATCCTTACGCTATACCGGTAAGCTGACACTAATGAATTTGGCAATTCCATTGTCGCATTACATATAGATGACCTGTGATAAGATTTCTCAGATACGGGTAGCCTATGTCATAAAGTCTGACGTAACAAGGTATAGGCCTACAGTATATGCTGGGGAAGCTTGTGGTAGGGGAGAGAAGGGTAGCAGTTGTCTTTGTGAACCAATGACTTGGTTATCATTAACTCCACTCTTCTGTCAATCATGAGCCATCCCATCTGCTAAAACTTGCCAAAAATTGGTAAAGTTTTATAACTGCACCCCTGCTTGACCCACTTCGGGGGTCAACTACCCCCCCCCCCTCCCTCACCACTTCCGAATCCGCCACTCTGGTGTAAAATACCTGCATTCCCGACAGACTGTTCGTCACAGTTGCGAATTTACTGGCAGCATTTCAAAAGACAGTTTCCCATCCCCTCGCCCCCTTCTGCTCCACCCCACTCCCCACACGTGTCATGGTATGTTACGATTCGATATTTATATCAAGTAAATGAAACATGATATATGGTTTGTTAGATCGTAGTTTTCATATTTCTGTTCGTCCTTTTCTCTTTCCACAGTCCAGACCGATTTGCTGCCGTTGTTAATTTTCTTGTATGGCCTAATATCGCGTGACCAGTATTCACACCACATAATCTGCTCTACAGGGTTTTTGCATATTGACTTTGCCTTGTGATTACCCTACCGGAGGAGTCCGCCCTTGTCGGATAGGACGCCGTCATGACGGGCAAGCCGACCCATAGAACATGCACGTTGATGAAGCTGGCGTTTCCTTACATTGCTCTAGTTGTCTTCTACTTCCTATATCTCTTCATTGGTAGCCTAATATTCGGCGCCATTGAAGGCCAGACGGAGAAGGATGGCATCGTTGCACTTCAAGAGAAAGAAAACCAGATCAAGGAGAAGATCAGGGAGTTGTTTGCGAATCGATCTAAGGATGAAGGAGATGATGTAGATAAAGAAATTGAATTTCTCGACGAGATGTTGGAGGAACTTATTGAAACTGTTAGTCACCCAGACTGGATCCCGGGAAGGAGAGATATATTAGGGGAACCGGACCCCTGGGGTATTCCATCCGCTATGCTTTTCTGTATGACGACTATTACAACCATAGGTACGGCACATGATTAAATCATTTTCTAGGGAGCAGAGGTAAGGGGGTGGGAGTGCAGAGGGGGAGGGTATCCGAAGTGAAACTCTATCCCCTCGTCATCTTTTATGAAATGAACAATTGGGATAGTGAAAAACCATTGACAATTTGTTCTTAAAAATCTTACGATAGTTTATTAGACGGAACTCGTAGGTTACGTCAAGCATCCAAAATATAGAACATTGTGATATTTATTTCTCTTTCGTATAAGTGTCACATTTTTTGCGACCGGAATATACCCTTTCATATATTCATGGATATAACTTGATTTTCAAATTATTGACTACTATATATAAACATTATATGTATATACAATACTGGTGGGATACAATACACAGCATAAAAATGTGTTTCTTGTAAAGGTCACTGCGCAGTTTCAATCCTGAAACGACTTAGAGGTAATTGAAAGACACGCGAGTTCTATTTCTGAACAAAAGTTTGCAAAGAGGCCCAACAAATAGGTGCAAGGACCTTGCGAATCATGTCAATTCAGTAATGGTCAACAGGTGCGGACCCAGAGGATGGGGTGTCCCCACATCACCCCTTATAAACACAACCAAGCAAATATATGCCTCAGAATGCACCATTTTCACGGGCAAAAGTTTCCTTGATTCTGAGGGAAGACCCCAAAATCCCCACTTCAAAGACCCCCTGCGCCAACCACTCCTTTTAAGAACACTGGATCCGCCCCTGATCAAACCGCGATACATTGTCTGCTAAGTTACATTAAATATTTTCATACTGAATTTGCCTCATTTTGGCTTTCTTTGACATTTTTTTTTTTTTTTGCTCTTTAGGATATGGTGATCTGGTACCATCCACCACAACCGGCCAGGTTGTGGTCATCCTGTACAGCTGTGTCGGCGTACCGTTCTCTTTTCTCCTCTTCGCCGTCATAGGTGGACTCCTAGCCCGACTCGCCTCTCGAATCGCCGTCTTCGTTCGTAAGTCACTATGCAGGATGAAACGTAGTAAATCGAAGCCGGCGGTGGCTGGGAGCGTCAGGAACGGTAACGTCTACCCAGATCTCAGTCAAGAGACGGGACTAGACAATGATGTCTTCGAAGAAGGAGAGGGAGTTAGTGATAGGGCAATCCAGTTACGAGACTTGAATCCCGCTGGTCAGAATGACCGGAAGAAGACCAATGGAGCACCGAGAACTCTCCAGAAACAACAGAGCATCTTTGTGAACATTTCGGAAGAAGATGACGCCGGGGATGTGCCTTTCGTAGTCGTCATTTTATTGATGGTGAGTTATTTGTGCGTCGGAGCCGTCAGTTTCTCTATAGCGGAACAATGGAACTATTTTGAAGCGTTTTATTTTACATTTATTACCTTAACCACCATTGGATTTGGTGACTATGTACCGACACATCACTTTGAAAACAACACACACTTCCCGTGTTTATTGTACACGTTGGTCGGTCTGTGTTACATATCGATGTGTGTTTCTCTACTTCAAACGAGATTCGTCAAAGTCGTTACATTTCTTGGGAAAAAAATGAGTTCAGAAGAGAACGTCGAAAAGAACGTTGAAAGGAACGGTAGAGAGACTGAAACAGCTTAACGACCCATGGTGTGCATTAGTACCAGTTCCACGAAAGTTTTTTGTGTGTGTATGTGTGTTAATGCTGCAGTTTTACAGTGGTAGCATTACAACTAGAATCTCAAACAGAAGTGCAACTCACTGATTTTTGCTCTCATATTCTAGGTTTATCTATTTATTTATTTTATTTTTTTATTTGTTTTCAGCTCTTACATTATCTACTGTAATTGGTCTTCCCACAATGATTAATATGTTCGTAGCCGTATCCTCAATATATTTGCACACTTTTACCCTAAATCTTGAGAGAAATGTCAACTTTTACTTACTGGGGTCGTTTTCGTAAACGTTCCACCCAAAAAGACAAAATTGAACAGGTGGACCCGATTTTGACACCAAATTTATTTTCGATATTGTTCTCGAACATCCAACTGCCAATAACAGCCAGACTTTGTTTGGCAAATTTAAAAACGAAAAATGCATGTCATCACATCCTGATACTGTAGATGTGACCTGTTTATGCTATGTCACCTTAACCCAGTCTGTATACTTTACTCATAGTGTGCAAATATAGAAACCTTTTCGTCTTGACAAAACCTTGACAAATGTTTCAGTTTCCTTGTTGTATTTTGAGCTAACTATGTTGGATACAACCCATCAACTGAACAGATTTTATTGGTGAACCTTTTGTATACTAAACTTCCAATCATATGACCCGTTTCTGGAGGTGCTTCCAAAGCTTGGTGCCTTCTTTTAATTATTTTAATTATATTGTATAAAGTGGGATCTCCCGATGACACGTTGCTATAGTGAACTGTTTTACACATTACAGTTAAATATGAGTAATATGGCTCCCGAATATGTTTAAAAAAAAGACTGGTAAAAGGCTTTGAGTGTTTATGACTTTTCTGTCAGTTTTACAGTGCTTCTCTCTGTGAAGTTTGTTTCACAGAATAAAAAAAAAACTCGTAAATTGTCTAAATTTGATCCTCATTTGCGTCTAGGAAATAGAATTTACGAATCTGAACCTTCAATGTATAGATGACTCTATTTTGGAGGAATCTCGTACCATCAATATACCAGTGTATTAAATGGTGTAATACTAAAGACCTTGAGAGTAAAGAAGGATTTTTTATATTTTCTTTATATGACCTGAATGTCCTATGCATGCAATTTAACTGGTGCTTGTTTAAATATATCTGCCTAAACAAATAGATGTAGGCCTATATTACGCCTGGAGAAAATATGGGACACTCATTTTATTACTTTGCTTTCATGCATAAAGAGGTATAACTTGGATTTCGTTTCAAGTTTATAGATTGTTTTGAGTTGAATTTCCTGGTTGTGTGTTTAATATTACGAGGCTGAAAGGTACAGTGAGTCTGAAGGAGTTCATTATAACATAGATACTTGGAAAAACAAGGAATTAAGACATTTCTGCCAGGTAGAGCATATTACTATACACTTCATGTAGGCATTTCATATTTATTCTACATCCGCAAAGGAAAGAGGGGTCTGAAATTTCATATGTGTTTTTCTTTAGTATACTCATAGACTGAGTTTATATCGATACAGTAGAATTGAATTGTGTGTATTGAAAAAACAAACAGTGTATTGAAAAAACAAACACACTGGTTGGTTATTTCTGGAAAAGGTATAATTTACTTATTTAAGGTAAAATTCTGGTTTGAAGTATGAAACCCGAAATAATGTATGTGTCCGGGATGGAAACCTTTCTCAGAAATCATACTTAACAAAAATGGTAGGGATTAAATATTTTTCTTGAAACTGCGAGACAATATCGAAAGAACAAAATAAATAAGAATTTGAAGGAAGAATATTGATTATGCAAATATTTTGAGAATATGAATTTGAATTTGGAATATGAATTAATCTAATGCTTTGGCGCAGCATATAGCAATAGCAAGTTACGTCGAGTCAGAACTTATAACAGTACTATGTCCGAATGCTTCAAAAGAGAAACAGTGTCATCGAGTGCAAGAGGTCCTATATATATATATATATATATATATATACACTCAGGACATTCACCTTTAAAAACATAATGTCTGACATGCCCCTTTAATACAAAACGCCATGGTTTTGCTTATCGCTCCTATTTTTTATATATATATATTTTTTTTTTAACTTCTGAGCTGGAAAGTAATTTAAACATAGTCATACAAACAATGGTGTCGCTGAAATATAAATTCGAAACATCATTTGTCCTTGACAATTTTGAAAGTATTGTTAGCGTGATAATTCAGCCTTGAAAAGTATATACTTTCCCATAGCCTTTTGTGTTGCTTTATAGAATAGCTGGCTGCAATTGGTATCTGAGTGCTAGACTTGGGTATCGTCCTGCCACTTTGCAATGCTTTATGAGCATTACATATTTTAAGGGCGTCCCTGAAAAAGCTTAGCGTTTTATCCAAAGGTAAAACGTGGTTGACTGATAACATTTAATTTTTAAAAAGAAATTTCTTTTATACACTTCTGTTTGATTGGAGAGGAGCAAAAAACTTGAAAACATGTTTGAAACGAAAGAAATATAATGAATGTAATAAATGATATTGTTGCAGAACACATCGCTGAATCACTCATTCGTAAAATATCACATGCAGTCGATAAGTTTTGTATGGAAAAAAGGAACTTCCAGTTAACATTTGTGACGTCATAGATGCTCATTGACGCAACTACTTTTTTTTCCACAAAAATTTACTTACTTTACTTTTCCAATTCATACTTGGGAGTCATTCCATTCTCAATAAATCACACTTCAGGGATATAAATTGTATATTTCACATTCCCTTTTAGTAAAGTTAATGCATTACAGTATAGTATATCTATTCTTAAGTCAAAACAGTAAAGTGAAACGAAAGCAAAAAAATAAATAAAACGTTGTATTTCGTCATTGTGTAGCTAAATATCGCCCCTAAACTTTGTTTGCTTCAAGTTCACTTATGGTACAAATTGAGCCAGTATCAGCCATCAAAATAAGATAAAGGGATGCATCGGAATGCAGATTTCACCAGGATTCGTAGAATGTCTTTCATTTTCATCATCAGTCAAAAATAAAATTTATCATTGGACAATCATTTAAAATCAATAACAAGCCAGTGGTTATGTGTGTTTCGTTTTTATGTTATTCATGAAGCGAGGATTTCATATAGACCTAATAATAACAATTCATGCATGTCATCATTATAGGGCTTATTGATGCTCGGTTACAATATTTGTTTCCACAAGAGCATCCTTCATCATAATTGCTTTTTCATTTTTTTTCTTTCTTTTTTGCATAGTAAGCTAAAGTGATTTCAGTATCGACAATTTTGAATGCGAACAAATTGTATAGAGTTGTCGGCCTGTAGTGCATGTAGAATGTTTTACCTTTTACCTTGTAGCACGCGGCTTTACGGAAAAACGTGTTTTCGTTTTAAATTAAAAGTCTTAAATTCAGGAAACGAATGTTTGCTGAAAATAAACTCCCAGGTTTCTACTTTTCGTAAGGTAATATTTTTGAAGGAAGTGTGTGATTGAAATGTAAATGTTCCTTGTTTTAGATATTCCTGACTAAATACATCATTTTCACTGTAACAGCATCTTTTAAAGTGCCATCTCTTATACATTGGTTCCCTTTTATATTTTTATACGAAATACAATGTGTCTCTTATTCTACATTTCCAATAACCTATTCCAATTTGGCATATGATGTGTGTATAGTGTGTTCATGCATATATGCTTGGGTTCTTCCATTTTCTAAATAATATTAAAGCAAATTATAGTAAATAATAATAATAATAATGTACTATATTTTGAAGGGGGTGCATGCACATCACTTTTATCTAACGCTTCTTTGCAACGTACAGCTTTTCTTGGCCTCCTGATGAATGCAACACTAACATGGTTTGTATAGGCGGTAAATATGGACACATACGTTCTTCCAGGTATCTCGTGATGCTGTTTAATAATAAACGACGAGCAATTTTGTCCAATATATATATTTTGTGTATTTAGCACACAGTTCCATTGTAGGTCTATCCATTTTATTTTGAAAACAATAACTTTACACAAGGGTATAAGTAGTTATACATAAGGGGTTTTCTGTCGATGTGCAGTTTGGATATTCTGAATAATTTTCTCGGAAAGTTGTCAATATTTTTACAAAAACTTATTTTAGAAAGGTGATATTCTCATAAGTTTGCTTATGATTTCGACGCGTTTCTATTTATTGAAAGCGTTTGTATTCTTTGCAATTTAATTTTTCAAAATTAAAAATATAAAGACCAACAACCTGTCTTGACTAACAGAAGTCTATAAGTAAGGATCTCCTTCATGTGGTTTGAAAATAGGGTCGTGATTGTGGGGTTTTTCATGACCCCTCCTCCTTTAAATAAAGCAAGTAACGTCGTGGTGGGGGAGAGGGGAGGATGGCTTGTGATGTCACCATCCCTTCTTTACAAACCTCTTTACCTTCATCACCACATGAGCCCCAAACGACATGAATGTTTAGTCAAATCGTCAGGATGATCGAGCAATTTAGCGAGGGGGGGGGGTGGTGTTGTTGGTGGGGAGAAAACACGAGTTGGAATGTCACTTTTTACCCCTGGATGGGTAAAGGGAGCGAAGTAAGGGACAGGGTACAGGGGGAAGAATAAGAGGGGCACCTGGTTTAGCGAACGTCACTGCTCCATTGACATTTTAATATTCTGTACTCAAACAGCAGAATGGTTTGTATTGTATTTATTTTATGACCATTGGTTGAATAAGTTATATTTATCTTTAAGTAGTCAAGTTATACAACGGGAATAGAGGGACGAGGACAGGCGGGAAATAACAGGAAAGTGGGGTGGGGGGGGGGGCACCTGGTTGATATTTTCCCTGTATTCAACAACATAATGTTTTGTATTTTATTAAGTTTTGAATATTGAATATTGGTTGAATAAGTTTTATCGATCTTCTTTTAAATAGTCACGTTATACCAACGACAATATGTTTTTTGTATTAAGTTTATGAACATTGGTTGAATTAGTTTTTATCTCTCTCCACCTCTCTCTCTCTCTGAAATGGTCACGTTGTACAACGAGAATAGAACTGTGAGTCATAGTCTGTGACAACATGACCGTTTAATTAAGCTTTATAATGAGCTATGAAGTTAAACAGGAGTGACCATTATATAATGATGAGATTGTATTCCCCAATCAACTTTGTTGTGCAGTGACATGGGCTGAACAAATATATGCTGCTACGTTAACTTGCGCATGCGTTATTTTCCAATCATTGTTGATGCTGGATTGATGGGATTTTATGGTAGAAATTGGTCTTGTTTGTGAAGGATATCAACGGAAAATATGCAATTTTTTTTTGGTCATAGAAATGAATTTTCCTTTGGATATAACCTGAAACTTATACTTGACTGTGGATTGTAAGGTGTCTCAGTGTCTGACGTCATAACTATTCACAATCTTCAAAAGTATCGCAGCCACTACCCTACACTATCCTCTCATACTATGCTTCAAAACAATCGTACTGACAGTATGAACAGTTCCTAACCTTCATCTAATAGAAATATGGTATTCATACTATCAGTAGAAGTCCATTGAAGCGTGTCATGGAAGTACAGTATGCTGGAATGGTCCCAACCGGGTGAATATCGAATGGTCACATGATGTTCGATTCACTCATGAGTAAAATGACTCTCAGAACTTTTTTGTTTGTGATTTGGGTTGTTCTTTATTTTGCCTTGCACATCACTGTATTTATGATGTGAAATTGTTTATAATTTTATTTACGTTAATGGAGAGGTTATAAATGCATGGAACATGTAAGGTTTCTAACGTAAGTAATTATGTTGCGGTTCAGGTTTCCAGATTAAAGTATTCTTGTTAAATATTTGATATACATTTTATAACATGATGTTCCTCTTTTTCTTCTGGCCAAAGAAAAAGAAGCGTTTTAATAAAAGATGAATAAAAAAATTACATAAAAAGTTATCTTAATTCCTGTTTTGTTTGTAGTGGAATACAGTATAGTCCCCCAGTCCCTATTACCATCCCGGTGCATGTGTATTAATATAGAGAGGGGGGGGGTGGACCCCAAGGAATATTGACAAGTCCTTAATGAGGAAACAGCGTAATTGAGTAGAGACTCCATAATTTTGTTTCTGTTTTCCGCGTATCCATTTATTGCAACCGACATATTTTCCGAACTCATATTTGCAAACATAATATATTGATGTTTTGCACATGTTTTGTGTGTGTGTGCGGATGGGTGTTTGTGTGTATGTGAACTTCTGAACATAGGTCATTGTCTCACATATTAGTTGTCCTTTTCTTGCACTGGTACCTGTGTTGATATGCCAGAACAAAACTGAAGTATTCCCAACATAGAAAACAGTATCAGCCAACACCCCTCCAACCCCCCCCCCCCTCCCTCCCAGGAAGTCCATACAAGATTATGCTGGACTAAATAGAGGACAGCATAACAAATTAAAAGTATTGTAATTGTGTGGCAACTGCCTGGTCCCAATGTGAGCTTAAACACTTGTCCACCCCCCCCCCTTTTTTTCTTACAGCTTCCGATTACATGATACAAATCAAACTGTCGGTTTGTGACGGTTGCGGATGAAAGGTGGGCCAGAGGAATAACTCAGCATTTGAGAGTGTGCTGTGAAGTGTGTAGACAGTACCATAATGTTGAATACGAGCAGTTCTTTACACGCAAACCAAACTGTACGGTATTTAGTATTTCTATACGCTTCCATAAGGTTTAACTCAGCACAGCCAGTGGCGTAGCCAGCAGGGGAAGAAAGTCCCCACATAATTGTTTTGGGCGCGATGGGGAACGTTTGAAATATCAAAGGGAGCAAAAACAATTTTTTAATGATG
Source organism: Apostichopus japonicus (assembly GCF_037975245.1). Lineage (NCBI taxonomy): Eukaryota > Metazoa > Echinodermata > Holothuroidea > Aspidochirotida > Stichopodidae > Apostichopus > Apostichopus japonicus. The sequence continues at coordinate 20,071,039 of NC_092565.1, forward strand.
GGGAAGGTGGATGGGGGAGCCACTAAAGAGGATGTAATGAAAGGTCTCCTAAAAATAAGTGCGTTACGGGCGCGGTTGCAGCGTCTCGCTGAGTGGCATTATATTTGTATTCACATATATGTTTTTGGCAATGTGTGATATAACCGGATGGTTTTCGACCGCCTATGTGCACACATTATTTGTTCGTTTTCCCCCAAAATTGGTAAAGTTTTTGTACCAAAAATGTAAAATTTTAGTACACAAATGTAGTTAAAAACAGGGAAATGATAGCACCATTTTGCATCTAAGCCCTTTTCGAAAAACAAAACTTTTCAAAAGCTGAGGGAGTCACCTCACCCCTCCCCTTATACCCCTCCTCCAGGACGGCGATCCACCGCTATATGGCCTGAAAATGGGGACAGAAAATTGACTTTGCACCCACACCACAAAACACACAAAACCTGACTACACCACTGTATATAAAGATCTAGTCTGGAGCAGGCCTCTTCAGTCTTTCGTGCTGAAGTCAATCATAACTGTCATAGTAAATCTAAATTGTAAACGTCAAATTTTGCATTCTGAGACATAAAGTTGGGTTTATACAAATAGCTCTAAACGCTAGATTGTGTTAATAAACAATAATAATAAATGAAATTCCGTAGCCTGATTGAGGTAGTGACATGAATCTTTACGGGAGGGCCAGGTGTGAATGAAGTAGTCTGTAAAGGAGGCGGTGCAGTCGTGGGGTCATTGAATCCAATTGCCGTGTATGGAAGGGTCAAATGGTGTATTCTGAGGCATATTTAGACTACGATATAGATTTTTGAAGTAGCTTTAAACGGAAGGTTGTACTTATAAATAATAGAAAATTCAAAATTTCTCCGACTGATTAAGGTAGGGACCTGAATCTTTATGGGAGGGCCTGAGGCGAATGATGGATATATAATGAAAATTCCAGATGTCAACAAAATTTCTGGTCTCAAGAAACAAATTTGTTTGGAGGGGACGTAATTACGTGACCTCTCATTATCTTTGGAAATCGGCAGCAGCAGTTATGTGGTGTTTTGTTTTACTGACCAAACATTTTTTGTTTTGTAAATGTTAGGACCAGGCACTCATTATACAGTTCTGATTTGAACTTATGAAAGTGATGGCGACATTCCAATTAGGAGTTACTTATGTCATCCCTGCTTTCTGTTTACAATCTTTGGTTACACACTTGTATGTCTAGCTAGCTATATATAAACTGTATTCTACGGTCAAAACAACGGTCTAGAACTCTCAGACGGCAGTGAGAATTAACTGCTCAGATTACACATTGCTGCAAGCAATAAAGTGCTAGAAAAACCGGCTCACACCCGGAATTGAACAGTGTTTCAAGATATTAATTAAACGGAGTTGATTTCTTTTTCGTATTAGACAAAGGTGCGTTATGTCTTAAAAATTGTACAATAGTACTAGCACAGCCCGGCCTAACTTAGGCTAGGCTACAGTAGGCTAGGCCCAGACGCCATAGTAATGTAGGCGAGGATAGAGTTCCTTTATACTCTCTATAATATGAAGGAACTCTAGGCTAGGCCTGCAGGTTAGGCAGGCTAGGCCTAGACCGTTGACATATAGCCTAACCTACATATACAAATATGCTACATTAACCGTTAGCCGGGCAAGGTTAGAATAACCTTCACATTCATTTACGTAAGTACTGATGTTGTTAATCCCATAGTGTGACTTAACTGTTTACTGTTATTGTTACTGTTACTTGTGTTAGACTAGGCCTAAGCTTGGCTGTTAATAAGCTAGCCTAGATCTCACTTTCGGCTTAACGTAGTAACAGTCTAATGTTACCTAGAGGTCTTTGCATACCACATTCCACAAGTAAGGGCATAACATAGAGACATACTCTGGTTCTTTCCAGCCATCACAGCAAAAGGTAGGGATATTAGCCAGGTGAATAGCTTGACTGCCAGTTACATGTCATAAGCCTAACCAATCTTCAGTTTAATACTAATAGCTGATATTGTACAATTTGTAATGTGAAAGCTACCACAATCATATTCCATTCTTCCACTGAATGTGTGCAACCTAAGGCTATATTAATGAAGGTTTTACATCTACATTCTCTGCCATGTGCTTCAAAGGCTCCTCCTAAAAAATGTCCATTATTTAACAAATTATTCATGATGTAGGCTAAAAGAAAATGGTTGTTCATCAAGCAAATGCAATATTCAAGTAAGGAAACAGCTTTCAAATAGTATACCAATTTAGGTAAACAAAATTAGAACTCAAATTTTGCCAGAAGAAAAGCGCACAACATTGATTAAACCATAGACAGTGGGTGATCCCTGTTAAAACTGTAAGAGTCTTCAGGTCTGATGACATATATCCTGAAATTTTAAAATGTATTGAGAGAAAGAATATATGTTGAAATTCCAGCCACTCACAGAATATGTCTGGATAGCATTGATTAGCTCTTCCATTTGGGCACAGTAGTTAGATTTTTTGTGCAGTATAGACCAACTCTGAGGCTAGGCCTAGCCTATACAGTTTGAGCCTTAAATATACTTGAATATATTTATTGCCAGATTAATGAAATATAAACGAATTAAGATCCTGTGACTTCTCGAAGCATTTACCTATCTGCGTTTATTTCTCTCTGCAGGCGAAGAAATTGTCACAAATTGCCAACATTTAGAGACCAGTTGAGATTGATATCCACATCTCAGATTTTAAAGGTCACCAATGGATCCAGACAGGGTAAATTGGCAATTTTTTTTACTTGGTTTAAAGAATACAGATTTAACAAAATCAGATGCTGATCTTTATATCTGTGTAAGGCCTGAAAACTAAATTTGGTGGTAACAATTAAGTCAACTTTTGTTAAGAGTGTCAAAATTCACATTGAATCAGAATTATTTTGTGTCGTTTTTGCAAAAGACATGAAGAAAGTCATTAAGAAAAGTAAGTTGGCCAATGCGTCTTGTGTTCTCTGTTCTATGTGCAGTTCAGATATTTGCAGAAGGAAAAACCCAAACTGTTCAAATTAATGACTGACTTAGAAGTAAGCAATTTTACTTTCTTTGAAAAATTTGTTGATCAGGCATTTTTATATTTTGATCAACTTAACATTTTGCTCCAAATTAAAATTATAGAATATATCTCTGAACTCAATGCAGTGAAGTGTCCTATCTATAAAGATCATAACAACAATGTTTGGGGGAAATGAGCATGTAAAAGACAAAGTCAAAGTTGTTTTGATACCAGTGAAAGAAGGAAATCGACATCCTTCTCTTAACACTCACAAATCCATGGAAAATTCTACTCAACACAATTACTGCACAGCAACAAGTTTGAATAGGGAATATGGCTGACATTTTGATTGTGAAACAGACACTCTTAACCACCAGATCAAGCCTTCAGGTTTTGATTATAAGAAGGTCAAAATAAGTTTGAATTTTTGTTTTATATATATACACCTGTGCACATGACAAAAATTATTATGTGATATGAAATGTTACATTTCCTCAGACACGAAGGAAAAGATCAAGAAGGATACCTTCTGATGGGGTAGTAGACTTGATAAATCATTCAAACCGGAGAGAATCCAGTGATCCTCTTATACTTGAAGAAGAAGGAAACGGTGAGTGGGTATAACAAAGGAGGATGCGGTAGGGTGATTTTCAAGGAAGGGTCTAATAGAGGAATGAGCTGATGGTACCATATCATTTTGAGATCCAATCATAGTGGATTTATCAACTGCTATGGTGGAGTGAATAAAGGCAGTGGCATTTAGAAGCAAAGGCGGGGTTTCCATTCAGGAAGCATTCTAGTAGATGTCATTGTCATATAGGTCCTAACATGAGTATGATCTGTACTGTTTACTAATCTCGAAATCAGAGTAACGCAGTCGAGCGACAATGCAGCCCTCACAAGCTTGCAAACATGTGGCAAATTACCATAACTCTTCGCAACAGCTTGTTCGAGTTTCGTGGAACAACAGAGGACTGATATGACAGCACCCTCTGTTGAATTTTGTTCCTGATCGGAGACAGCATTTGATATGTGTTATGATATTACGTTAGTAATATTGCTTTCTGACAATCGTTCAATCGTGTCGGTGCTCTTAAGGTCATTGTAACCTGCCATTTTCTTTGCCATTGATTTGTTACGTTCACATTTTTTAAATACAATAGTCTGTAAAATATCTTTTCCTAGGTGCTTCAACTTCTGTTGCCATCGTAGATCTTACCAAGGAGAGTAACGATAGCATCCTCTCTGGAGACATTGTCGATCTTACAGAGACCAATGGCTTTGAAGACATTGAGGAAGGTAAATTATCTTTTTGAAGCAAATCCCAAAACAGATGGAGAACATCACAGACAAAAAATAAAACATAAAAAAATGCAAGCAAAACTATTTTTGGCTGCCATTTTGGGGCATGTTTATCCTGACATTGACAAGAAGTATCTCCGGTTAGCTGGAGAAGAAGTGAAGGTTCATGCTTGCATGCACAAAGGAGTGGTCAAGTACAAGATTTAGCTTAAATTTTTGAAAACTCTGGTAAAATCATGAAGGGTTAGATCATAGTGCAAAGTTGTCTGTAGATGCAGCATTTGCTAAGATGCTCTTTTAAGGGCTTGGAGGTTGAAGGCAAAATTTGATAGTAAAAGTACCAAGAAGAATTATTCGCATCTTGATGGGGGGGGGGGGGTGTGGGTGGGAAGCCCCATGTTCAACCTAAGTTTTTCTCTTAGTAGTAACTGTTAATTCATTTTACATATTGTTCGAGATATGAGCCTGCTGATCATGTTTGAGAACTTTTAGCAATGTAGAAGGGAAGGAAGAAGAGATCTCAATCTTTCACATTTCTCACCATCATCACGTGTTGATGTTGATTCAGTTTGTATATTTTTGGGATTAGCCGTGAAAGTACCAGTAAACTCTTGAGTTTTCTTTTGTTGCCATAGTTACACCACCAAAGAGGTCAAGAGGGAGGAGGTCACGGTCTGCTCAGCAGACTGGCAGCGGAAACAGCGTTGTCATCAGTAGCGAGGATGAAAGTGACGACAGTGATGATTTGGTTCTACTCAATAGTCCCCTCCCCGATGAGGTCACAGAAAGGTCAGCCATCATCACAGGATCCGTACTCTTAACATATTTAATGACTAATGCAGTTTCATAGCTATCCATATATCTGTTCTAATAGCTACATCTCTGGCTACACTGTGGCTATTCTTAACTGTGTATATATCACAGGCTCTGTATCCGAAAATGTAGCTACACTCTAGCTGTTCTTAGCTGTGTATATGTCTACCATATTTAATGACTAATGCAGTTTCATAGCTATCCATATATCTGTTCTAATAGCTACATCTCTGGCTACACTGTGGCTATTCTTAACTGTGTATATATCACAGGCTCTGTATCTGAAAATGTAGCTACACTCTAGCTGTTCTTAGCTGTGTATATGTCTACCATATTTAATGACTAATGCAGTTTCATAGCTATCCATATATCTGTTCTAATAGCTACATCTCTGGATACAATGTGGCTATTCTTAGCTGTGTATATATCACAGGCTCTGTATCCAAATATGTAGCTACACTCTAGCTGTTCTTAGCTGTGTATATGTCTACCATATTTAATGACTAATGCAGTTTCATAGCTATCCATATATCTGTTCTAATAGCTACAACTCTGGCTACACTGTGGCTATTCTTAACTGTGTATATATCACAGGCTCTGTATCCGAAATGTAGCTACACCCTAGCTGTTCTTAGCTGTGTATATGTCTACCATATTTAATGACTAATGCAGTTTCATAGCTATCCATATATCTGTTCTAATAGCTACATCTCTGGATACAATGTGGCTATTCTTAGCTGTGTATATATCACAGGCTCTGTATCCAAATATGTAGCTACACTCTAGCTGTTCTTAGCTGTGTATATGTCTACCATATTTAATGACTAATGCAGTTTTCTAGCTATCCATATATCTGTTCTAATAGCTACATCTCTGGATACAATGTGGCTATTCTTAACTGTGTATATATCACAGGCTCTGTATCCAAATATGTAGCTACACTCTAGCTGTTCTTAGCTGTGTATATGTCTACCATATTTAATGACTAATGCAGTTTTCTAGCTATCCATATATCTGTTCTAATAGCTACATCTCTGGATACAATGTGGCTATTCTTAGCTGTGTATATATCACAGGCTCTGTATCCAAATATGTAGCTACACTCTAGCTGTTCTTAGCGGTGTATATCTCTTCCAATAGCTACAACTCTGGCTACACTGTGGCTATTCTTAACTGTGTATATATCACAGGTGCTGTGTCCAAATATGTAGCTACACTCTAGCTGTTCTTAGCTATGTATATGTCTACCAATGTAGTTTCCTAGCTGTAGGAATATCCATTCTTAGATACATCTTTTGGCCGTTAATAGCTACATCTCCAGGCATCTGTAGCTACATCTCTTGCGTTTGTAAGCTAAATCCAAAGCCTTCCCTGGTTACCATTTAGCCATTCTTTGTTCCACTGTAGCCATTGTTCCATCTCAAGTCATTCTTAGCCAAATTAAGTTTCATTTTGTTCATCAAAATATGTGATTCTAACATAAATAATAGCTTATACTCATTACTCTTCAGACTTGGTTCTCATTTTATTTATTTTTTATTTTTATTTTCCAGATTAGCAAGTTTGAAGCCCGGGTCATCACCTCCTAAGAAACTCATCAAGTGTCCAATATGTTACGATGACGATACTACGGTGAGCTATTCTGTTTTGTTATCATTGTAATCACCTAAATGTACCAGGAGACTTGAACAAGTCATGTATTATGGTCAACAGCCAATAAAAGTCTAATACTGCAATACTCATCTCTTCGGTACGCTATGATTGGTCATTAATCAACCATAGTATTAAACCTTATCAAATCTTGAGTTTGTTGTTGATCTCTTAATGAAAGTTTTTGCATTTGTCCAACAAATTGATCAAACTTTCCAAGTATGACTCAAAATAAGGTTAAAAATGATGAAAACTAAGAAACCTTCATAGAAGTTTTTAGGACATGAGTGTTATTGGGTAAGTAAGTTTATTCTACCCTAACAACTTTGTTGTCCAGACACTTTAATCACAGGGACTTAGCTTGGCAGAAAATGTCACCAAAAATTAAACTCTACTTCATTGTTTGAATTGAACCTGACAAATCAAATAAAATGTGATGAATCAAGTCAATGAAGTGCACTTTTTACTGGATTTTTAATATTGGACAGTATCGACGTTTCCGGGAATCTTCACAAAACATTTCCTTTAACCTCTTCAGATTCATATATGATAGCGGTTTATTCTAAGACATATGGCCCACATAACACACAGTATTTTAGATCCTCCTGCAAGCAGGAACTCGTTGGCTTATCAAAGCCGCAAGCTGACCGAAGTCAGTCTCTTATATTCATGTTTAACATCCATGATTATGAATTGTCAATTGTCAACAACTCTGTAACTGGACGACATACATTAATCTGGGAGTGACTCGAATTGGGGACCTTATGATTGAAAGGCACTGGCATTAACCACTGAGCTAACACTCCTAGTAACTCAGTAACTGTAGTAACTCAACACAGTAACTCAACACAGTAACTCAAGAGAACATATAACTCCTGTCGTGAGAGGATTACACTGGCTACCAGTCTAACTCAAAATCATTTTCAAGCTACTTACATATGTTAATTGTTCATATGCTGGTTTACCACCAACATATTTCAGATTTATATATATATATATAGAACATATTTAATATTTATATTTAATGCACCTCGTGAATTGCGCTCTCGGAATAAACGTCTTCTCACTATAAAGCCTACTTACATATCCTGGGGAAGCAAGCTGTTTTGCTTCAGCTGCCCACATCCTAGGAACAAATTACCTGAATCCATCAAACTCTCTCCTCTTGTGTCATTCAAATCAACTCATCTGTTTCTAGAAACAATGACTTGTACCTTTTGTTATCTTATCCTTTGTCTTTTATTTGCTTTCCTTTTCTCAGTATTATTTCACTGCGCCATGAGCGTTTTGTTGATGGATACAAATGTTCATGATTATTGTTACTCGACCAGCTGCAATGCCTTCATAAGTAGTAAATGTATATACAACTTCAGGTACTGGTTATTCTTTCACTTTCACAGTCAAAAACCAACATTTAATGTATGTTCAGTGGAATGTATAAACCTAAATTATTACAAAGTACACTAGACCACTCAACAGTACAATGGTAAGCTAACTGCAGATTACTACAGAGTACAGTAAACTACTCAACAGTACAATGTTAACAGTACATGGTAAGCTTACTGCAGATTACTATAGAGTACAGTAAACTACTTAACAGTACAACGTTAACAGCACAATGGTAAGATAACTGCAAATTATTTCAGAGTACAGCAATCTACTCAACATTACAATGGTAAGGTAACTGCACATGATTACAGAGTACAGTAAATTAGTAAAATTACTCAACAGTACAATGGTAAGCTAACTGCAGATTACCACAGAATACATACAGTAAACCACTCAACAGTAAAATGATAAGCTAACTGCAAATTATTACAGACTACACTAGACCACCCAACAGTACAATGTTATTAGCTAACTGCATCTTATTACAGAGTACAGTAAACTACTCAACAGTACAATGTTAAGCTAACTGCACATGACTATAGAGTACAGTAAACTACTCAACAGTAAAATGATAAGCTAACTGCAAATTATTACAGACTACACTAGACCACCCAACAGTACAATGTTATTAGCTAACTGCATCTTATTACAGAGTACAGTAAACTACTCAACAGTACAATGTTAAGCTAACTGCACATGACTATAGAGTACAGTAAACTACTCAACAGTAAAATGATAAGCTAACTGCAAATTATTACAGACTACACTAGACCACTCAACAGTACAATGGTATTAGCTAACTGCATCTTATTACAGAGTACAGTAAACTACTCAACAGTACAATGTTAAGCTAACTGCACATGACTATAGAGTACAGTAAACTACTCAACAGTACAATGTTAAGCTAACTGCACATGACTATAGAGTACAGTAAACCACTTAACAGTAAAATGGTAAGATAACTGCAGTTTATTATTATTACCTCTCAAAAGGCTCTGTACACTTCAGTTGATATTATTTGTAAGTGTTAGCTTAAAAAGTTCTTTTTGAATCATCGTTAGTAGGCAGACCAATCAACTGTGTATCTGCAAGGAAGAACATCAACGTTAACAAAGATCACATTTAGCATTTATTCCCTTTCAAAGGGAGTTGTGGTGTATAACTTGATGTGCTACCATCACGAGGTTAGTACCAGATAGAATAAAACATTGTACCAAAATGCTTAACACCAAAATGTACCAAAAAGCCACATTGCTATCTTAAAGAATGCTCAATAGTATATTCTCTTCCGCGATTCGAAGCGACTCAAGCATAACATATTTCATTCCGTTCATTTGTCTGCAGATCAGAAGAAACGGAAAAAAGCTGATGTCTACCAACTGTGGCCATGTCTTTTGTGAGGAGTGTATAAGAAAATCCATAGATTCGCTGCACAAGTGTCCTACGTGTAGGAAAAAACTGACTCGTAGGCAAATACACCCAATCTATTTGTGACAGGATTCTACTGGGAACGGTTGCCCGTCATATCATCCACGTCCAGAGAGACTGGTCCTACCAACACGAGAGACTGGTCCTACCTACACGAGAGACTGGTCCTACCAACACGAGAGGCACCTTGGTGAGGGGAGAGGGTATAGCTTATGAATGCAGGGTTTATAGTTCACTCTTAAAACACTGTTGCACGTTTGTGGCACACTTTTAAGTAGCATGGTTAAACAGCATGCAAGCCCCTTTTTCGTTGTGATATCGCCCTCTACGGAATGCTGGATCGATAGGCTGTTTCTTCACTCCGAATCGAAATGAAGACCTTCTTTTCTTTGCTTCTGGGACAATGCCATAGCTGGTTTCACTGCTATGAAGTTTATGAATTTTGAGATGAGATTAAAGTAAAAGACTTTTAGAGATCTTGTGGTTTAAAGCCATCGACTGCAGTGAGCGAAAATCGCCAAACTACGTTTTGATGCGTTTTGGTTTGCAGGTACATTCTATTCAGGTAAAGTATTAAAAAGACTCTGGTGTCGTCAGCAAAGATTTGTGGTTTCTCTTAATACACTCTCAACTGTATCCTTTTCGTTTGTTATTTAAGTATCAAAACAATATTTGATGTGATTTCTATATCGAGTGTCTTTTTTGTCGGTGACTGACCTAGTTTCACCTGTACCCAGGTGGGGAAGGGGGGGGTGTGGATATGTTTGGTGTAATGAGTCAAAGAAGGTTTACAAGGAATACAAATGCTGAACACAAATCACTTGATAGAATGTTAAAACGATCGGTTTTATTTGACACTTAAACTTTCATGTCAAATCACCAGGTTCAAGTATCTCCTACTTTTTCTATGGAAATCTCTAGGCTTACACTCGAGATGGATGGAATTGGGAATTGGGGGGATTGGGGGGAGGGCGAATTGGGGGTAAGGGGGGCATGCTTGGCAGGTCTGGCCACACAAACAAATTATTTTACTTGTACTGTTTGAAGCTAATACTATGTCTTATATTATCCTCAAATGTCCTGGATTCATAGTTGGCATGTGATACGTTATAACTTTACTTAACTTGGAAAATTGAACGGTAACGTACGATTTTTCATAACAGCTAATGGTCAGTGTCAGTCACAACACTTAAGGTCTGCATGGCCGACATTGTTTACACTCACTTTCTGCAATGAAGGAAAGATGAAAAGCTAGCACCGACCGACCAACCCAAGTTATAGACAGTTCTTTCTTCTTCTTTTCTCTGTCTCTCTCTTTTTGTTTTTAGTTGTTTCGTAAGCCACTGTATATGTTAACAATTGACCTTCATATTTATAATTATGTTAATTAGAGAGTTTAATTACTGTTATTGTAATTGTGTACGGTACATTTCCTAGTCTAGAGCTGTATATCTGCCTCAGATAGCGAAATTGGTTGAGTGCTATCAAAGAATGTTGAAAAGACTGATATAATGTTTAGCCAGTTTAAGGTGACCAGTTTGCCACCCTCACCATCTGCCAACATTAGTCATAGATGATGTAGTCAAACTTAGTCATCTTATATATGTCCAAGGAATTCATTTCCAAATTTAAGGCTTATATTAATATATAATATATATGTATATTGATTGAGGCATCATATCCTCAAGGACAGTGGTAACATATTGTCAAGAATATTTGTCATTTCATATATACCAGTCACTTCATATGCCCAAGGATACTAGATACTTCATATCCTCAAGGATACTAGTCACTTCATATCCTTAAGGATACTCATAAATATATTTCATCAAGGATAATATAAACTTCATATCCTCAACCATACTAACTTAAACTCTATCCACAAGGATACTAAATTCATATGATCATATCCACAAGGATACTATTAACTTCTTATCCACAAGGATACTACTAACTTCATATCATAAGGAATACTAGTAGCTTTATACCCACAAGGATACTATTAACTATATATCCTCAAGGATACTGGTAACTTCATATCCTCAAGGATACTAGTAACTTTGTATCCTCAAGGATACTAGTCACTTCATATCCACAAGGAAACTAGTCACTTCATATCCACAAGGAAACTAGTCACTTCATATCCTCAAGGATACTAGTAACTTTATATCCACAAGGATACTAGTAGCTTATATCCTCAAGGATACTAGTCACTTCATATCCTCAAGGAAACTAGTCACTTCATATCCTCAAGGATACTAGTAACTTTATATCCACAAGGATACTAGTAGCTTATATCCTCAAGATACTAGTCACTTCATATCCTCAAGGAAACTAGTCACTTCATATCCTCAAGGATACTAGTAACTTTATATCCACAAGGATACTAGTAGCTTATATCCTCAAGGATACTAGTCACTTCATAACCTCAAGGATACTAGTCACTTCATATCCTCAAGGAAACTAGTCACTTCATATCAAGGATACTAGTAACTTCATATCCATAAGGATACTAGTAGCTTATATCCTCAAGGATACTAGTCACTTCATATCCTCAAGGAAACTAGTCACTTCATATCCTTAAGGATACTAGTAACTTCATATCCATAAGGATACTATTTACTTCATATTCTCAAGGATACTAGTAACTTTATATCCACAAGGATACTAGTAACTTTATATCCACAAGGGTACTAGTAGCTTATATCCTCAAGGATACTTGTAAATATATGTTCATAAGGATACAAGTAACTTTTTTTTTGCTCCGTTCTTTAATTCAAATGAAGGTTTCTCCTTCAACTTGGAGTAAAAACTTGAAATGAAATGCAGATTACCAAGACCAAGGTATTGAAACGTTTTCCTGCTAATTTAAGTAATAATAATTAACTGAATACTTATTTTGTTATTGTGAGGTTAAACTTCTTTAGTAGTTACCTACATATATACAATAGAATTTGGGCAGTGGTTTATCTCCCATCTTACTTTGTTATTAGACATAACTTTGAGAAGAAAATTTTGTTCTCCTTATGATAACGGTTGTCATAATTAGTATGGAATTATATTTACGTGAATATCATTCAGAAAAAATGTTTATTTTTGAGTTATTGCGAAACAAGCAAGTTTCGTCAGATGATTTCAGACAGTATTCTTTGTCGACAACTTTTGTTTTGAATGTCGTGTAACGTTGACCCTTTCGTCGAATATTCTCATTTCCATGTCAGTAATGATGATGATGCTAGGTACTGTTTTAAAGTATCGATAAATTTAAACTTTAACTATTTCTTTATTTTGAAAAAGACGTAAAAAAAAAATATGTGCAAACATTTGTGACAAAAGAGTTAGTATTTACTATTTATGATAAAATTGAAGAAAATGTATGAGAGTTTTAACTGTATTTTTTTATTCTGTGTTTGTGTGTGTGTGTAGGTGGGGTGGGTGGGGTGGGGGGCGCAGAATTTCTGCAGTTTGCCCAATATGTTTCACCAATTGATATCTACTAACCGGGCACGAAAATCAACAATTTCCTTCACTCTCAACCCCAGTCACGAGATTAGGAACATTTGTTATTTGCTGCGATCTCAGTCCCGATTGTTTGGTCTTGTCATTTGATTTTAGAAGGACGCCATTGAGTTGATCAAATCAAGCGGCCATCTTTTAAGGAACAGCTGACGTCTGCTTGGGGGAAGTCCCTAATAAGAACCAATAAGCTGTCTCTTTTGGTACACATTTACAGATATCTTGTAAAGAGTTGTAAAATAAGTGTAGAAACGAAGAAAAGAACGAAGATATGGAACTCGGGAGGGTTGTGTATATAAACAAATGTTGTAGGTTTAGAATAAGGGAGCTGTAACGTGGACCAAGTATCAGCTCCCTGGTTAGATCAAGTGCCATCACGTGAGAGCATTTAGTACAGACCGATCGGACTTGGCTTGTTTATATAATTCTGTCTTTGTCATGTGCTGATGTTTTGGTACGGGAACATATATAGCAACACAGCAAGAATAACAATCAACAAAACAAAAACCGTTTCTCGACGACGAAATTATCAAAATCGAATAGAGTCACTTATCACTCTCTGATCAGTGTTCATTTTGGTGACATAATTGGTTGGAATGTTTATTAATCAATTTGGGTCATATTTGGATTAGATTTTGGTCAAATTAACAAAATGAATTGAACAAACTGCTTTTTGAATATCCATACTCTTAAAATAGGTTGTCAATTAATGAGCAACTCAACAAAAGCTAAACACAATCTGCAGAGGTTAGATAACCTTCAGTTGAATTTCAGTATCATCCAACGGCGTATCTCTTCGACCGCCTTTGAAAGAAAAGAAAAAAAGGATTTTAATGCGCATGCGTACGATAATGTTAACTTAGGCATACGCTGAGATTAAAAACCCAATCTTCATTAGTTACCACTTTACAATGCCTGTAGTGTTCTGACTAACGCGTTTAATAAGAGTGATGTTGGTATTACACCATTACCTCTAAAAGTATCGTGTTTGCAATCTTTTCCCGCCATCGGGGCTCCAACTCTCAGAGATTCCCGCTGATCTGAAATGCACTTCAATTAGCGTTGCTATGGTGACGGTGATCCTACAAATACTAAGTTTAAAGGCAGACATATTTTAAACTGTTTATTGTGGTCGTTCTATAGACTTGCAAAAAGTATATTTTTCTTTGCAATGGAAGAACAAAGAAAAACTTCATCTGGGGTTTCTCTTGTCATTCGTAACATGAACGAGAAAACTTAGTCAGAGGTTTGCCAATGAAACAATAAAACTTCACGTTTTTTCTTTTTTCATTGCTGTCTTGGAATAACAAGCTGTAAATAACAAGCAAACATAGAACCAATGAAACGTTTGTAACCAGATATATCGCTTTGGTAGACCATGGAGGTGAAACAGGGGTATTTCATAATGTGCGAATGTTACAGCTATGGCGCGGCATAAGAGGTTCAATCGGATTGAGGGAGGGGGTTGGGGGAGGGGAACGCACAGACTTCGAAGGAGAGTGGGAATGTAACTTTAATTTTAGGGTGAAAACCAACATGTTTCCTCAACATTTTCGGTTAAAAAGATCCTCTGATCATTCTGTATAACACAAATTCCTGCAGGTCTATTCTATTTGAACGTTTTCAACAAAGAAGCTTTTTTTAATTACATTTATAGTACAAAATTTTCACCAACAGGGTACTTCTTAAATTCAATTTTATTTCATTTTTCCGTACAGCAATTAGGCACATTTTAAAAAGTTACGTCTGATTATAACCGTAATCAGAGAAAGGGAAGTTGCTACTCTTGTTATATGATTAGTATGAACAAGTTTAAATACATGACTAAACTCAAAATATGTCTGGATTGGAATCAGTTCAATGTCACATTATGTTTACTCTCCTACGCGGCTACGCATATTACGTTGTTAAATTCTATTTGTATGTTGCCGACTGCATACATCGGAAAGTTTTAAATTAGTGCAATAGTATAAAAGCGATTGACACAGGTGCTAAGATGATGACAATGCTATCGCGAACGGGACCGCTCACCTCTCACTACCACTTCTCATTCTCAGTGAATCAAGTACCACCCCTCCCCCCCCCCCCCCACACCACCCTACCTTCCTCCACCCATGGTAAACAGACGGATCTCCTCTTAAATTCCCGCCCAAACTTGTTCAAGACCATTTGGGTTGCGGTTAATGTGTTGGGTTTTGACTAATCACAGTAATGTATTGTTATTGAATGCAAGCGAACTTCTATCTAAAATGACTGGCATGTCAACTTGAAGATGTGCTGTTTACACGATACATTATGAGCTATATCCAGATTGCAATGTTCTGAATTTTTTTTTAACAGTAGCTGTAGTGACGTCATTCATAATACCATAAATAGGTCTTTAAGCGGTACATTACGTAATCTGTTTCATTTTTGATAATTGAATATTATGATCGAATGGTGGATGTAGTAACGTTTTTCATCAAACAATGTGTAGGTCTGTGTGCAGTTCTACAGCTCACAGTATGAGATCTGTATCGTGGTTTCTTCAGATCGAAAGCTGGTGGCGGTGGTCACAGTGACGTCATCAATTAAAGTAGCATAACCAGTAATATATCTCAGTGTTAATTGTCATCTATACTAACTTGAATAATTTACTTACATAAATAATCGTTAGCAGAACATTGCTTGAACTGCAAGGTGAAAATTAGCCCACTGTCTACTTTATTATGTCTGTTATGTCGCTTATGGGTGATTCCAAAGAGATCAATGCCATGACAACCAAGGAACCTACATCTAGGACTGACGGCTTCCACTGTACGCGCACACATTGACCTTGACACTTATGTAGCTCTGTATGTAACTTTGTTAATGAAATTAAACCGGTAATGGCGACGCTGTCTATAATCTGCTCTGCATTGCGAAACACGTGATAAACGTCACGACTAGTATATAGTGTTCATTGGAGAACATGCTTGCAGCCCCTTCGAATAATTCCACAAGGTGAACCAGAAGCTGACTAAACTAGTTTATTATGAAAGTGCTCAGAGAGGCCGATGGATGGATGGCCTAGCGTTAACATTCTTGACATAGTCAACATGCCTATACCAGCTGATAGGGAATCTTTTAGATATAGTTTTAGATTTACATACTATAGGGAATAAACTGAGCTTTTAAATAGGGTTCAGGCGGACAGCTCCAAATGGTGTTGCAAAACAGAAATGATCATTAGGGTAGATTTATTTAGGTAATATAAATACTATTACGGGGTAGTTCGTAACGCCCCTTTGTATCGCATTTATTGGTTATATCGCAATGTATAATCCTCAACGATGTATACATAATAGCCTAACGTGTTATCGTCTTTTAGCCTATACATTAATAGAAGATGTCAAGGTTGTGATAAAGGTTGTTTAATTATATGATATAAATGACCTTATGATAACAGTGGGCCTAACCAAGCGGGACATTTTCACAGATAACACTATAACATTAAACTTTCAATGGACTCGCAAGTCTTCAAAAAATATGAACTCCGCATGAACTCCGCATTCAAAAGGTTAACCTACTATAGGCCTAACGTTCGTGGTAACAACGGTATCTTTTCATGATAAAAAAAACTTACATGTCATATTTGAAAGAATTGCCAAAACATGATATTGGAAATGATGTCTTCAGAAAAGAGGAGAATAAACAGAAATAATTCGGGCATCACTTAATATTTCTAAACAACATTAAGTTTTTGTTTTGTTAGATCTTTGTTTAAACAATATATCCGTGATTCAATTATTTAATTTAGACATTTAAAAACATTATTATAAATAAATATTATCTCCTAAAGGCAAAACATAATCTCATTGCCCTGTGGGGTCATGTGGGGTGGCGACGAGGTGGGAGGGAATGGGAGATACGTTGGTAAAGGATACTGAATCCATGCACGACTCTCTCGAATTTGACGGAAAATATCCAATAGTAACATATATTTTTTTTCGAAACTGAATTAATTCACTAAGAGTTAATTTAAGTTGATGAACTGGTCTGCCAAAAAAAAATCGTTCTGCAATTGAATGTTGCCTAATATGTTGATACCGAATAATTTAATAATTGAAAATATAAAACTGGTATGATGATCATTTGCGACTTTGAATTTTGATTTGATTTTAATTTTCATATATTGGGCCGTTTTCCATTGTTATTATGACACCAAGCAAACCTTTTGTCAAAATGATTTTTATATCTTTTCAAACTTAATGTGTTTCTTATATTGGTTTATCGTTCCTCATTTACTTACTTTCTATTCTGTAACACATCCGGTGATATATTTGTTGCCGTTATCAGTTACGAACTTATGAAAATAGAACAATACGTCATAGATCAATTTATAACCTCCCATCGAGTGATTTTTGATATTTGATGTTATCATTGTCAGTGGCATGATAAATATTCAATTGATGGAGTAAGGTTGCAGCCGACACACCAGGCAAAATTCCAGGCGTGGGCAGCCATTTTGACATACCTCTTCAATCTATTTTAATTATAAAGTAATTGTCCTAATGGACAATAGGGATAACACATATCCACGGTTCTACGTGTTCCACCTCAACCCGTATTTCTCCCGACTTCACTTATATGTTGCAAAATTGTACACATAACTCTAGCCAAAATCGAGACTATAGCTTTGGATATCCTGACGTCAGTTTTTCTGGGTCAATTATGACGACATTAGGTCACGCTTTCTGGCAGAGTCGGAGGAAGAGGGTTCATTCTGGAGGGGCACTAACGTCTATGGTGCCCCTAGTTTGCCATAAGTCCTGAAATCGACATATGTCGAATCAACCTGACATATGTCGGTTTCTCGTGCTCTCATTGGACGACAAGTGTCACATGTTGTTTATAACTCGACACATGTCGATTTCAGGATTTATGGCACACTAGGAGCACCATAAACGTCGAGGGACAGTAGGGACTTTTCATTTTGAGTTGAGGGGGAAAAAAACGCAAAGTTATTTGAAAACATTCTGTCAAAATGCTTCCTATGTGCATTCCTTATACCATAAATTCCAGAGCACCTTTTTTCCCCCATTCGTATTATATTTCATGTCTTTTCTTCCATCAACAGAGAACTTTTACAAACATTATATTAGTAAGCGATCGATGGATTCCTACAGCTGTGTTGATATGTAAGTTTCATTGCCTGGCATTCACATCAAAATTTAATCTAAGTAAATAGGCAACCTACTAACCTATTAAGTTATACTGTATGCACTCGATGACATCATTTTCTAAATTTATCGTCAAAATGGCCACGCCTTCCACAAACCTGCAGACATAAGAAATACAAGAATGATGATTCTTATGTACAGCTGTGTGTTTCCTTTATTCATTATGTTAGCTGAAAGATATAAGCAGCATTGGCGTAAAATGATAGGGAGATGCTTTGGGTTGTCCTGATGGTGATGAAGATGGTATACCATCGGAAAATGTATGTTATAATTGTATTAAAAATGAATGTCATCAACGAACGCCAATAATGGTCCGAGGCGCGTCCGTAGGATGGGAGGATTCAGGACGGAGTGGGTGAGGGGGGGGGGGGGGTGAGGGGAATCGAAAGTATCGAAAGTGAAGGATCCAGAACATCGATATGCCGGGGAGGGGTGGGGGGGGAGACAGCCGAGTAGGGCAGGTGTCGATAATTTAACATAGTTTAACATAGCTTCAAGGAAATCAGCAGACATTATCTGAAGTAAGGTAGGGTGAGTTGAGTTAAGGGGAAGGCGAGGGAAGGTGCATGAAGGAAGTTTCCTGTGGATTTCCACTCCATCCCCAGTTGCGACCAAATTGGTCAACAGTCCATACGAGACCATCGGTGACTTAAAAATCGGTCTTCTCTACTGGAATAGCCTAAGTTGACGTTTATGTTTTTCTCAGTATTAAATCTAGGCTCGAAGTATAAACCTTGGCAGTATATATACCGAATAAATTTAAACGATATTACAAAACTCCCTCCATTACAAAAGTGCATTCTCCTTTGCATCTTATCATTCGACAGAAAGAAGATGGAGATAAAGAGGTCACCCTGAAACCTCTGGGAGGAGAACTTTGGTTTGTTTTTGTTTCCTGCTTTCAACATATTTTATTTTTCTCGTAACCCGTGGAGACCAGATGAAAGTAGCGTCTTATGCTAACCATATGGTGTCAGGTGTCGAAAGTCAGATATAACTTAATTATAGTGCTCGATGTACAACTTTTCAATATCGACGGAGTCACTTTTTTTTTACAAAACCTGACTAACCTGCCCCTCTTTCATAAATAACAAGTGTATTTTTGTTATGTGTTTTTGTTATGTGTGTTTGTTATGTTTTATTTCATTCAAAGGTGCACCCCTTTTAGTATATCAAATTTGTCCTTTTGTTGAAAACATTTGAATACCGTTGTGGCATGGAATACAGAGAGAATTCATTTTGTGCAGAATCGTGATTTTTTTTTGTGGTTTTGCCCTCATTCATTTCCCCAAATGTTTACCCTCCGGTCTTCCTCTTACCAATGGATTGCGGTGGTAGTGGGTGGTAGTGGGTAGTGGGTGGTAGTGGGTGGGGCACAGTCGCGGGTGTGGGATAACGTTAGACGACGGTGATGGCGGCTTGTCGTAGCATACATTCTGTTACATTATCCGTTACATTATAAAATAATGTACGAATATAGGATCAACTAATTTACGCCCTCCTCTTGTCCGAAAAGGATGACTACGCCCCTTAGAATTAAAATTGTACCCAGGAAGGTGTTACATCGAGCGCCTTCGATGACAGAATGAAATAATGAATATTTTTGAAATGACTCACACTGTGACATGTATTTGATATTCATTTGTATGTAGTGGATTTAATTAATGTTTACCCTTCTGTCTCTCTCTATCTCTCTGTGAATATTACGTCTATGTATATTGTGCGTGAAGGAATGTACCTATAGCAGTTTGTACTTCATTGTATACCGATGAGAGCTCGGCAGTCACTATCCATCAACATCGAGTATGTAGAATAACCTATCCTATAAATAAAGCCATTACGTCATATCCTATAACACTGGCTTCGGCGGAGTAACATGGACAGACCTGTGAACATATAGCAGTGATCAGCCAAAAGTGAATGACAACGGAAGTGGGGTAAGGGAAGCAGTAAAGTTAGGAATGATCCAATTGAAAATAAGGAAATATTGAAGAAAACAAGATGAACGCATTCACGGCCCACGATTTTTCGTTGAAAATTGGAAAATTAATTAGGGAAAATTTTGTTTTGGAAAAAGCACCCTCACCAATACATGTGATTTATGTACTTATTACGAGACTTCACTGCAAGTGAAGATGCACCCCTAACAAGGTGGAACCCTGTACGAAGCTCCTAAACTGTATAACCGATAATTAACCGAGATCATTTTGTGCTGTGCCTGTCTATTCTCTTTCAATGGACTTCTGATACCTTACACTTAAAGTACCATCGTCATGATCACACGCTTTGCAGTCTCGATGTATGGGGACTGGGGTTGAGAGTGGATCAACTTAAACAATTGTTGTACAACGTCATAATGTAACGTAATATTCGCTACCACGGCCCACGGTACATGTAATTTCTTGCTAAATATCCGCGCTTGGCGTATAGGCATGAGTACGGAGTATAATGGGAGGGCAAGATAATATGTATCAAACTAGCGTTTCTTGTTTGTAATTCATTCACTGTATATAAAAACTCAATCGCGTGCCGACAAGTTTAACTACCCTACATTTATCTAACTTATTACTAGGCCTAACTTTTGCGAAACGTCAGTTCCCCAAGCTACAAATGGACAGTGAATTTTCAAACACCCAAGTGTAAATGTTTTGTAGAAGTATAAATGCCTAATTCGATTCATTCGGAGTAGAGTCATTGCTTGGCATCACTTTATCAGATTGAAGACAACTGTTCCACATTTGCAGCTCTATTAACGTACGTCACAGTTGGATTATATTTTTACAAACTGTCACCCTCACATGTTGAACTCAGCAGGATTATATACCTTCTTTACTTTAATTAATAAAATGCGAAAGTTATGTGAACGAAGTTTGTTATCCTGAAATGTAGCACACATGTTTGGTATTCTCATGCATCATATTGAGTACTCGTATCGTATTGAGTACTCGTATTGAACACACATGTATAGCACTCTGCATGCATCGTGTTGAGTAACAGAGTTTGTTTTATACCAAGTACTATGCAGATCTATATTTACATTAATTTAAACGTATATATGAAATTCAAGGAATTCTGTAGGTCACGATTATATTCCATGCCGGGATCATGCGCAAATCGACAAACCCTTGTCCCTCCTTGACCTACTCTATAGAGAGTGTGAATATTGAAATGAATTACCAATGTATATACTACAAACACACAGGAACATTTCCTCTGTCCAGGGGTTACGAGAGACCAATTTCCCTGGCCCGGAGCTTTAGGGCTCGATCCAAGCTCGCCTCAGGGCCCCATTAAATCCTCATGGGCCCCAAGTTAACGGTTACGCATCTGCCCAACGCTTTTAAACACGAGCTGCACCTCTCCTCCCGTGTAAAAGTTATTTTACTGAACTGCATGACCACACACGTACCCATTGACTTAGAGTCCCTTTGTACTCCGCCTCTATCAAGAGCGACACCGAATACGTAACGCGTAAGAACGCATTTTGGTTTTTTGTAAGGATATTTCTAACACAAATCATTTTCACCTATATTTTCATTTGTTGTGTTTTTGTACTAAGTTCACAAGCAAGATATAGATCAATTACAAAACGTAGCGAAGTGGCAACCGCAAGCGCTTACATCCCTTCAATGGGTAAAACTGAAAGAAAACATTTTGAACGTAGCCTATTTATTATTTTGTCCAAGATCATTATCTTGGTGTGTAGGCTATAATATCTGTCAGGTTTAACTTTTGTAAAGGGAACAGACATTTTCAAAATGTTTAAGATATGATTATAGGGCCAATTCAGCGTGCGTACATAATTATAAAGTTCATACTAATCATTTTCAAGACGTATACCAGAGCTAGCTACTGTTCACAGGCATGATGTAGCAGCCTATTGTTGTTTCTGTCATGTTAATACTTGCCTAAGCTTTTTTCTAGATTTATGCCTTTAAAAAATTTAAACAATGTTAGAAGGAGGATGTGCAGCCTTGTCCTTAAATATGGTCGTGTAGGCTAAGCAGCATTTCCCCCCAGAAGTAACTCTATCGTTTTACATTGGCAATGAGGCCACTTATAGGTACCGTATCCTACCA
This sequence comes from Apostichopus japonicus, assembly GCF_037975245.1. NCBI lineage: Eukaryota > Metazoa > Echinodermata > Holothuroidea > Aspidochirotida > Stichopodidae > Apostichopus > Apostichopus japonicus. The sequence continues at coordinate 20,093,423 of NC_092565.1, forward strand.
CGGTATACCAACAGAGTAACTATACAACCTATACCGCTGTCTAGACGGCAGTGTTGTTCATCATAACATACGGAGGTACATGCAAAGGGTAATAATAACATGAAGACGGTCACCGACTCGGATGTGTTATTTTTGATGCACTGCGTTACAGATGTATGCCTATAGTCTGCAAAGTCTCAAAGGGTATAGTGCATATGATACTATTATAATGTTGCACCAATGAAAAACATAAAACTCATTGAAAAATTTATCAGGTCGTGATTCACGCATTCCAGAAATTAACTATCATACATGTTTCCTATACATGTCGTTAAGATACGAATAATGAGGTTCAAGTTATCATATATATGAATAGAAGCGGCGGATCGATCTTCATAGTATGGTAACGTTGGTTTCAGTTACACAATGTTAACCATAACGTAGACAAGGAGAGATTGCTTAACGCAGGCCCTATATACAGTTGTACAACTTTATGTTTGTAATTTAAGTAGGCTATCTTTTTGTTAGGTAAAGGCTAAATTGGTCTTGTTTGGTGGATTGATATAAGAAATACTTTGCAGACATTTTTTTTCTTTATGATATGAATATTATGTAGCGAAATTCTTAAACATGTAAAAAATCAGTAACAGTGTGTAGTGAATAGCAATTTAATTGTTTTTTTTTAAATTATATTCACTACATGCCTATATGGTATGCTTTTCAACGATAAAACTGCATACGTTTGAGCAACACCTTTATAATTAAGAAAACAGCAGGAGAGAGAGAGAGAGGGGATTGCAAGAGCAGCTGCTTTGGTCTATAAGAAGTAGAAGTTTATAAGATTTTAAGTGCGCATGCGTGGTGGCATTAAGTGCATGGAGGAATATACAGGTAATTAAAGGTTAATGGTATTACTATGGGGGCCGTCGGTGTGTTATATGTTCCTATGAGTGATTGACGTGTACACTCATATCAGAACTCTTTGAAACGAAATATAAAGTGATAAAAATATGAAAAGAATATGAAAAGAAAATATAATCTCGATTTGGAAACTAAATTATATTTAAGAATTTCTTTCTCTTTTATCAAATTGCAACAGCATTCAAAATGAAGCAAACATAAAAATAAAATAAAAACAGGTAGCACGATTCATGCAAAAAAATTTCCATGAAATTACTATCAAGCATGATGTTATTTGAAGTTTTTATGAATTCAGGGATGCCTGTATGCAGAAATTAAATAAATAAATAACTTCGCTATGCCTTAAAGTTTTCGTTTAAATATAACTATTTCTTCATATTCAACATTTCATTAGAAAGGATGTTCATAAACGTAACAAAAGTGTAAGGAAATTTACTGTAAAATTTATTTGTCTTTTGGAAATTTAGTTACAGCTAATTTTTGTTATGATACTTTGAGGATAATACTAACCCACAGGAAGATATAAGGGACATAAAAATTGATATGGTTTTACAATGATCATTGCAGTATTTAGAATGACGCAAGTAACCATCAAGGCAAATGAAACACATCAAGGATAAACTTATACTTATACAATTTAATTTGAAGACTTTCAAAATATACAGACTGGTAAATCTTAAACAACCCCAAAAATAGTCATAATAATTTTTAAAAAATGGAGGAAACCCATACTTCAAGATTTCAATAAGCGATATACCGGTAGTGGTTTTTCTTGTAATTAACATATTTTATCAAATCTAAGTTTGAACAGTATGTCGGAGGAAGAAATTCAGTATAATAGACGACGACAACAATAATAATAAACAGACACAAAATTCAAACACTTTATGAAATATAAAAAACGACACTAGTTCTGTGCCACTAGAAATCTTAACCAGTTTAATGATACTTTTAAAGACATCCGCGAAAATGCAGGGGTGTGAATTTGGAAGGGGAATATGGGGAGGAAGGGGTTGGATGGGGGAGGGTGGGGGGGGACTACTACCCAAACCAAACCAACAGATTTTTAAATTTTTCAAATAAGGGATACTAATTAAAAGCGACGGACAAAGACCGTCCATCTTGAAGAAATCCCTTACAATGGGCCTCTAGGGCTACTGAAAATCAGAGGCGGTTATCTCAAATAAATATTGACATCTGAAGAACAGGTTTGTCGGTCATCCTATAGGCGTATATATTACAAAAATAAATTTGCTTCTAATAAAAGACATACCTTCTACTAACAGAACGACTGTTTAATAAGTCTATGCTATTAGCACGATGAAATTCTTAATATCCTTCTGCTTCCAAACTTACGGCATTAATACCCACGCACTAATTACATTCATTGCGTGACGTAATAAAAACAACATGGAATTTAGTAACACAACGGTAATGTTTCAAATGCCAATATACCCCCAAAATATTATTCCTTATATCTATATGCCTATACACAAGATCAATTGTTCATTGATAGCGTATACAGAGAAAATCTAGAGCGACGTTCCAGTTATAAGTTAAATACTTAACTTTGCTGTCGTACCCCGACGAGGCAACCCGCTGGGCGTGAAATTCCTAGAATGTGTTTTTAGAAATTAATCAATCATCAGAGATGTGGATTAAATTAAGGGAGGTCAGCTACAAGTCTTATTAGAGACAAAGGTGTTATGTACGGTAGACTATATGTACAATTATTATTGATAAACTCAGGCCTGAAAATTGTTTGTTTTTTCTTCTAACGTAAACAAACTCATGAATTATCACTCAACATAATATCAATTTCTCTGTCAATACTACTTTTAGCAAAATACTTGGCACGTGTTTGTTCGAGTGAAAGTTTTATAGGAGAAAATTTTGGAAACGACATTATATTGATAGGGCCTATGTGATATTTGTTATTGGTTTGTCTAACAAGAGACGTTAATATAATATTTAAGTGTTTTACCAAATTTCTATTTCTATATGAAGTTCAACGAATAGGTTAACCAAAGAATAGTGGAAAAAAAAACAACTTCTGAGACACATTTTTTAATGTTTTAAGAAATCTAGTGTACCGTATTTTAAGTATAGTCGGATATCAGTGTTGTAAGGTAAAGGATAAATCTATCATTCAACCAAACTCAATATTTGGCAAACTAGACAGAGGGTTACGTAACATTGGTATAAACTTGTTTTCAATTGCAATGTTTCAAAATTATGCTCTTTCTTCTTCTTCTTCTGACAGGCCTAACTCGACGTATCGATGATATTTTATACACAAATGCAAGCATATTCGACAGTTTACGAAATTATTACTGATAAGTAAAATTAACAGTAGCTAATTGAAGTTTGAAATACGAAACCAAAATATAAGGACTCCAATAAGGACTTAGCCTACACTCAAAATCATGACAAGAACATGTCATTCAAATGTGTACACATCATGCATCAAAGTACAGCTTCTCAAATCGTACCAGTTGTCGAGAGGTGAGATAACGTACTCTACAGACCATAGGCCGATATTGCAGCGATTATCATTAAAGCCCATGTAAACATGATGTGCATCCTATGGTGATCAACTTATTGTTCCCTAACGTATAGATAAACCGTTGGTTGTTCATAATGAAACACACACATGCAAACCACATTATGCAGACGCTGCAAGTCATAAAATGACACATATATGATTTGTCAGGGTTCTTTCTGTGTCTCTAGGGTAGCGAAGTATGAGTAAAATATAGTTGTAATATTACACAGACACTCCGTGCACCTATTGGTTGGATTCCATTTTAGTACTTAAAAGACTCGTCCCACATTTGGCGTCTTTCAGTGGGTGACTGTATCCTTATGAGCCATAACATGCAGACTGAATAAAAAGAAGAAAAAAAGCGTCAGGCTTCAGCTTCCATGATTTGTAAGCACTAAGGAAGCGATGCAGGAAAGCTGAACTCGTGTATCAAAAAGAAATCCATATTTTTTTCTCTCTATGCTAGGCTGTTTTCAAAAGCATCAAGATCGCTAATTTAAAGCTAAAAATCAACTTTTGACAATTGAAAGATAACGTTTCTTCTCCTCTTCTAAGTTTTTCCCCTTCTTCTTCTTCTTCTTCCTCTTCTTTTTCTTCTTCTTCTAGGCAAAGTAGTAATAAAAAATACCGTATGGTATTTGTTCTTCTTTTAATTAAGTGCGTATATACTTTCTCCAAATATTTCCAAATTTTTCTATATAGCGGTCCAAGGGGATGCGTGATAAGATTTTCATCATCATTTCTTGACGGAAGATCTTAAAGATTCTGCATCACTGATTACTTCTTCAACAAATGGACCCTTTGGGGACAGCGAGCCAGCGTCATTAGATTGGGGACGTATTTGAATCGGTATAACTCGTTCCCCGGCGTCGATAAGTTGAAGACGAGGAGCGTCTAGGCTAAGCATACCATCTTCAGATAGGTAAGATCTAACTTGACGTATATCAACATCCTCTGGTAGGGTGTACTGTCTAAAATACTCCCTCTGTACGTATCCCGTCTCTGCGGTGCCCTCTTTGTGTTCCGCTCGAACGGTCAATTTATTATCTTTTACTTTGACCTCGATATCTTCTGGACGATACTGACTAACATCCAAGGTGACCGAGAACTTCTGGTTGTCATACTCTACTCTGCTAGCCTGTCGTTCGCTGTTCGCGATTACCGGCGGACCAGAGTTGATCGGAGGGGATGTTGGCGACGGCTGGACCTGAACGAATGGGGAACTAGCTCCAGAGGTGTTGACGGTGATCTGGGGCGTCGGGCTGGTAGGTGATATGTAGTAGCCTTGGTACAGGGTCGGTTTCACTTCATACCTACGCTCTGTTGAAGTGCGTTTTTGAGTTGTCCTGGTCACCGTGGATGTTTCTGGCGTTGAGCTAGCAATCGATGTGATGCTCTGTCTCTTGACCGGTGTAGACGCTCCTGAAGGCGGGAAAGTAATTTGTGGTACCGGTGGCCCAGATTGGACCGATGGGATGATCTGGACCCCTTGGGTATCAGAGCTGATGCTGTATTCCACCCTTGGGTGTGAGAACGGTATTTTAATCTCGATATTCATCCTTCTTAGATCCAACAAGTCTTCACCAAAGCTAGAAAGAATTCTCTGTTATAGAAATCCACGTTTACAATTTAAATTGATTTATTTCTTTCTTCCACTCGAAATTTAATCGTAAATCCGGGAAGTATCTGGTAAAGCCACTGAACGACACACTAAAAAATCCACTGTGAACTGAAAAGGCATCAATTCATCGTCAAACAACTCAATTCTAACCACCAGAATCTATGTGGAAGTAAAAATATATTTTCCTGGTCGATCTGTTGTTATGTATTTATCCCTGCAGACTCGAAATGATATCACAGTTTAAAGATACAATGAACCTCCAACGCAGAGTAAAATAGAACTACGAAGGCAGCGTCTCCTAGTTTGGTCACCCGCGTGTTCGAGATTCCTAGAGCTAACTCTCTCGACAGAGTTTAGATAGCAAGAGTCGTCCGTCCCTGACGTTTCTTCAACTCAAGTTAAATTCCATTACACTTATCAGTGAAACTATTTCCGCTGCCGCCGCCAAGGTCTCCTTTCGTTGAAGCTAATTACCCGCAGATTGTTACGACAAGGAAGAGTTGCACCTTGATACGAACGTCAAAACCTTCCCCTTGTCGTCTTTCTTCTCTGTTATTTCTAACCATACTTTATAAATGGCATATCTGTATTTGTTGTATGTAAGGTTAATTGAGTTCGTACCGTCTACGGTAGATATTTTTCCCGCCTTTTTTGTTTGGTTATTAGTCTCTTTGTAATAGGGCAGACGATGTCGTTGTTGTGTCAAAATAAGTTCAATGCTTCGCTGATATCATTGGTATAAATATCCGCGCAACCTCTTGTGGTATTTGGGATGCCTGGAGGAAGGAATGAAATGATTCGAACTGGCTTGTAGTAGACAAAACGGTGAGACTTCAAGTCAGTCATCCGCGTATCTTCCTTTGTTTACTAACAGGGACTACAAAGGTATCGAGCAACGGCTTTAATTAATTTCTACGAAGACCGGTAGAAAATAAGACAACAAAGATAAAAAAGAGAGAAAAAGAACAGGAGAAAAACATACAAATCTCACTAGATCTAGGCCTATACCGTAACCAAACATATACCTTATCTAAGCAATATGCAAGTAAGGTCGACGTGAGATGCTTAAGTAGGTCTTCGGGTTCTAGTAAGCCAATTAGAAGGCTATACAAGTTTTTGAGCATATTCTGTTTGTTTTCTTTTCTTTTTAGCGGGTCACATTGAAAACTTTCGCGGGTTGGATTTGGCCCACGACGGTCGTCTTTTAACAAACCCTGGTACAGAAATTATAACCAATATATATGTATATATTTTTGTATCCGTGATTAATATACGAACAAACACATTAGGCTGCTTATAGTCACGAACTTTCTATTCAGTGACTTTGAACTAACGAAACTACTCTTCATAAAGTATACGAGGAAAATGTTCATTGTTGAAGGACCAAATTCGAAAGAATAGAATTAAAAACATTAGGTGTCATACCGATGACTTTATGAAATATGATTTGAAGTCACACATAGGCGACGACATATGATCTTCCCTAGCCGTTGTTTTCTCTTTGGGTCTTGTTTGGTATTTACAACCAAAATAGTTGGATTAGAATACCAGTATAGATTCATCCTTGTATTGATCGTCTTAAATCACATTAATTTTAACAAGTGCCAGATGATTCAATAGCCAGATGAGAAAAGGTGGCTATCAGCTCTCAGGGTCAAGGGTAACCCTTGAGGCAAGGTACACCAACATTCATATGCAAAACTTATTAAAGTAAAGGGGGATGGGTGGCAGTGGCGGATCCAGGAGTTTATAAAGGAGAGGTTGTGACCCTGTCGTTGAAGCCGACTACCATGGCTGGAGCGGTCTGGTGGCATCCTCCTCAGGGAAACAAAGTATTAGATGTCATATAGTGCATTCTGAGACAATATATTTAGACACTACGTATGTTAGGTCTAAGCGCAAGTGTTCAGAAACATTGGTCCACAAAATTCACAAGTTGTCTTATTACGAACTACAACAATTCCCCAGTTCATATTTCATAGTAGCATATTTGCACCATTGACCTCATGGAAGATGACCAATTTCTCATTCCGCTCAAGACAGTTGCACTACGGTCTCTTATTTGCGGTATAGATCCTCACGTCGACAAACAGTGGCTGGAGAAATCTAGAAATAAATCACAGATAACTAGCGAGTGAGGCCGGAGTAATAATGTTTACAAAACGTTTAATCCTTATTCGAGTAAAGCATTTCCGGTCGTAAGCTTACGCCTACGTCGGGTTTTAGCAGACATTAACCAATCTACCACGGTTAAGGCGTCCTGGTATTTTGTGGTGAAGTGGCAGTTTGCCTACGAACATATCACGTTGATTTTAACGGGTCTCGTCCAATCACCGGAAGGCTACTCAGTACATATGGTTGGATGAGCGCCTGGAACTAATGAGTGCCGCGTAGGCTTTTCATTTACATGCTAAGGTACACCGTGCACTCTCGTCCGTCGGATGGGGACGTTAATTGGGGGTCCCAGGAGTAGGAAATGGGTGCTACTATTACACGCCTGCCTCTTAATTCCTTGACACTTGTCGATAAGACCCATCGCACTTGGCTAAGTATGAGTAGAAGTGGACTCAGCTCAATTCTGGTAATTACTAACTATGGGATGAAAATGGTGTGTGCGTTTTTAATGACATATGATGCTACAATTCCAAGAACTGAGAATTTTCCGTCAATTAATTTATTTTCTTACATCCCCAGTTTCCTAACGCGTATCCAAGAGGTTGGTAGGTGGGTTGTGTGTAACACCCTCGCCCAACCTTTTTCATATAGGAAAGTAATCTGATATTTTGTTGCAAGTCACATACTTACTATAAAGGGTACAATATTTCACTAAATTTACCAACTTGTTCATCAAGCTACCGTGACAGATGGAAAGAAGACAAGGACAGGCAGGAAAAATGTTTTTAACTTTTTCTATACAATATTTGCTTTAATCAATGATTCCCATATTCCATAAAATTTACAATTCCTTACAATATCGATCATGAATATCAGTAAAAAATAAAGTATATCAGTGTTATTTTGTGTGTAATAAACAATATGGATGTTTTAAGCATATCTGATATGTTATAGGAGGTGAAATTACTTTAATCTTTCCCTGTTCATTCAAGAATACTACTACAGAATAATATGGTCACCGAGATGAACTTGGAAGCAGCAGCCCTCCTCCACCATGGATGGTGGTTAATTCCACTTATATCAATGGTTCACATATAAAAGTTTAAATAATTGGTATACAAACAGCTCACCTGACAATACAGTCTAGTGACCGAATCTGTACCGCCGCTGTTAGTGCTGTTAATGTGGTAACAGGCTGAATAAAACCGCTAACATGTGATGCTAATATCAAATAGTGAACTGTTCGCATAAAAATAGTGAAATTGTGAACAGGATCGATACCAATTAGTGAAGTGTTCACATGATGATGTCAAACTGTGAACGGTTCACATTGTAGTAATATCTAATAGTGAACCGCTGACAGAATTGATATCAATAAGTGAAATGTTCACATTGTGATGATATCATTAAATCATGAAATTTTCACATAGTAGCAAATGTCAAAATTGTGAACTTAACAGGGCTGATAAACTAGTGAACTTGATGATATCAATAAGTGAAATATTCACATGATACTCAAACAGTGAACTAATAATAGGATTGATACCATCTATTGTTCACATGGTGATGATGATGATGATTTCAGTAGTGAACCACTCAAATGATGGTCAAATTAACAGGTGAATTAACCAAACTTCTATGATAATAACTTAAACAGGTGAACGGTTCACATCATCATATCATCTAGTGAAGCATTCACATGATGGTAACATATATCAACTAGTGAACTGTTCACACATGTGAACAGCTATTAAGTTACTGTTGTAATCAATATGTGACTACTCACAGCATACTGTGAAGGTTACCCATGGCAACCAAACTGATTACACCAGCTGGGAACAATATGCAATTGAACAACCTTAGTTTCTACCTAATCTTATCATAAAACTCTACATCACTTTTTTTTATTATCAAAAATCTATATATATAAAACGGGAGCAAATTTCAAACACAAAACAAAAGAAATCGTCAAAATTTCCCACAAAAAACTGTAAGTTCACAATTCAGAGGATGGGATGAAGAAGTAAAAACAAGTTAGTTAATACTCCTCTGGGGTTGACTTAAATCATATTTTTTTTGTGTTCGAATGAAGAGTTAAAAAATTATGTGATTTTTTTGCTGCAGACTTCCTTCCACAATCAACAAGTTTTAGGTTTCCTTAATTTTTTTTTTTTTCATTTTCATTTTCATATACATCTGATTGGCAAAGAGGTATGAACTGACCCACTCTGACCTTATCACCATTGAAGAGATGGAAACCATTAAATGAATGAATCTGTCGACAAGGTTGAAATTATAAAGCCACTGGTAATTGTTCTTAAAAATGTTCCTTTCTTTCCTCAAACTTGAAACACTGGTTGATACAGGTTTATCTCGCTCAGCAAATTTGCTCTTCATACTGTAATATCTTTCAAAGTTGGTCCAAAAATGAAATTTTTGAAGTATATATGTACCTACACAGGCTTCTTGCAGTAGATGAGCAGCTTGATAAGTTTCTATATTCATATTTTGTCTCTCTGAGATTTGAGAAATCATCTTTCTGACGAGTTTTAATCATAAGCCCATATTTGGCAGCATTCAAAACTAAGACATATTTTATTATTAACAATAACAATAACAAAGAAAAAAATAGAAATATCATAAATAAAAGAGACGGACTCTTAAACTGATTTAACAAACCAAGATAATTAAACATGATCAAGTTCACCCTCTCTGGGGGGCAGATGGAAAAAAAGAAAAAAAAACAAGTTGAATATAAGTGAAAAGTGACATGAATGCATTATAATGGACTTGAACGTGCTATTAACTTTCCCTGTTATCTAGGAGTGTTAAACATAAACCTAAAATATGCTCTAAAAATAACCATTAATACAGATAAATTCATTTACACTTCCATATATATCTTCTATTTGCACTACCAACATTTCCTATCATCTTCTCTTCTATAAACGCTCCAGAGTCGCTTCGACTCCACGACGACCTTCCCCGAACGTTTTTACGCTTCTGTCAAACCGTCAGTTTGACTTTTTTTTTAACACCTACATCTAAGCACTATCAAAGACCCACTGCACAATCTAATTGAACCCTTTCCCTGTACGATTCTGAAACTCTTTGTCGTCCACCGTCGCTGCTAATAATAACATATAAACAGAAGACAGTGTATTGCAAGATGCACAACCTCAAGCTTTCCTACATAGCCAACTTCCAGCTCTATTTTTTACTTTTTTTTTCACACACTTCACAAAACGATTTTGGTTTATCCAATATTTTTTTTTGGTTTTTTTGGAGTGTGTTAGTATGGAATGTTTCTAGCAATAACTTTACAACCTGTAGGGTTAGATGTTTCACACGTCAGTATTAAATTGAAGTGGTGACCTAACTTATGTAGAGAGAAGCTCATTCAAACATCTTGATCTCAAATATGCTATGATAAATTAACAATCTGGTCACCTCATTTGCTACCATTTCATAGAAGTTAACTTGTTTTTGTTGCTAGCCAGAATAGGATATGCACTGGTTTTTTTTGAAAGAAGACACTTTAAGCAAATATGTGTAACTTACTTATTTCATTTCACAAACAGTGCCATCTATTTAAGGCACACACATTTACAGCTTCCACAAAAAATTCTCTATACTGCCTTTAACAATTTTGCATTGATATTCTCAGATTTGACCCTTCTAGTCTTACAGATGTTAACATGCAATGAAGAAGAACATAGTAATTTATTAAGATTGGGGGATGGGGGAGGGTAGGATGCTTTAAAAGTAATACATTTATTAAACAATAAATAATAGAGATATCCAGGCCAAAGATAGGACTGACAAGGACTTTTGGGGGGCTACCGGGGGTGATTAAACGATTGTATCTCTCACAGGAATGTTTACCTAAATGGTCGTTACTCGGTTTCAAAGATAAATAAACTGTTGAATAGAAACAGCAGGGGATAGGGAAAATGAATTGCATGTCCTGTTCTTACTCGATGAACAGAAACAGAAATTAAATAACTTGCTAGCCATGGACAAGGAAATAAAAAAAAAGGGAAAACTACCCTTGGGGAAGAAATCAACCTTCACATTCTAGTCAGTATGTTTTAATCCTATGTCAGTACACTGTCTGTTAATGGCACTTTTTTTTTCTTTCTTAAATACCAGTGGCTTGGAGGTAGCTTCCAGATATTAATGAGCACTGGTGGTTAGGATTGAGGTGAAATTGAAAAGGGTTGTAAGAGAATGAAGAGAGACAAGAACAGCCATGAAATGTGACGATGTGACAGTTTGTTTCCTATCAGGGGATAGACATGACATACTTAGGATGTGTCGAAGCATTCAAGCGTGCCCAACCCACCAGCTGACCGAGTTTGGTCATGTTCTAAAGAACTGCTGCCCAGAGGGTGATATGGCCTGATTCTTTAAATAATCTGAAAATCTGAAATGTGACTTTCTTACACCCAAGGGTCGTGAAAGCATACCCCCCCTAACCTCTCACAGAGGACTCTCCATATAATTATGCAGGTCAAACATTGACAATCTTTAATTTATCTCATTGAATTTTTTTTCCCTTCACCTATCAACCTAGGTCACCACCTTTATCCGCAGTTTGCCAAAAATACACATTCCTGATTTTGTTACCATTGGGTTATATAAATTTGGTTAAGTACTTAAACCGCAAAAAACACATTTGACATTATATGTTAAAATAGCCTTGAATGGCCATAATCAAGACTATTACTATCTGAGAATATGTTTGACACAGAGATACTTCAATCAGTTTTAATATATCAATAAAATAAATGTTTTTTTTTGTCTGCCATGACGTTATTTTAGTTCAATACTGCAGTTTTTTACTTATTTATTTATCTGACTACTTTCAATTCTATGTGGTTTATTGTCCTTCATTGTGTACCCTACTGAGAGTGTAAACTATCTCAAGACGGGGTGCGTAGAGCAAACACCCTGACACTTCCAACAAAGTAAAAAGCAAAATAGTATTTCTCTCAAAGAAGCAATAAATGTGAACCTCAAAGGTAAGGGTAAATTCATTTCAGTCATTATATCAAAAAAATACCATAGCACTTCAAAAAGTTCTTTTCTAATGTTACAACTTCAGAATTTGTAAGAGAAAATAACCACTATATATGAAAACCAATAACCTTTCTCTCCTTTAACACCTTCCCTTCCCCCTCCAACCTTACCCCTCCACAACCATTTAACATTCTTGCAGTGACATCAATTGTTGCATCTTTAACGAAAGTTAAACACTTAAAAATTATTTTTTCCAAAATGGAAGAACAATCAAAGTTGAATATACTTTGCATTATTTAAGGAGAGCTACAATTTTTTTGGGCCAATATCTTACCTATATTTCTAAAGTGGAACAAAGGATACCTCATCTCTCTCTAACTTTGAAAAAATCCAACTTTTTGATACTTTGATAACAAGATGTATATAATTTGACACTTAGACCACGTCCACACTAAATGGATTTCATATTCTCCATAAACACTTCCTTTAATGTTTTTCAAGATTTCTGACCTTTTTTTATTCATTACCATTATTGTGTCAACTTTCAAAATTTCATCTCAAAACGGACGGATAAGATTTCCGTTACTGCTTGATTGACATTTGACTGGTCGTTCTTACAAAATACGGCTAAATGATATTTAAATGAGGATTATTTTCAGAGGAAGCAACCTTCAAAAGCTTTAAAAAAAAAAAAAAAAGACCCATTCCAGATTCCAAAGAAATGAGTTTTGTGCAGTGGTAGACTGAATATTCAGACATCCTAGGTCCCATAAACATTTTCCAAAAAAATAATCATAATAATAATCTCATCGCAATTCTACCATCAGCTTAATCTGTTCTTTTCTTCAGAAAATGAAACAACTTTCTTTGTACTTAAAAAATAATTTGTGTTCCAACTGATTGGGTGAGCATCGGTCTACAGTTTTGAGATTTGAACTTAATTTAGTAGGAATGCTAAAGTGAGTTCCTTATATTCTCCCATATCCTAAGAAGTTGTTTGGTTTAACCATTCATAGAATGACACCCAAACCAAACAATCTGTAAGGGCAGGGAGGAAACAAGAAAATGACCCAGATCTCATAGATTGAGATAAACTCAAAATTCAAGAAATACTAAAATTTTGAGGTATTTTTCTGGTCTTCAAGATAGTACATTGCCCAGTATACCAACATCAACAACTGAAATTTCCCAGAAGAGACCGGTGCTTGCTTTAGCAATGACTATAGATGACTTTGAATTCTATGATTAAAAGCAACCCCCCCTCCCCCTCAGATTACCTGACAAACCTTTAATAACAAAGTACCAAGCATTTTGATAACGATGAAAACTTGATGGGAATCGCAATGATGTTTAGATATGAATCGCACGCAATGATCAAAACTCCGTCCAAGCAGTCTGCGTTGTCTTTAAATAAAATTTCAATATACATTGCATCCACTTTTGAATTTCAAAAAGAAAAAAAAAATTATATATAACAACAATATTTAAGCCTGTGACATGATATTCACACCAGATTAAAAATGCCCTAGGGCATTTTCTAGGTTTTCTCAGGATGAAAAAGAAAGAAAAAAAAAAAAAAAAAAACGACGAAACATAATAATGAAAAACTACCTTGCAGATTGAGACAAGGTAAGGTGGAGTTTGCATAAAAACAAACTAAACTATACACAGACAGAGTAAACTATACACAAAAAATAGGCAGTCACATGATTCTAGCTTAAAATGATACAGATTTTTGCTTGGCGGTGGAATAAAACAAGCAGGATTAAATGTCAACAAATTATGCATGAAATAAATTGAAATGATATCCACACAAACATTAAGAAAAATCTTTGTCAGTGAGATTTTAGGCATATAGCTTGACAACAATTTTTAATTTTTTTTTTTTTTCGGCCAATGAAAATATTTTATCAAGTGTCATGGAGACAACCATTTCTTGGGGTAGGATGGGGAGGGGGGGAGGTGGTACTGGACAAACCACCTCAATTATCAGTATTTTGCATTCTAAACTATCATTTATTGTCTGCCCCCGGCAATACTAAAACAGGGTTAGGTTTGGATGGGCACAATCTACACAGCATTCTGATATAATTTTTAAATCTATTATTTGGATGGTACGAGTGCATATGAATAGGCGTAATTTATGCAAATTTGGGCACCAGTAAATCTTGATAATTTACATAAAATGCTGGGATCACCTTTGTCAGGTTTTGAGATATTCCTGGAAGTGGGGGCAGCACTTCAAATGAGTGGTAGGGAAAAGGGCTCCATTAATCAAGATCTGATGACACTTAAAGTTAGAAAAAAAGAAATGGCTATTTAGGTTAGGTTATAATATATATAAATACTTCCAGTTTAAATTTACTTGTTACAACCCACACATCCCCTCTACACATCCCTCCTTGCCCTATCTATTCGGAAACTTATGAAACCTTTTAAAGCATTTTTACCAAATGAATATCCCAAGTACCGTCAAAACTTAAGAATTTTTTTTACCGATTCGAACAAATTCCGTTGTCGTGTATTAATATTGCTTGATTACAGAGAAAGCGCCCTGTGGAACAAAATAACCGAAGTCAGGCTTATTCGGTCTGTCTCTACGACTCCGATCTCTCTCCCGCAGCGGTGCACACAACCTTTGGCAGCATTCATATTCTTTGATTCGCAGTATCCTTGACTCGTAACATCAATTCATAACCTCTATAGGCAGCGATGAGTCTGTAGTTCATATTTCCAAATGTCTTCTGCTACTGGCATCTCCCTCGGAAATCACTGAGCTCCGTAAGCACCGTACTGTGTGGGTTGCCCCATCATTCCCCCTTGCATGCCCATACCCATCGGGGATTGCATACTCATGGGCTGCTGTTGCTGCTGCATCCCCATGTTGCCCTGCATAGGCATACCGGGTTGCATACCCACTGTCATGTTCGGTGGCTGCTGCATACTGTAGCCTTGTGGTGCCATCCTCATGTTGCCCTGCATTCCCATCATGCCTTGTTGTTGTTGTGGCATAGCCATCCCCATCTGTCTCTGTGCCATCTGTGGTGCTCCCATATTTATTTGACCCACACCAACCATTTGTGGTGGCGCTGTAATGGGGGAAAATGAAGGTTATAATGTATGTTATCAACAATGCATTTTTGTTGTTGTCACATTCAGCTCTTAATTGGAAGCTATCAATTTTTTATGGACAGCAAAAACTATTCATTGGGGGCATGGGAGAGTAATACACTATGAACGAGTGGGCGCCACAAGTCATGTCATCTTGACTAAATTCCTCCATGCCGTGAGATATGAGAGTAAGCCATTCTTAAAATATTTTTAGGTATTAGTCAGAAGATCTAAAGAAACAAACTTTTTACTTCAGAGGTCTCTCTTATGAAAAAAGAAACATTAGGAAATAAAACCAACAATTTGGGTAACACTTCCTGGTGGAGACCAGGAAGGTCATTGGAAGAGGGGGGGGGGGGGTTAGGAGTGATTGGGCTGGGGCAGTGTTGTAGTGCTAAAGTGTCACCAATCTGTAAACCAGTTAGATTGGAGAGTGCAATAGTAGAGAGGCTCCAGGTAAGTAAAGAGCACAGTTAATTCACACATCCTATCCTTCAGGTGCAAGCTGCTTGTATCACCTTACACAGACCTGACAGGCAGGTGGAATCATGAATGGGTCATCTTTGGATTCTTTAAGGTTGACAACACTTACTCTGTTGCTGGAGCTGATTCATTGAAGGTTGTTGGTGCTTCTTGTATTTGTCGCTAAGGCTTAGAGAATCGATGTCAATGTTGACCTTAGAATCCGCCCATATAGTTCCCCCCTTCTGTGGGGGGGGAAAAAGAATTGAAAGATACCAAAATAAGAGCATGTACATCAAAAATAAAGGGGGAAAGAAACGAACAGAGAAAAGTCACTAAGTGGGCAACAATATTTTGTTTGTGTAAAGGGACATAGAGCCATTTATGGTCCTGTATTTTGAAATCGTTCTTTTTTCTTTTTCTTCTTATCCAGCAGAGTGACACATCTAAACTCATGAATTTTTGCAAAGAAATGAATGATTTCATGTGATTTCAAAGATTTGGCACAATGACCAATTTCCATATAATAACTGTTCACATGGAGAGTGCTATTCAGATATTCAAATTTTTGGTGACAACTTCTTCCACACTGATACTTGTAGATGGAAATGCACACTGTACTTACATTAGTGTTGGAATGCTCATATCGAATTCAAAAATAACAAAAACTAAATGAGAAAGTTGCTTTTAATAGGCAAGACAAAAATATTTGAAGAATGTTACAACAGTTTTCATTTCAAGTTGCAGGGTGGAGAGTTTACAATAAAATACCTTTGATTGTACAGTACTGGTACTTGTCTGTGTGGTTGGGGTAATGGGCAGGCCGGACATTGGCGCCATAGGTTGCATAGACATACCACCAGTAGGAGCCATGGGAACACCCCCCATCATCGGTGGCTGCATCGCCTGTAATAGAAAAACAAATTACATTGTTTACAAAAGTTACATAAATTTACACCTTGAGATCATGGAATCATCTCATGGCGTTTGGTACTTGAAATGGATCATTCAACTATGTTATCATCATCGATAAACATTACTTGATGTTTCAATGAAGCTGACATGTGACTTACCTTTCCTATTATAAAAAAATAAATAAATGAGTAAATGATTCCGAGGGGGGGGGTGTGGAAGGGTGGGGCAGGGGTGCGATGGGTTGATGATCCCTGTTTAAACAATAAGCAAGATACCCTGGTTTCTGAACGATGGCTACAACAAAGAAATATCGATACAGGGATCGCCACCAACTAAAGACTTGATAGATCAGTTGATAGAATTTGAATGGTTCGAATTCTTTTCTAGCCAAAAATTTCTTTCCTCTTCCCCTCCATCCCCAGACCCCCCCCCTCGAAAGGTATTTTGTTACCATAATGGCGGTGCACATTAACAGATAAATCACATGACAAGCCTTCAGTCAAGTTCAGTGGTTACATAATTCCACTTCCTGCACAATCTATTTTTGTTGTTGTTGTTGTTATTGTTGTTGACATTTTTAAAGTGGTTGGTTAGTGGTAATGCACACTTACCATGAATGAGTTTTGACTGGTAAGGTCTACCATGGTTGGCGTATGCTGCGGTGAATAAATGATATGGTTAGTACAGCATTGAAAGCATTAACAGAGCAGCAGGATCGTTATACAAGCACACACAATTAGTATGATGATATACCAGTTACTAATATGTAACAACTGGTACAGAAGTCACTTTGTTAATAATATTATCTCAAAGCATGTTAAGGAACATATAAAAGCATCTTAGCAACTGCAGAGAAGATCCATGCATTTCTTGTTTTTGTTTTTTAGTTGTTGTTAATTCCGAGCAAGTCGCTGATATTAAATGTCGTGTAAACGACACAATGCAACAGTAAGTAAAAGCAGAATCAACATTCCACTGACATGGAACACTCGATCAGGGGAAAACGCGAAGCTTGACTCATAACTCTACAATCCAGAGGTTAAAAGGAATTTCATATGCCACTTGTAAAAATACCGTTTAAGACAATTAAAGGTGTAATTACTGAGGACAGGGCTCATCCCCCCCCCTCTTCCCCTCCTCCCTAAACAGAGGAAGAAATGTTTTCAACATTCACAACAGTCTAGAACATCAGATACCGCACATGCAGCAGCAGCCGATGATGAGGTTGTATGACAACGATATGAGACAGTGTTATGTCAAATATGCTGTACAATAGCTGTATGGAAATAAAACCACATAAACAGAAGATTGGTCGTTGGTGCAGATCAGGTATGTAACAAACGTCTGCTCCAAACTGAAATGTCTACATCCCTCAACCGATTCGTTACTTGATACCATAAACAATGTTGGCCTTTAGTTTGACTAGTCAAGTTCATTTTCAAGCAATGAAGTGAAACTGTGAAGTTATAAAGGTTTTAGTGTTTACATGGTATTAATACTAACATGGAAGAAAAGGTGATGAAATGTTGGGGATCATTAGTTTATTTTAATGATATGTCAAGGGGGGGGGGGGGTAATTCAATCAATTGCAGTTCAGTTGGCTTGGCTGCTTTAAGGTGACCAATTTTAGTAATTAAGTGAAAAACAAAATAGTAACTTTTGAAGAAAAGCAAACCTATGACTACTTTGATAAAGCAAAAGGTAATCAACTTACAGTTATTAAAAAAAAGGAGGAGGGGAGGGGGAGACACACATGGCTGTGAGGCAGACATTCCCAAGACATCCCTTATCTCTGTGCCCCCTCCCCCCCCCCAAGGAAAATGAGTAGAAAATGGAGAATGTTACATCACATTACTCCAGGAGCTGAAGCAGGTGTGAAAGGTTTCATGGAAGTGGGAAAGGTAAACTCACATGAAAATGATGGTGCAAGGAATTGTTATGATTATTTGGAAATAAATCCAACACCATAAGCAGTGTCCAATCAAAAGGTACAATGACTAGGAATGAGCAGTATCACTTGTAGTTGAAATGTTATTTGCATTAACTTAGTGAAAGGGTGTGAAAGAGGAGGGGAAAAAATCCTTGAATGCAACATGCCTAAAATGACCAATCACAGGAAGAAATACAAGACAAATTCAACAAACAACTGCCATATTGACATGAGTAAGAAATGTGTCTCACCCTTTCAAGAGAAACTTGAATTAACAATACTTAATAACCAGATGCCAAATATGAATTTTCTTTCATGGAAAGGAGCAAATATGATTTTAAGAAATTAGGATAAAAGAAAAAGAAATTTGGGAAAATAAAAGAATTCAGAAAAGAAAAACAGAATGCTGAGGGACCTTCAAAGTTCAACATGCACAAACAGTGAGGAACTAATAAAAGGTCCTTTAATATCCTACCACCAGGCACCGTGTCGATGTTAATAGTTGTTGCAGCTGCTAAATCCCCTACAACAAGGCCGAATCAATATGAAACAATAGGGATTATCTCCACAGACCAGTTGTACCCCTACTGTGTGAAACTGTGAAGCACTAAGGTTGAACTAGCACAGCTAGGCTGTAGCCCCCACAATATCCGACCTTTGACACAGTGCCTAAACTGCTTGTGTTGAACCACTGTTCAGATTGACAGCACTCAACAACGAGAGAAATAGTATTTGACACTGTCACACAAAAGGGTTCTTTAGAGAGGTGAACATGGTACCGAACACTTGGCCACTTAAAATCTGAAAATTTTACAGCCCCAAAACTTCCTTGAGGAATACAGTAGTCAGTGTCACCCAACAACCTGGGAAGCAAAAACAGTCACATGCAGTAAATACTGGGAGAATTGGGGAAAAGAGAAATGGAGACCATGAACACCGAAAATTTCCCAACAAAAGCATGATGCATACTAGGTGTTAATCATACCACAGGGTAAATTGGCACTGTTTGTACAGTTTGTGCGTTCCTGTTCCAGTCGGGAGTTCCATCTAGGGGGTTAATAGGGACGTAACTCATGTCCGTAATGGAAGACGGCTTGCAATGTAAAGAGACAAGAATGATTGGGTGAAAAAAGTATCAAAAATCTGTACAAATTTCCTTCAATGTCGGCCTCCACCATTTTAGCCACAAACACAAACATTATACGAGAATTTAAAAGATGAAAAACAAACAGAAGGAGACCATATTTTTTCTTTCCTTCTTCTGAGAGGTTCAAACACACTGTACATGCATTTCTAAGACACTATATCAGATAAAAGCCACACATGTGTCAAAAAGCTTAAAAATGCATGCATGCATTGTTTTTTTCCATACACATATTCTTCTTGAATGAGTCAACACTACAGTACACAAAAGTGACAGAGATGTCAAAACCAAGCTGTTAACATTCAAACAGACCAACCAGTTGCAAGGCAATCAAAATGTTATGAATAGGACTTCATAAAATTGTCATAATAACATCCACTTTGCATGCAACAAATAACAAACTCCCAGAATTACCATTAGAAGCTTTCTGATCTACGACACCATGCATATAGCTTTAGATAGTAACCATGTGTAAGGATAAACCTGAGGTTTACTGTTTCTTTTCCTATGTTTGTTCATGTTCAGATGTGGTATTCCGACTATAGTATTATGTTTATTATGATGAGTTTATTGAATGCAATACACAGACATAAACAAGCCTAGAAGTTCAGTTTTTGGTCACTGGATAAAAAATGCCACTGCATAAAAATTTAAAAAAAAAACTACTTGCTAAAATCGAATTCCTGCTGGCACTTTTATTGAATTACTACAAAAGCAATATGTGTCTAGTGTCTACTGGCCGAAACATGCCAGTGCTTTACTGTGCTACTGGCAAACAGCCAAATTCACTGGCATTTTGGCCTTTAAATAGCCTGAATTTCTAGGTCTGATAGATATCTGATCCACAGCTACTCCTAACGTTGAAGTAATGCATCATTTCGTAAGTAACTGTAAAGGTCAGAACACAAACAGTTCGGCAAATATTCTGTCTATACAATGCAGGCAGCAACTGACCAATGAGAAAGCCATATCAATGTTTTCAAAATACAAAGTGAAATGAACTTTTCACGATCGTCTGCTAAAATGTACAATTTTTACACAAAGTTGTACTTGCCCGGGATTCAACACGCTATGCGTGGCAAATCAAAGGCTAGGTGTAATCTCCTCATAAGGTATTTGTGTTAGGCTACCATTTCACAAGAAGAGTTGAATTGACCACTGTACACTTGATATGTTGGTAATGTGTGTAACTTCTGAAAACCACTTTGAACTTCTAGACTGCTAGAAGAATCTTAATAATATGGTAAGGAATCCAATAGAACTTTAGGAATTCAAAATGAGTAAGTTGTGGATGGTCTAACATCACATCATCAGAAATATGGGACATTGTATCTAACTTGTGGGTTTTTGTAAGTCTTCTTTTGGTATTGCGAGCTTAAAGAATAACAATACAGCATTTCAGGCACAAGTCATTGTTACTATTTGAGAGGCTCACGCAGAGGCTCGAGAGCTGTAATATCAAACACTTTTTTTGTGCAGTAGTCAGTACTACCCACAGAGAGCCTGAAATAATGCAAGCATTGTCAGATCCAGGATTTTTTTTTATAGGAGGTGGTGTGGCCCAGGGGTCGAAGAAACCGACTACCCCCCCGACATATAGGGGGTTCTGTCAGCATCCTCCCACAGAAAAGAACAAATTAAATTGTTGCTGATGAATTGTTGCTTTTGAACCATCGTGTGAAAAGTGAAAAGGGTGTTTACATTCCCAACACCAGCTTGATCCATACCTGCTTGTGTATACTTGCCCTTCATGCCAATGGGGGGAGGGGGGTGGTACCAACTTGACCCCACACACTGGCTATACTAGTCATGCTCTTCTCAATCATTCTACAATATAGGGGAAAAAAAGGGGGAAGGGGTATTTGCTTCCAAACATGCATTCAATCAGATGAATAAAGCTGGACATTGATGGTTTATATTTAACCAGAGAGGACAATTCCAGAGACCTACCATGAACACACTAAATGTCGGAGTAGGGCGCATTGTAAACTGATGGTCAGTGAGGAAAGAGCAAGAGAAAACACAGGTCAAAAGCAGATAGAGACAAGGAACCAAAAAACAATCAGTCAAATATGTGATATCGTTTATTTTTGGTGTAGGAGAATGTGTCGTATTTAATATCTAGACATGTTCTAGAAGAGTGAATGAGTCTATAAGCTAGTGTATTGCAAACTTCAAAGGTCCCAGTAAACCTACTCAAGGAAAGTAAGAATATCATTCTTTTATCCAAATAAATAGGGGAACGCTGATAAATTTGCGATTCTGTACTAACTAAAATGGACATAAAGACATTGCTTGGCACCACAGAGCATACCAGGTGCTACTTTTCTTTGTTTGTGAAATTGCATCATTAGTCTTGTTACACACTGAACACACTGAAAGCAATGAGCAATTAAATATGGAACACTTAGCACAATTCCCTACCACCAGCAACTGGTTCATAAAAGTGAATCGTTAATGTCTGATATCTCATTGTACTTCACGGAACAGGCAAAATACTATTTTCGATAGTATCTACGAAATCAAATTCATAAAGCCCCAAGACTACTCCACAAATTGAGAACAATGATTTTATTCCCTGTTCAATATGAATGTTATAAAATAGTCAAATTCTCTACCAAGTTATTGCCAATCTGTCTGGCTACTTGACCATAGTTAAAGAACGACTTCTGCCTAGAGTTTTCATATGCAAATTAGGACGAGCCAGTTCAGCTATGGCAGTATTGTAGGCCTACACCTGTCTCCTTAAAAGTTGTTTCGAATTATAAATTTACCAAGGTGCAATGCATCTGTTGTTATAAACCTGATCGACCAGTCTTGTATGTTATTATGTTACGGTACAGATGGACGTATACCACATTTCGAACCAAAAACCGACTGTTGAAATATCAAACTTGTTCAAGGTAGGTATCGTTAATGCCTCAAAACAATTTTCAAACCTGTTGATTCAATGTGTTGGCAAACCATAACTGACGCACAGATGCAAACAGCCTATTGCAATGACCAAATGTTAGTTTATGCCATATTCTGACCATGTTATTTTCTTATAACATGTCCTGCATAATACCTTGGTGAAAGCAGCATCTTGTTTATTCTTTTTATATCAGACTTCAATTTTTTTTCAAATTTTGGAAAAAACCTTCTCCCCACACCCCCAACTGTTCCATCTCACCACCACTCCTCTAGTGGACACAGAGTGAGACAATACCTTTTTTGTTCTTCAATCCGATCAAAGTAATATTCTGAAAGCAACAGGTTAATTTGAAAAAAAGACAGCAAAATTAAAAGATGCTTTGGATTAAGAAAAAAGTTTAGTACTGAGTGAATAAAAAAAAATTAAAAAAAGTAAGGCCATTAGGAAATGTTAGTAGAGATGGCAGAACAGTTGAATGAAACATGCACAGCAATTAAAAGAAAAAAATACATGTCTGAGAGAAAAACTGCTTAATTGACAAAATAATGCAAGCAGTCTCTTGGATTTTGTATTGTTATTTTAGTTGTAAATCACTTCTGAATTAATCTAGGATTGAAAATGATCATTACTCTTCATGAAAGTGTGCTCGCTCCCAATCGCACAGTTTTGTCTGGCTAGCTGAAAGATAATAATTAACACTTACCTGCTCTGATGTCGTCTGTGAATTTACTCCTTGCACAAAAAGGCTATGTAGGCTTGTTAACCCTTAAGGCATATTTTTTATCTTCACTAGTTGAGAATACAGATGGCCTTTCCTATTTTTTCCCCAAAACTTATCACAACTATCCACAGAAAGTCACTGTACTGCAAGCTTACCGACTACAGAGCTTTAAGAGGATGTCAGTATTGGCTCCAAATATATGCTAGACAGTCAAATAACGGTCACTAACATTAAAATGTCAACAAGAATTTGTACAGCCTTGTTTCCAAGGCAGTTTTTTTTAAATAATTGATATATTTTATTTTCCAATTTAACACTCTACCAATCATCTAGGTAATTGGATAGGATAGTTCTTTTTGAAACATTTGAGCAAGTCTTTGGGCTGGCTTAAAAACCTGATATAACGTCAATACCAATCACCTCCAATGCTACTTTCTGTCTTTTGAACTGGCATAGTTTTTGTACCGGTCATAGAGGGCGCACAGCATTAAAAGGTTTCCGGGACATTCTAGGCACGGTAGATTAGGTGCTAAGGTCGTGGGAAGACAGGTAAGCAAGGAACGAAGTAAAATTTTGTCTAACAAATGTTCTCCTGACGAGTGGAGGACGAAAGCTTACCTGTGAAGGCTGAATGGGCTGCATAATCTGCTGCTGGGGCTGCATGAGGTTGCCACTGGGGGGAATCGAAGCCATCATCTGCGGCTGTAATGGTGGTGCTTGTGAAAGGAGGGACATGTTACTATTCAAAGACGTCACAGATACCGTCTGGCTCTGTTGTGTTACCATAGTGCTAAACGAGGAATTGCTCTGAAAATCACCAAAGCCACTTTCTAGAGTTCTATGGGAGAGAGCAAAAAAAATTGGAAAGTTTAATATTGAAGAATTTGAATCCAAATGCGTCAATGTCCATGAAACACAAAGACAAAGAGAACCGGCACTGTTCTGTGGACATATGCCTTCGTGTGACGATTAATGATGATGAGAAGGGGAGGTGAGGGTGGGCAACTCGGAGGGAAGGAAAGAAAGAAACTACCAACTGTCTTTAGTGTTTAAGCTAAGCCAAGTGAACCCCAATGGTTAGGGAGACCGCACATGGGCTCATTTAATTGGATGGTATTTCTGACGCTACTAGCTCAACACTGGCTAATCTAAAGTCTCCTGTTTTGTTTGTCAGGACGTTTCTAGGCTAAGAGTTGAAAAACCAAGTTTCAGCTATGTTTACGAAAATTGCTCCCTTGAAAAGGCCTACACCAGTATACTACACCAGTAACTGTTTAAAAAAAATTGTTTTCATATTTAAAAATCCCAATCCAACCACAACTATTTCTGACCATAAAATCCACCGATGGTTGTCAGCCATATTGAAGAAAAGGTGCATACTTTGTGTAAGACATGTAAGGTAAGTATGAAGTAAACATCTTTACATATACATATATATATTTATATATATTTTTTTTACAAATAAGTTCAAAGAAGTGTCCATACCCTGAATTTTGACTGCTCATTTGGTTGCTAGACTGAAAGTTAGCAAAGTCTGCTTGAGCAGGAGCAGCGACTGCTGGGGGCGGGGCTTCCGTTCCTGCCCTAGGGTTAAAGTCATCAAGGCTGTTATTGGCTGAAGAGAAATCTGCAAAAGCTTCTTGATTACCTGTTGGAATGCTAATGAGATCACTTCCGTTGGACTGAGTCTGAAATGGAATATAAGATTTCAATTTGAAAGTGGCTGATATCACATCCATGTCTTGCTAAATTTATGATATGTTAGAAATCCCAACAGACAATTCCCAATTTTGCTTTTTTTTTTAACATTACACACTTTCTGTTCTAAAAATTAAAGGCAAGAACAGAATATTCAAACCGCCTTGCAAGTGGTTATAATATATTCACGCCTTACTTTGCAAATAGTACTAAAGACGCAAGGCAGTAGAATTATAACTAGGTCATTTTGTGACCAAATTATAGATCTTGATTCATATTTAAATATCAGTACTTAAAAAATGTTTATTTTTGGCAAAACTATCTTTATTAAAGTAAACCATGAACAGGGAACTGAGAACAGAGAAAAAGTTGACATTAGTTTTGAAAAGAGCAAAGGTATCAATGGCTAGAATGGGATAGCTAAAAATTGTTCTTAAAATGTTAGAGAAATGCTACAAATATTGAACACTCACAACGTAAGCACACTACTAGTGCAGTAAATACATCGCACTGAAAATGCGAATAATTAACACAAACACAACAAGGGTGTAGAATGATCATACATCATAAAAGGTTGAGTCTGTGACTATATATGATATCAATGGTCCTATTATACATGGCCCTAGGCTTGTTTGCCCAGGTATAAGTAGCTCAGTGGTTAACGCCGGTGCCTTTCAATCATAAGGTCCCGAGTTCGAGTCACTCCAAGATTAATGTATGTCATCCAGTTACAGAGTTGTCGACAATTGACAATTCATAATCATGGACGTTACATATGAATCTAAGAGACTGACTTCGGTCAGCTTTGATAAGCCAATGAGGCTTCTTCGCGAGTTCCTGCTTGCAGGAGGATCTAAAATACATACATACATACATACAACATACATACATACATACATAAGTATCCTTTACAGTCAGTTTTACGCATTAATATATCATGAAGCTTGTCCGCATCACTCCACCTCCAAAATAAAGAGACACCCAAACTCACTGGTTTGTTTCCGTTACTATCGACGGAGTAAGTAGCAGCCGCGCCGAGGTCCACCTTCTTGCTGGATCGTACCTTCCTCTTCGTCTTCCGCTCCGTTCTGGTTGTGGAGGTGAAGGTCTCCTCATCCTCCTCCTCGTCCTTAAATTCAACTTTGCCCTTCCTCGGAGGAGTGAAAGAGTCCTCGCCATCCTGCTCTTCACTAGAGGAGAGACGGGAGGGAGATGGACGATTGATGCAAACGGTTAGCGACTTTGATTACTCTCAGTCACATATCTGACAAACTTTTGCTTTCCTTTTTACGAATGGTTTTCAGAAAACAAATAGCGCAAATGAAGGGTTGATTCTTAATGGTGTCATTGGTGTGGTTAAACTTGTATGTTTATTTGCAAACGATCCAAAATACTGCTTAGAAGAGTGACGAAATCATCCAAAAATATGGTATCATTGAATGCAAATGAATTCAAAACTCGGCAGCTTGCTATAGTGATTTATTCTAATCCATAAATGTCCTGCAGCTGTGACGTTCACTGGCCTTTGACCCTTGTACTGCAAGTAGATTGACACGTCTAAAGTACTCATCATGTACTGTATACACACATAAATTTATGTTTGATTCTCTTCCTGTTTAACCAGACGAAAATCTGAGAACTATTATAACCATTGCTTGCTGGAAAGGATCTTATCTGGGAACTATAAACTTAGAGCTCTGATTTTTGTAGAACTGAAAACTCTCTTGTATTTCAAACCTTTATGGGTGTACCTTTTGCCTCTAGTTGTTCTTTTTCGTTCCTAACTCGTTTTTGCTTGTTGCATTGTTCCATTTGTAATAACATTTTTTAATTGTAAATCAATAGCCCCAAGGCATAGAATATAGTTTTCTGATTCCATGAAGTGGTTAACTTGAAAAAGTATCATATTTCACATGCTAAATAGCAGGCAAAAATGATTTCTACCCAATGACAGAACCAAAAACTTACTGGTATTGTTATTTTCAAATGCAAATAAAAATACTGGCAACAACTTCCTGACAGCCTGTAACATAAATTCACCAATAACACAAAAGAGAATATGGTGTGTGCATATGTGTGTGTAGACACACTCTTTATGGCATTGTAAATATGCAGTATTGTTTCGAGAGCAGAAATAAAAGATTTTCTTGGCTGTTCAAATAATGAGTTCTATTAGTTGTTGTGTATCCAAGGATACAAACAGCTGTTTGGGATGTGAAGTCAGACCGTAACTTAAAATCAGAAATGATTTAAACAACTTACAATTTATTTGGTCGCAGTTCCTTTCTTCACTTTTTTTTGTACATAAAACATAAAACAGTAAAACTAGAAGTGACATTTCAAACATTTGTGACATACCTAACTAATATGCTTGCAGAATATTGTTTTACTTGGTTCATTGCACAAATTGTGCAATTCTGATTTTGGTTAAAATCTCAGACGTCTACAGTATACCGTAAAAACCTACAGTACCAGGAGCATGATATAGCAGGATGTGTCTATCTTTTATGGTAAAAAAGTAGCTGACGAAACACTATTTCAGTAGCTTGAATTTAGAAATAGTTTAAAAAATTCAACCCCCATTTTTCAGACCTCAGTTTATCCATGGATATTTTCTAACTGGCAATATTACTTCAAGGCTAACCCGCCCTACAATGAAACCATTCATTTCCTGTGCCGCCTTGTCCTCAACCCATATGAAAGGTTTCTAATTTTGCAACACCATACACAGCTGGTCAAATGTAGGACTGACGTTTATTGGCAGGGATTCAAACCTGTGCAGATGTGACATGACAAAACTTATTTGAGAGAAATAGCAGTAATTGGGAATTTTGCAAGGGACAGGTGGGAGGGGGGGGGGGTTGATGGGTGCTCATAGCTCTGCAAAACT
Source organism: Apostichopus japonicus (assembly GCF_037975245.1). Taxonomy (NCBI): domain Eukaryota; kingdom Metazoa; phylum Echinodermata; class Holothuroidea; order Aspidochirotida; family Stichopodidae; genus Apostichopus; species Apostichopus japonicus. The sequence continues at coordinate 20,121,411 of NC_092565.1, forward strand.
TTCTGTTCAACTTCTGTTAGTCTTTGTTATTGATTATATGCAAGTAATGATAAATTAATTCCCAAATTAACATAAAAGTAAAATTCCAAAATGCACGTATAATTATTATGAAAATGGTGCTCTGACAAATATGACCTTTATAGCTTATAGCAGGGTTGTCCAACCTACGGCCCGCGGGCCACAGTCCGGCCCGCCGCAGGGTTGAGTCCGGCCCGCCAGAGATGCTGTACGGTGCGAAATTTGAGTGAGCAGATTTGTTGATAACAATTTGGAGCTATATAATCAATCAATCAAACCTTCTGGGTCCAAAAAACTGCATACAGGTCAGTCAGTGTGACACTCTCAGCGGAGGGGGGGGGGGGCGGCTGGACTTTATTCATCTGTTTTATCAGGAAGGAAAATAAATCAGTGCGCTCCACGCGCAGTGCTCACATTTTGTTGCCTTGAGCTTCGGGCAAAAATTCGAAAAATCGAGCGTAGGGTTGATGCGCCCCCCTCCTTCATCATTATCATTCCATGTGGCCCTCCTCTGCAAAAGGTTGGACAACCCAGGCTTATAGCAACATTGAGCTTCCTTTAATCAACCTCCCCCTACCTGCCCCTCCCTCCCTCTCCCTCCCCATATGTCTCCATACAAAACAGTACCGACCTGTTCTGAATGTTCATTCAGAACTTGGGAATGTCGGATCTGTAACAAAATCCTAAAGACACCGACAGCGGTTGAAAGTTCATGATTTGAATCAAAAACAGAAAAGCAAACATTTAAAAGCCCTCTTTGTTTCACTGAATGCATTTCTGTTACTTTAAGTACTCAATTCATAGAATAATTTCATTCAAAACTACAAAATTTCATTTAGTAATGCCAAATTCCCAATCTTGTTTTCTTACTCATTAGTTATAAAATTGACACTCATCGTAGGACAACTATCTAGGTTGTACAGTACTGCACGTACACGTTATTGTGATATATTCTGTCTGCCGATGATAGAGGGGATATGGTAGTATTAAAAGCAGCGTTTAAACGTGGTCAACAAGACTGCAATTAATAAACTAAGATTTCCAGGTTTCCACCTAGATTTTTGCACCAAGTGACAGATAATGAGTGAGTAATTAAACAACTTTTATTCTTTTCTCAATAACTCATGGCACACACCTTATTCATGTTAGTAGCAATCACATGCAACAACCAAATCTAAAAAAAAACATTTTTTTGACTTTTATTTCATTACTAGTAATGAAACTTGACTTGTCAAACAAATGAACCAAACTGCTTTTGTTCTTTCAGTATCTAAAAATTTCATCAACATTTCATAAGCAAAAGGCTGCTTTTATGGATCAAGATTACACACAACATCTGTTAAAAATGCTATATGATGGATTAATGTTAATGAGCTCTTTTGTTAAAGGAAAAAAATCATACAAAATAGTTCATTATAGACTCAGTAAACAAAAGAGTTATAAATAATGAGATTATGAGTAGCGGGCATAAAGTCTACTTTTCATTAGGCTGTTTTGTTTGGTAAATATACAGCAAATTAAACCTCTTAGAAAATACAAATCAACTGAATAAATGACATGTTAGCAAAACAACCCTATCTCTCCCTTCTACCCTCCCCTCTTCCCTCACAGTCCCCCTTCTTCCACCACCCCCCTAAAAAACAAACAAAATATAAAACCAAACAAAAGTTGCATACAAATTAATCACTTGCAGGTTAGTGTTGGAGTTCTTTGGTTTTAAAAATATGACTTTAATTACCGAGAGAAAAAAAAAAATAATTAAATAAATAAAGCGAGCAAGTTAGAAGTTTGTTGTTATCGAGCTGGTCGTTCTCATTCGAGGTAAATGTTTGTCAGCTTCGCAAATCCCGGAAGCTTCATACAAAGACAAAAGTTGTTTCTCTCTCCGTGCATGCAAAGCAAAAGTGTAGCATGCAGGTACAGTGTAGAAAGTTTATACTCACTTAGACTGAGTAAGGCTTGTCCTATAGACAACAAACAATTAGAAGTTATAAACAGTACCTGTCATTTTAATAAAATCATGTAAATCTCTCTCTTGAGACTGACATCTTCATGAAATATCTTGAAATACAATACACTGGACCTGTCACATCGGCTATCGACAGGGTATCATACTGTGTAAAGATTTAAAGGTCACATGACCAATTTCATCCAATCTATCTTGCAAAGGAGGGATTATTTGGCTACATAATTTGCATACAATATATACGCAGTTAGATCACGCCAATCAAATATACGTATGTGATTGGATCAGAAAATGACAGAAGACATCTTTCATCAACGTTTTGTCACCTTTCTAACCAATATTTGAGTTTTGAGGTTAAAAATGTTTTAAAATCCTTGGCAAAGTGAAAACTGTGGTTGATATCTTCCAGATATTATATTAATTATATGATAGCCAGCTAATTAAATCTGTGTGAATGAGAAATGTTTGTATGTGACACCACTGCAACAGTAGCAACAGTGGCTTTGTTGGAAAGTGGAATACAGAATTTATTTGAAGTTTAGAAATGAAACTACCTGCTTTATCAGCAGATCCTAAGATTGAAACATGCAGAAAAAAGAACACTACTCTAATTTTGACATTAACAGGATCACAATTTATGAAAATTTTAATTTTTTTGTGAAAGCACAACATGTTTACAACACCAATGGAAAGCTTGCAAAACAACTTTAATCAGATTTCAGACTGAACAACACAATATTGTAAATATTAGTTCTGAGTGTTTTAGGTATACGTCTGCTATTGTTTATAAATGAATGTTAGTCGTACTGGGGAAACAGACAGAAGTTTTGTTGCTTTCTCTACACATATCCACTGACTCCAAAACAAAAATTTTCATGGCAATATCGTTCCCTACACAAATTCAACTGTTCCTATATTCCGTCGAGAGATGCATAAACAATGCACATCATTTTGTTGACATTTTCACGCTCGGTTATAATCTCCTTAAAATCGGTAGAACTGAAAGGGCGTACTGCACTCAAAGCCAAAATCGCTGGTATAAATTTACATAATACTTTCGTTAAACACATAAGGGGAAAAAAAAATTAACAGTTGTGATAAAACGTTAGATATTAGGAGATTTTGTCACACTGATCAGTATTATCAGAGCGGGTTTTCCGTGTAACTGAAACACGAAAAATAAAACTGATGTGTGTATTATTTTTTTTTAATGTTGGTCATATCTAAATTTTTATATCTAAATCTTTTTTTTTTCTCTCTTTTTTTTTTCCTCTCTAAATTTAAATATAGATCTAAATCTTTAATTTTTTAATTTTTTTTTTGAGTTGAAGGGTCGAGAGGGAGGGGAGAACTGTATAATCAATAACAAATTGCTTACATGAACTCTGGCAGGGATTCTTCTGATTCTTCGTCATCCTCCTTCTTCCTAGATCCGAACCTGTCCTTCCAACTCCTGTCGTCGAATTCGCCGTTAAAGTCCATTGACTTGCTTTTGGAACTCTTGGGTTCAATGTCGTACCTGTCACCTGTTCGGCAAGACAACTTGTTAAAGCAGCTGGTTGTTGTAAAGTTTGAAGATAAGTTTGACAATCTTAGTGCAGGCCCTACCAGGCATGTATGGCTATTTTTGCACCTTCTAATGAACCAATGGAGAGTCCTGAACAGTGAGTTATCAACTTATTTCCTCTCAACCCTTACAAAACAATCACTTGATAATATATATTGATGAACACAACAATTTCTCAAATTTTACAATTCAAAGCAGGTTGAGGTTTATACATCGACTATGAAAGTGTGCTCTACTAAACTAGTATTGGAAAGAATGAGAACCACCCCAACTTTTGAATGATCCCTTCAGACAATAATATGAGGAACTGTCGATGTGCATTCTGTGCACGTCTCTCAACTTCAAAGCACTTCTGGTATTTAGCAAGTTACGTCAAAATTCTGCATCTTTTCCAATGTTAATGAATTACATCTTTCCAAAACAAGAAACCTATGTATCTTAAAGGTGGTCAACTATTTTCTTTAATGATGTCATACCTCTGAATAACTTAAATCCACAACGAAATTTTATTTGACTCATCTACCCCATCTATCAATTGCCAGGAAAATGAGCGATGACAAAATTAAATCAAGTCTACAAGATAAAATAAGATGCAACATTTTTTTTGGGGGGGGGGAATCTAAAAGATTCACAATGTTTGGGAGGGATATTCCCTCCTAGTTCATGTACTAATTAAATGTAGATTGAAAGGTGTCATCGGGACAGGGTACAACACTTTCAGAACATTCAGCTCTACTAGCCAGTCTTCATTTTACATCATAAATATTTTTTAAATTTGCTTGTTCTAAGCAAACTGAACCAATCTCTACTGAACACATGTATTACATGAAGACTTTTTTGGAAAAGAAACAAAATCCTCTGAAATGACTCACTGTAACCAGAAGACCCCACTCCGGACAATCCTACAAATTTGTCTTTAGCTTTACGAGACTTTTTCCTCTCTGAACGTAGCCTCTCGTCGTCCTGAATGAAGTCGATAAGGTCCCGAACTTTTGATCGTACTGAAACCAGAGAAGACATCAAAGGTGTATAAAATTTCTCACCAAAATAATACTTATACAGAGAGATTTCTGCCGATTTGCTTTTGCTTTAAGGACACCCTTGGTCAATATCTGCAATAACTTTTTTTGGGGGAGCCTGAAAATTCTTCACGTCACAGATTAAAAAAAAGAGAAAATCTGGAAAACTTGGACATAATTACAGAATTGAATCATGATTTGATGGGTCAACGGTTGAATGATAATGCCCTCTTCATCTTACCATTATTTCCTTGGTCTCGATTGAATTCATCTGTGCAGGTGTAGCTTTCCAAACTTTTTAGATCATAGAGATGCTCCCTGGCGCTGGTCACAACCCTTTCAGAACCGTTGAGTATAAGATAGGATAAAAGAAGAAGTGACTGGAAGGAGAACAAAAATGATATATCATGTCAAACTTTGAAATTAATTTTAACATTTTTAACTACAGTGCAACTTATGACTCATACTTTGTGGTTTTCATAAGTATAATATGACAAAATATGTGACATTTTACAATTTTGCTTTACATTGCATGCAAAATTATGTAAGGGAAAGATATACAGTGTTCATACTGTAGGAAAAGATATCAACTCTTATTCTATGGGGCATTCCGGTTTTCCAATCTAAAACTGCACATTTGGCCTTAGAACTAAGTTTTCCGTATGTTTTTCAACAAAAATGAAACTTCCAAGGCATACAACATATTTGTCTCCAATTTAGATCTTCAATAAAACAATACAAAACTGATCAAAGTCTACATTATATGGGGTACAATATTCTAGGTTCAAAGACTGCCAATCACATATCAAATAAAAACGAGACTGAATTTTTTAAAAATATTTTGCAATGCAATGGCAGGAAGACCTCTACAGTACTTCCAAAAAATAAAATAAAAATAACACCCCCAAAATAGATACTGTATATATAGTTATATATTATTATACTTTTTTAAAATATGTTTTTCATATATATTTAGATTCCATTTTCTTCATATACTTTTGTGCAATTGCCTTATTACAGAACAGTACTGCATTCAATGCAAATTTTAGTGTACCATTGAGCCTGTTAACAAAATGATGTTAAGAAAATGACATAGCACAGTATTTAGAGAATATCAATATTGTTCCTTGGTCACCATGGAGGTAATGACTTTACTGAAATTCCATGTGTGTACTGTAGGTACTGTACTGAGGGAAGTGTGCCAATGGAGTCTGGCTGCTGCTGTTACTACTGTATGTTCATTCTTGTTTTGAAATGTCATCTGCCCAATTTTGAACATTACCCTAAACTCTCTTGCTTATGAACTAAACTTAAGTTACCTGTACCTATCTCAATTATGCCATTTGCACTTTCACTCTCAAGCTACAGTAGTCTATAAATAGTCCCCCCCCCCCTTCCCACACACACACATGATACATATTATTTACTAGAGGATCATTAACTGTTCCTCGGTCACAATGGAGGTAACAAATCTTGACTTGAAAATAATCTTCAGAATAAGACAAAAAGTGGATAAAAAGGATTAGATACTGTATAACAATGAAAGTAGTGGGTCACTGTGGGTGATTTGAGAAGTTTTCAATAATATGTTGAAAGTTCACAAACAAATAAACAATGAAAATATCTGCATTAAAGTGACCATGGACAAGACAAACACAGTACACAACAAGTCTATTCTGAAACCTGTGACTCTAGAATACTTGGCTATTGTAATTCATCAAACCCCCATTATATGCCATGCATTACAGGCCACAGGGAATTCCGAGATCTACATGGAATCTTTAGTATACAACCAGCTTACAACAGACTTAAAATACACTAAGAGGATTTTATCTGAGCTTTGGTTCAAATGCAAATGAATATGTGATGTGCAACACTGCTATAGTATTTTGACACATCAAGCAGGGAAATGCTTCAGATCATATGGTACTTGATGCAAGATATTTGTTTTCATCTTGACAAAATAACTGAATGTAGATTTTCTACTGCACCTACAGTAAGTCGATCACTACACTAGTACACCAACTCCTGCACACAATTAATTTTAGTGCACCCTGATGTGATATATATTGTTTGATACTACTCCGGTTTTTAACAAGAATCAATGCAGTTCCTGCACTGGGGCAGTTCATACATTTATTATGCGACCATACAGTAGATATTTGAATATTACCACTATGTGCCACCTAATTTCAAAAGTTTTTCAAACCATTTCATTTCAAACCTTTAAACTGTATATTGTCATTAAATACCATTTATTCTTGTAATATACTTTTCAAACATAGGGCACTGCATTTCTAGTATAAGCTTTTTAGCCAGGTTGGACATGCATGTCAGTTAGGATAAAACTTAGTATAGGGAAGATCACATCTACAGTAGGTAAACATTAATGTAACTTTTTTATGTCAAATGAACTCTGTAACATGAAATTTGCCATTATGGACCCATCAGGCAATACTACAATAATGCAGCCATATATATATTCTTTCTCACTACACTGAATGAAAAATTGTTATCAAATATCACTATATTCAAGCAATGCAGATATTTTTGTCCATTCAAAAATAGATTTCTGATGGGCTTGTTTTTCATGAAAATGCATTACTGTATCATTGTTGTTTGTCCTTCTGTCAAACCTACCTCCCACATTTGCAACATACCTCTCAGGAAGCCAAGTTAACACACCAGGGAATAACTTGGTCATAGTTCAAAAGGAGTAATAAAGCGTTCTTGGCAAATACAGTCATGTAGTCATAAGCAGTGAAGCCCATACATGTACAAGAAGGTGGTAAACAATTTCTACTTTTCTGAGAAAGCAGGACTTAATATACCTTGGCTTTTTTCTTTTTTTTCTCAGTTTGAGATTTCAATACAGAGCTGAAAAAAGTTGTTACTGATTACTGAAAAATATAACTACATCTGAAGCGACTCTGGACACCTTTTTCGAAACAAAATGAAGATTCCCCCTGAAGTTTGACGGGTCGATGATGGCTTAAGCAACTGTTAAGAACTTTGAAATAAAATATCAGCCAAACATGTTCCTTGCCATCTTAATGGTTTATAAAGTAAAATGCATCCAACTTTATAGTGCCTCCTAATGAACACTGCCAGTAATCTCATGACTTTATGAACCGTACCCTGTGATGGAATTTGTCTATACAAGATTCAAGGATGCCAAACATCTTTGGCACGTTATATAGCTGTTTGAGGCCAAACATCAAAACAACTGTTCAAGTTTTTGGACTGAATTTCAAGATGTAGAGTGTATTCCCAAGGAACTGGTGCAAAGATGCATTCTTGTTTCACAGATTTCTCCCTCTGAAATACAGAATCCAAATGAAAGCTAAAAAAAAAACTTTTGAGATTCTCTATCTGTCAGGTACTCTTGGAAGGAGGGCATTTTAGTTTCATGATTATATATTCTCACTTAAGGTAAGACTTGGTAGGTTTCGTACAATTCGTGGTCAGTGGTGCACTTGTGGTCAGTGAGCCTTTACGGTCTCCTCAAGATGTGAACTACTGTAATCTCCACAGTCCACACTATTCTTGAGTGGGGAAAGCTACTCATATAAACAAAGAAAAGAAATTTAAGAAACAAACGTTTATTTCTATCTGGGGTGTTTGAATGCAAGACATACCTTGTATACTCTTCTCCAATTCTTCTTATTATCCTGTAACATTCTTTTCCATAGCATACCCATAACTTCTGGGAAATGTTCATAGGTATAGGTTTCTTTAGAAATTTCAGCCATCAGACTTCCATGTGGTCCCCACTGCTCATCGTTGGTGGCCTCACGGACTTTAGCTTCTACTTCTGTGTAATTCATGACAATGTTGGTGCTAAAACAATTGAAGAGATTTATAAACAAAGGTTATGAATATGAGAAAACTTATTTGAAAGACAAACATAATTTATAAAGCCTTAAGGCTAAATAGAAACCAAGGCATACCTAAAGTATTACACAAGTTTACACCCAAAAGGTAACTAAAAAGTTATATTCTCAGCTGATAAGTTTTATATTTGATGAAAAGGAGCAAAGAAATTTCAATTTTTTCCATAAATATTTTGCACTGTAATTTGTTTATAATTTACCAGTCAGTTATCTGTTGTGGACTTACTTGCATATAAATTTTGAAATTAACTTATGAATTAGAAAAAATTCTCCTTTTTTCTTTCATACAATAAAAGGAAATTATAACTAGAGGTAGTCCTCCATCCTAACACCCATAAATGAAACCAAAATTAAAGCAAACACATAAATTAACAGCAAACAAGGCAGCAAGTGACAAAGTATGTGAGCCAAAATGCTGCAGAAACTCAGCAATTTTGTAAACTTTGCCTTAGATCAGCTATACTCACTAGAAGCAATCAATAACTGACAATTATGGATCAAGTAAAAAGATATGCAACGATTCACAACCTTATGTCATGAGCGTTAATGTAATGTAATAGATCATGGAAAGCGAGCCTTTGTATTGTAGAGATCATAGTCTAGTTCCCTCTATAGTTTCCACCATTCAACCCTTTGAGATGTGTTCCATACCTTTACATTCCTGTCATAGTAATTAATTACTATGACAAAGCATGTGAGCAAAAATGCTGCATGATTTTCCAGCAATCCAGGGTTTAAACTTTGAAGGTTTCATGATCAACAGTGTGGTAACATGAAACCTACATGCATAATTTCAAGATATGCCTAATCGAACAATCAGAACAATAAATTAATGATCCAGAGTGCACAAAACAATTGGAAAAGAGGCTCAGAACTTGTCTTTATCACATTACGGTGTGATTTTTATAACATTCAGTTCCCTTTACTAACTAGGGCCTACATCGTGAACAAATGTTATGTGCATATGCCAGCACGTTTGGTGTTAGGTATTTGCTGATCAGCACTACATTTTCATTATCTTATTTGTCTGTCTCTAAATATTACATAGACTTTTTCAGCTAAAGGTGTATGTTAGGTTGTGAGATCTCATTTTTTCATTTTAAATGAGGTAACTTTGCCTCCCAGTGAGATTGTTGACATAGCCTTAACTTACTTTTGAGTCTTACTGTTAGGCTAAGTTTACTCTTGAATTATGTGCTAGCATTGCAATTCACCTTGCTCACAACAAGTTCAATACTAATCTCATTTTGTTTATTGGAGTACATTTAATTCAACACTTCGATCATTAAAACGCTCGGTTCAAACGTATTGACCAAATAAATAGCTGGCCACGTAGATTAAGGTATGTGTAAATGCTTAGGCTAAATACTGCTGAATTAGTAGTAGTGCAATATTGGTTATAGTAGTGTAGTAGCAGTACGTGTTATCTCAGGCCTAGTGTTATAGTTATTGCTACACAAGTTTTACGTTGACTGCCTTCCAAAGGGGGCCGAGCCAATAATTATTCAAGCCCTACTGCATTCAGGCTTATCAGCCGTTCTGGTATACGCCCATCAAAAAATACTCACACTTTGTCACTCATTTCACGTAAACGGAACATTGCTGCTTGGACATTCATCTTGAATGCCTCTACTTTCCACACAGCCAAAAATAAAATCGTTCGATTACTTCTTTGAGAAGATTCCTGTGGATTTAAGAGTGTTGCTCTCTGTGTTTTCGATTTAGCGCTAGTGTCAAGACGGTGACGTATAACATTCACGGTACTATTTCATACCGCTAGTACCGTACCTAGCCTCAGGCCACTAAAGTAACAACGTTCTGTGTCACTAGAAACCGGAAGCAAGTTTGTTGTCTACTGTTTGACTATTGGGCGGGAGTATTGCGCAATATTTGCAAGACATGCAGATCTGAGAAATGAGATAGGCCCAGGTCATCAGAAACTGAACTGATTATCCATATAAACGTTTCATTTTGAGTGAGTGATATTAGCTCATATTTTACCTGTTTTCTCTTACGTTATTGATTGACTCCTCAGATAAATATTTCTTCCGCCTAAAGCTAGGTCTACTCTAACGTAACGTTTATTTAGAGTAGACCTAACAATAATTTGGTTGCCTCTGACTCAGTCTAAGTTCTGGTTAACAACATGTTGCATAGGCCTAACTTCCCTAAGTTAGGCTAACGTTCAATAATCTTCTAAGTCACCATTACTACAAAGCTCAGAAGTTTCAAGGGTCTAAGGCAATCATGAAAAGATGTTAGCCGAACTGCCAGCCAATATATCGTATAGTGACCAGATGTCACTGACTTTGGGGGGACAGTGTATTGGGGACAGTGAAGATAAATGTATGTTGACCAGTTACAGAGTTGTTGACAATTGACAATTCACTTGTGGCTTTGATGTGCCAATGAGGCTTCTTCGCAGGAGGATCTAAAATACATACATACATTACAGTCCCTGTACGTGTTTGATGATGTGACCCAAATTACACGTACTCATGTCCCTTGTAAGTTGTAGTTGTTCCTTTACAAATATCCCCTTGAAATTGTTGGGAAAATTCCTGAATATTTTGTATTAATTTTTTTGGCCTCCTCTAGTTTATGATTGTGTATAATCATAATTATAATTCATTCACTAGGCAAAATTGATTCATGATAATGTCGGCTCCACAGCCCAAGCTAAAATGTAACAGTTAACTCATTGTTTGACAAATTCTAACTCAACAAAACTGTTATTTTATTGGCCGTGGCTATTCTTACGACGAGTCGTAACAATTATTTATAAACTAGTCTTACGACAAAGGCAAATTCAAGCGCAGTAAAGTAAATAAAGCAACTGCGCATGTAGTAGGGGTAACCCTAACCCTAAACATAACCCTAAACCTCAATCCTAACCCTTACCCAAACCCTAACCGTAAATTATTGTTTCTCCTCGTCGTAAAAATAGTACTCCTGGTCATGAAAATAGCAACTGCGCATGCGTAGTCGGGGATTATTCTTACGACTAGTCGTAACAATAGCCACTTTGTATTTTATTGGCTAGTACAACAATAGAGCGCAACACAAATGACATCCAATCCCAGTTAGCTTGATAAACTTGTAATACAAATTACCTATGTGGTACGGTCTGCCATTGATCGATTAAGTACACCAATTGTCTATCATGTAACTGAAAATAAAACTCATAATGCTAGTCTCCATTTTCTGTGTGGGTTCCATTGTCTTACAAGTTCATCTCTGTTACACTAGTTTGATATACATGTATTTTGCAGGTCCAAGCCCTAAAATGAAGTCAACAAACAATGCTGTGAGATGTAGCTTACAGCTCCTACAGCTGAGCACTCCAATTGGTCCAGTGAAAGTGACAGGATGTGATCAAGGAATTCACGAAATAAAACTGACACCAACAGACAAAGCTCCCTGTGGTAAATTAAGGTAAAGATAAGTACTACCTCATATATTGTGTCCTTCAAGCTACTGATTTGTTTGTTACCTACTATCTCTTGCCTCTCGATGAACATTTTTAGTTTGTTTATCAATGTCAGAGAAAATGTTTTAGGATAATTTTCAAAGAGATCAATGAGTTTAGGCCCACAAAAGTTCATAGAAACATCATACACTTAGGTTCAGCCGATTTTGCATATAAGAACTGTGGTGGAAATTGCTATTGTTGCATTAGCTTATAATCATTTTAGATATGTTTGGATGGGAGAGACATTTTCATAACATTGACTTGAAACATCTTTATGTTTGGTTGTGTGGAAAGTTACTGTACATCAATGTCACATCACTTTTAAATACCAACTGATTGGGTAGTCATTCAATTCTTGCCGTTATGAAAAGATTACATGTAGATATCAATGTATGGTCATATGAAAAAAAGGGTTGCTTGGAACATTCATTATTTGAAAGTGTTTGTACACATTATTAGTAAGCTCTGAGGTTGTCCAATGCAGACTATAACACTTATAGCTAGAATTCTAAACCCAGAGTTCTATGGCATACCTTGAAAGCAGTCCCAGTTTGATCAGCTAAAACTATGCAGGATCTATGTTATTTTATGCTGTTTTACTTATTTTATTTTTTATTTATGTTTAATTTATTTAAAATATTTAAGACTGTAGGCTTTGGTGTTAGTTATATGGAGGATTTTGGACATGTTTGTTGTGAACTGGTGACAGTATGTAAACACATCAGGTATGCATTTGTTTTGCAGGAGACCTTGCTGAAAGGTCTTCAGTACTACTTTTGGCCGGAATAGGTTGGCATCCTAAAATTACTGAAAGTTCCCAAAATACTTTCCTGTAGGTTCTGGCATTACAAGTTATTTCTAGACATTGAGAAATGTCCAAAGAGACAATTAAATGTCTCCGAGAGGAAGAATAGGAAATGAGTTAAATTAAATCAAATGTTGAAGTTTGAGCATGCGTGACCGTTATTTGACTTTCTAGCATATTAGAGCCAGTGCTGTTCATGGTTGTATACAACCTTAGGCTACCGTTTCATCATTTTCTGAATAATGTTCAATCTTGCCACAATGTTACTGTGAACCTAATTGAAAATTTTGAAAAGTGAAAATTCTGTCTACCGACACATATTCCTACCCGCCCAATCTCCTTGTACAGGTCTGCAATATATATCCTTGCTGATGGAAAGCATTATTTTGTTACTATTTGTGTATTGCATTCTGGTAAATATGAGCTGATTTTTATACATTTCTGAATTGATTTGTTGTCAATGTGTATTTTACATTCATTCATTTCAAAGACAATTCTTGGTTAATTATATTAGGGAGACCTCAGATGTCAGCAGATGGTCTCATTGCTAAACAAATAAACATTCCTTAATAGATTATGAATACTGATGTAAGTCATTTAAATTGATACCCAGATCTGTAACTATAGATGGTGAGGAGAGGAAGCAAGATCTTTCTGGACCTTTGAAGGAGTGCTTAGGATGGCTGGAATCATTCTTTAAAGATGCAAGCAGCATCGCATCCTTGCCCCTCCCTCCACTACACATGACTGGAATAAAGTCAGGTAAGAGATAAGAGCCGAACACTCTGAGAATACCAATTCATTGGGAAAGAGAGAAATGGGGAGGTAGGATGGGGCTTGTAAAATAGTTAAAAAAGTGAGGACCATAGGCCGGGAGTGACCCCAAACAGTGATGAGAGCTTGGGGGGGGTATGTATTTATTCAGAAACATCAGTTTCAATGGGTTTATATATCCCAGAGTGGTAATAGTGTGTGTGAGTTGGGAGAGGTTTGGTAACAAGTTAGAGCTTAGAAGGAACCTAGTTGAGCATCTTAGGTAGGAACTGGGACAGGAGTTAACTTTCTCAGAAATTTATTGGCACCTCTCCCTGAAGAATACTGTCTAACATTAACACCCTGCAGGTCTCCTAATTATTCGTACGGTCAGAACTACCAGGAGAGTGTTTGGTCAACTTTTAGCAATCACTAGCATACCCAAACATGAAAGACGGTGCTGATGACCTTACATGCACAGTTGGCTCTTTTAGGATAGAGATTCGGTCTTTTATCTGCAATTCATTTCATAATTTTTTTCTAAATCTGTTTCTGTATCATCTAGTAAATATGGCATTCATACAAAAAAACAAAACCCTGAAAGCTTTTTTCTGAGATCAACTTCTTTGATACACAGGTTCGTTTATGGACAAAGTACTTCATTCATTGGACGACATTGTGCCTGTGGGAAAGACTATCACTTACAAAAATCTTGCTATCGAAATGGAGAATCCGAGGGCTGCGAGGGCTGTTGGTTTGGCAATGGCTAGAAACCCATTACCTATTGTGATCCCGTGTCACAGGGTGACAAGTTCAGACGGGACTTTAAACAAGTACATTTCCGGTGTTTGCGTAAAACGTTGGCTTCTTGAACATGAAGGAGCAATTTGAAAACTTTTCCAAAATTGTTCTGACTATCATCAAACTTTAACTTTCATAGATAAAGCATTCCCGCTAAAACTAAATTGGAATGTGAGAGTTTACGGCTTCTAGCATATCAAGGCTCTTTATTTATTATTTCGTAGTTCATCCTCATAGTTGCACATGACCTTCCGAGGTAGAAGATAGATTTAACTATCGGTCTGTAATGTTAAAACTCGGTTCATGGAACTCCAGCTCTGTGGAAAGAACGTCCCATCAAACCATACCAATACTTTATATCTCCAGATACATTTGTCAGCAAAGTCTTACACACATTGGCACATGATATTCCTGCTGGCGAGACCATTTCCTACGGAGGACTGGCCGAGAAGGTTGGCAACCCAAAAGCATGTCGTGCTGTTGGCATGGCGATGAGAATTAACCAAGTCCCTTTAGTGGTGCCTTGTCACAGAGTGGTCAACAGCGACGGTTCCCTCGGTAACTACATGTCTGGAAAAGGCGTCGCTATTAAGAAATTTCTTCTCGATCACGAAGGTGCCAAAGTGGAGACTTGATTCGTGGTTTATAGCGACGAGTCAGATACACAACAGGAGAGTTCCAACAACTCAGAGCTGTATATAGGTTTATATGAAACCATCCATATAACGAACAGTACTGTACTATTTATATCAAACAGTATGCATTAGAACTATTGTAATAGAATTATTTACATGTTCAAGTTTTCTAATGGACATTTTCTTAGATCTTCATTAATTTAACAAAAGTTAGCTTTGCTTTATACAACAGATGTGACCATGCTCTCATAGAGCAAAATGTGATTAGAAATCAGTACAAAATACCAAAATCTAGATCTCACTCTGTGTAGTTTGGTCGTTGGGATGCTAAAGATTTACTCGCCTCAAAAAGCAGACACACACTTGAAAAGCGTGGAATGCTCCATGCTGGTTCTGATTGTTCTACAGAGAAGCGATGATGTATAAAGTATTTTTAATCTTTCTAAAGATAGTCTCAGATTGTCTTCCAATTTTGCTACATGTTTTGCTTTTCTCTTCAGTCATTATATGTATTCCTTGCAGTAGTGCTAAGAACAATTGTTGTCAAAAATTTCACTGAAATAAAAGAGGAAAATGTGACTTTGTACTGGTTGGTTTTTTTTTCTTGTCCAATGTGCCATTATTTGTGCAAATAAAGATGAACAAGTCATGAAAACATGCTGTATGCATTTCATTTCCAAATGTTTGGATTTTTGATTCCTTGGCGTTAGCCGTAGGAATCTATGCGGTCATGACTGCGTGTGTATGTGTGTGTGTGTGTCTGTGTGTGTGTGTGACGCCAAGCTTGAAATTAGGTTTTCTCAGCAATCCCAAGGTCGATTGATCTCATTCTTGGTACATAGGTTACCCATCATGAGTAGACGATCCCTATTTATTTTGGTGCTAATATCATGAATATTAATGAGTGGGCGGGGCTTAGAGTGATTTTCAACAAATGTCAATATCTTCGCAACCGTAAGTTCAATTTTCATGGAACTTGGTTTGGTGGTACAAGAGGAAAGTCCTCTATATGAATATGGTGACAGTTTGTCCAATCTCATTATTATTCATGAGGGGCGGGGCTAAGTTGTTTTTCGCAAAAAAGCTTGAAATTAGGTTTTCTCAGCAATCCCAAGGTGGATTGATCTCATTCTTGGTACATAGGTTACCCATCATGAGTAGACGATCCCTATTTATTTTGGTGCTAATATCATGAATATTAATGAGTGGGCGGGGCTTAGAGTGATTTTCAACAAATCTTCAGTATGACCCGGCCAGGAGTCGAACCCCTAACCTTCCAGCTGCAAGTCGGAATTCTACCCCAATACTATTAATAAGGGGGCATGAATATTAATGAGTGGTAGAGCTTAAAGCAAATTCTTTAAAATATCAATTTGTTCATCAAACTTGAGCTGATAGCAAGGAACAACATTTGTGTTGATGCTACATTAATATTCATAAAAGGTCGGAACCAAGTGTACACAATGAACCTACAGTAATATTTAGATGCCAAGGAATCTCAAAACCTCTTGGTTTTCTTGTTATGTTTGCATTCAAGAAACAAAATCAGATAGGTAACTACCCTTATCCGCCAACTACAAGTTCTGCTTGACGAATGGTTGTACTGTTTTCAAAAGTAGTGGATTTTGTAGAGGTTTAAGGGTGCTTATCTCCAAAAAATGCAGCTAAGATATTTGATATTTCTAAAAGCTTACATAGTATAAACCAAACAACAGAGATAAATGTAAGATCTGAAAAGGTGCCTAAATGTGCAATGGTTTCCAGTGGTGTCCTAGTATCGTAGTACATTGTAAGCAACAGTAATACAGTATGCTTTCACTTCTTATCTTGCAATGCTACCTCTCTGTCAAAGGATTAACTCTGGTTGTTAGGGATGTAGAATTCTTAGTGTTATGATACATCTCTTTAATACAAAATGACACTTTAAAAACAAAATTATTTTGTAGCTGAGTATCAAATATGGTTTTATAATCCAAGACAGTAAAAAGATATGACCAACTCACTTTATTAAAATTTGAGAAATATTTATTTTTTTAAGAATGAACCGTTTTAAACAAAGAAATCCACAGACAAAGAATCCATGATCCAAGCAACACTTGATTTCCACTTCTTATGACAAATTTTAGGACATCAATTTTCTGTCCATAACTTTGCATTTATATTAAAGAAGAAAATATTTTTTAGGTCATCCCCAAAAGTCAGGCTGTCTCTGTTTTTTCTTGTGGCTCATTCTGTTGTCTCTCTTTCTGTTCAAGCCTTTCTTTTAATTCAGTCCAAGCAGTATTTTCTGGTAAAGTGAATTTCCCGTTTTTATCGATTCCAAATAAATAACTTTTCTCCTCTGCTAGGGCAGCTTCTATATTTTCATCCAAGTTTTCCAAGGTGATGTAAGATTTGCTGGCCTCCTGAAACAAGAAAAAAAGAAAGAAAAACTGATCACAAGAGTCTGGTATAATTAATTTAAGTCTCAATGTAGTGGATCATATTTGATTACCAAAATCCACTCAATGGAAGATTGATTTAGGAATACTATTTATTTGTTTTGTCCTGGAACGGAATCAAATTTTCTTGAAGTACCAAACATCAGATGGGTAAACTTTGCAACAGACTGAAAATATTTTAATTTTTTTTGGGGGGGGGGGTGGTGTTAAGGTTATGCAACAAGCAGCTCTAGAACAGAATATCATCAACACCTGAACCATTTTATCACCACTTTTGTTACATTTTCACTTGTTTCATTCATCACCATCCAACCAACACTACCATTTGTTTGGTGACCCTTAAAGTCGGTATCCCTTCTAGTTGCCCCTTCTCCTCTTGCTTCAAACTATTTCTCCTTCGATGACATACATCATCAAAGTTCTACATTATGAAAGAAATATAGTATTTTGTACGTGTCTGTAGCTGAATTCAGCTACCCTTGAGATGGGTTTGATTCTTAACTTGAACTTGACACAAACTTACTCAATCTCTGCCTCAAAGTTTAAGAATAGGTTCTTATCTTTGATTGTGACACTGTGGACTTGACAACAACATTTAAACTTATTTACCTTCTCTTTCTTGACGAGCTCCTCCAGCTCTGCCAGCCATGCTGCCTCTTCTTTCTCAATCTGAATCAATGCCTGCAGTTTCTCTTCCTCTTCACGCTTTGCTTCCTCTCGGAGCCGTGCTTCCCTGTGGAAGAAAATTGAATTCCCATCACAGAGTCTTTTACTCCTGAATGACAGACAGTAGCTCACAAGGGAGTATTATGGTTCAAATGAGACTAACAAATTTCATGGCTCAGAAAGTTTGCATTAATCCATTTAAGATGCCTTCCAAATTCAAATGATTACAAGTCCTGGAATTGACTATACAGTCAACTTCACGCTGCTACTGGTATCTTCCGTTTAGCCTTTTTAACTTCGAGTCCAAATGTAATATGAATTACTTAGTCTTCCAAAGGTTGCCATGGATGATCAAGACTAGTGTGTGAAGATAATCCCTTAAACTCATTCTTGTTGTATTTAGAAACCATTTTTGGCTTTTAAACTTACCACATACTGCTGGTTGTATCAATTGATGCATTAATTAGCTAACAGTTGGTGATCAAAGTATCATCAAATGTTATTTACAAATATATAAGTAGGAAAGGGAACACACTGTGTTTACTTTCCACTGACTGCACACAGCAATCGGAAATTCATCACTGACGTTACTATTCAACTTTCAAACCAAAGAGTGACTGAAAGTTTCTTAATCACCAGGATTTCATCACATCTGATAAATATAAATCTTGATGCATAATCCATGCTGAAGTAATTACAGATAACAATCGACAAGATAAATCAAACTATACGAGAATTATCTCCAAATTTACCTCAATTGCCTGGTTTTTGCATTTTCTTCTGTATTCCAAAGTAGAAGCTTTTGCCATTCTTCTTCATCCTTCCTACTCTGCTCCTCAAGTGATACACCAGCAGCGGTCTCTTTGTTCTTACGTCGATGATCTTGGATACAATGAGATCTGCAAACAAAGAATGGATGAAACCGTACAATACTGTTTTTCCTTCTTGGGTCTAGAATTCTAAAATTTCCAGCCGAAAGCTAAAAAAATGTCTGTGCATATTATGTAAGTTGCTAGCTAAAATCAAATTCTCATTTTTATTTTTCTTAACTTAATACAAAAGCATCATCACTTTTGCCCTGTTAAAGTAATGCAAGTGTCTTCTGAGCCTTGCCAAGTTATAACTTGCAGCATCTTTACTTGTATGGGGGTTTTAATGTGACTATTAAAGAAGATAAATACAAACGCTTTGAAACATAAGGGCAAATAACAACTGGCATCAACTTAAAACATGTATAACACATATAATAAACATTTATACTCAATAATTATTTTCATTGCTAAATCCACTTCAGTCAGGTGTTGGGTGAAGGGTTGATGGCATCTCAGTAATGAGTGTTGCTTTATAGCCATGGTATTCAAAGATGGGGCCTATTTTAGGGTTGCCAAAAAAATTGCTGTGTCTCGCCCAAAAGTTTGGAAGGAAAAAAGGAACAAAGTGGCTATTCTTACGACTATTCGTAAGAATTATTTCCGATTACGCATGCGCAGTTGCTATTTTTATGACAGGAGTACTATTTTTACGACCAGGAGTAACAATAATTTCCGGTTAGTGTTAGGGTTAGGATTGGGGTTAAAGTTAGGGTTAGGGTTACCCCTACAACATGCGCAGTTGCTTTATTTACTTTACTGCGCTTGAATTCGCCTTTGTCGTAAGAATAGTTTATAAATAATTCTTACGACTAGTCGTAAGAATAGCCACGGCCAAAAAGGAAGTGTCTCACTTTTCAACCAATGCCATGGTTATCCTTGGTAATGAACATAAATTCAACATAGGCCTCAGCAGCCTTTCCAAAATGAGGTATTTCATTACTAACCTTATAGCATTAATAAGAATGTTATACTCGTCCCACTTCTCCAGGGAAAATTTGTATTCTGCTGGGTCAATTGGTGTTGGAACTCTCACCCTCCCGATTTTCGACTTGGCTATTGGGTCGGTTCTTCTCTTTCGCCATCTCACTGTTTGATAAACGCAACCTGTCTGTAAAACAGGTTCGTTTGTGCATTGTGGTATGAACCTACACAAAGATGTTTTGAATGCTTGAAACATTTTGTTACCCAAGTCCAAGGTTCCGTGGAAAATCACTGACTCAAGTCTTCAGTAAATTGTCCTGATTGTACGTTCAAATTGAAAAGTCCAATAGAAATAACACATTTGGCCTACATCCCCATACATCAGTCTCTGTTAATGACTATGAGCGCTTGTTAGAACCTGTAAAAATGTGTGTCGTGTGAGGTCACTGATCTTTCTTTCTCAGGTGACAAAATCACATGGACAGAGTATTGCTGCCCTACAATCTTCTGCAAATGATTGAATTATGCATTCTATGATATAACTATTTGTTCAAACTATTTTCCATATTCAGATCCCATTTAATCAGTTTATAGGTATTTTAAATATTTTTATTAAATATTTATGCTTTATACGTTATTCCTTTGGACTTTCTGTTTGTGTATTATCGTAATCACATTTTGTACCTCGCAACTAGTTACTAGAATATTCTCGGTTGCCTAGTGAGGTCAGCGAACGCCCAAAAATGATGGTAAGATATCCGTTTGCATCTTGTTCTTTTACTTAACAATAAATATATCAAACATGACTTAAGTGATAATTCTTATTTAACTTTATTCTGTGTTGCATTTTTACCTACAAAATAAAGCTTCTTCTTAAGTAAACGCTAACGTAAATTTCACGTGCCTTGTTCTCGTAACCCGTACCAAACAAGTAGAGGCCTAACTAAAGTACCGTTATTTGCTAGTACAGCTAATACTACTTACTAACGTTAGGCATTAACTTCATTGTTACTGTTAGGCTGTACCAACAGCGATTCGACTGAATTTCATCTCCACATATGAAGATAATGTTTTGTAGGAGGCCATTTCGAATGGCCTCCTACAACACAAATCATAACATGGTGTTCCACAGAGATGAGCTTGCCTAATATCAGACCTAACAGACTTGTTGGTAGGCCTCAAGTCCCCGCAGGGAAATAATTAGATAGGGCTAGGCTATAGTTATTACTTCATAAAGACCATTGAGAATGACGCATCTTCCTAACAGTAACACAGTACCAGTATACAGGAGTTGTAGTGGCGAATGGCAGTAGTTGGGAGGGGGAAATAGTTTTTGAGTCTGAGCCTCAGTGGAGCAGGTAAAAAAATAATAAGTAAAAGCAACTTGTGACTCTAGCCTACCCGCAAAAAATACTTAGTAAAAGGCAGGGTATTCTATAATAGCACCTAACAATGAAATATTCTTTTGATATGTTTAACTTTAAACAGAGAAATGTTATTTGACTGTCACATGAAAGGAGTGTTTGAAGAAATTGAAAAATTGACCAAACTCAGAACCGGTTATCAAACCATCACAGTTGATCAGTTATATGACATGTCCGCAATTGTTTTCAAGGTGTATTATTTTCAGAACACACATGTTGTAACTTCCATAAAGCCAAGGCCTATGTTGGAATCCCTCAACTTTTCCATAAAAATTAATACCTGTTCCAAATTATTATTACCTGGTGTGGAAAACCCTAATGATTCTATAAAAATTGTTCAAATTAGTGAAGAGGTAACACAGTTTTGTGTAATCTTCCATTAAATCAATTGGTTATAGTTTCTTCCTTCATGTCAAAATCAGTGTTTAAAAGTTGATGGAAATGGTGTTTGATTAAGTACATTGTTTACCGTTGTATGTGCATACTGTAGTATAGCCTATGCAATCTCACTTCTTGTGTTAATACTTTCAAACACTATCAACGTTGTCCAAATCATTTAGAAGGCAATTTTTATACATTCATCAAAAGACACTTACCTGACTTCTCGCAAGAACTTACAAGAAGGTGTGATAATTAAGACATCTGGTCACATTCTGTTATGAACCAACTATAAATTTCACCTCCAATGCAAGGACAGGTCCCACAGGCTTAATGTAGAATGGTTGGGAGATTCCATATAGGACAGCCTAGGTCTAGGCTACCCTTGCTTGCATTCAACGATAGTTTATACCATTTCCAAAAGGCTCAGTGAATGAACTAAATGCTAAGCTTAACTCAGATGTGAAGTTTGTACTCAAAATTTAGAAAAGGCCTGGTCTTGGCTTAATTCAAATAAGGTGAGTCAACATGCACAATGGCCCCATCTAGGATTATTTGTATCCATATCCAATCATTGACATTAGTATCAAGTGAGGTAATCTAAGCTTTAATTTATGTAGGTTTTTGTAAAATTTGGACAACATTCTTAACCTGTTTTGGGAAAACGAGCGTTATTTAGGGTGTTACAATATAAGAGGCACTGTATGCTGAACAATATAAATATGTACTTCACAAGAGATACTTGCTTAATGTTACCCATCAGGAGAGTTAAATGTTGCATGTTAATCTCATTTGCATGTTTATTTCTATACTTTGTAAATTGTGGCCAAAGCTCATATTCTCCTGATCGTATTTCTTCTTGTAGCGTCCACAAATAATCGTACTGAAGGAGGGAACAGAGGCTTCCCAGGGGACATCGCAGGTAGTCAGTAACATCAATGCCTGCCAGGTGGTAGCTGAAGCTGTCCGCACAACCCTGGGTCCGAGGGGAATGGATAAACTCATGGTTGATGGAAATGGTAAGGAAAACCTTATTGCAAGTGAGAATGGTAGAATCCATTTCGAACTGCAAACATGACTAATTTTTTAGCCAAGGAGCTAGCTAACCCTGTATTAACATGCTGTCTGCTCTAATATTTTACAAGGCTTATCAGAACTATTGTGCATATTGCTCGAATGGAATATCTATATTTTAAAGACGCTGAAACACAAAGAACAATTTAGACTATACGGAAACAACAGTAGGCTAATATCCATAATATCTAATAATGTAAATTAAAATATGTAAGAAAGAAAGTGGAAGAAATTTGCAGGGACACATCTTCATGGTCAAGTCACCTGGAGGAAAAAGAAACTAGCCCCTAACAACAAGCCCACCCCTCCCATCTCCTCCTGTCTACCCTGTCCCCCCACACATACACACCAAAAACTGTGTATTCCATTAAAGTAAGAGGAAAGTGATATGGAAACCTTAATTTACATCTCATACCAGTTCCAGCCGATATGGGCACAAAGCTCCACATGACTACGTTATTTCCAGTGGTGGAATGGAAGAACTCTGTCTAGATGTGAGAATTTATACTTATGGTTCATTCTGTTGGTTTGATATCAAAGATCACAGAGTTCAGATAGTCAAGTTTTCTTCCAAATTGGTTGAGATCATATGTGAAATCAAACCTGCAGTTTGTCATGGGCCATGATAAACATTTATCCCTAATGGTTAAGCCATGAACAGTACATTGAGTTTATCTTAAGAACCATTTTGATGAAGCTTCTGGAAAAATAATGTAAGATTTTCACAAAGCATGATCTCACTTATGTTACCAGTCGGCTAATTAAGACACATAACATGCCTTTTCAGCGCCCTATTGTCGTGCATATCTATAATAGTCATGAGCCATTTGCTGAGTTAAGGATATGTATGCCTTACTTCTTTTTAATGGTGCACAAAGTTTTATTTCCAAATAACACAATGGAAACGCTTTTTCCTCACCCTCAGGAAAAGCAACAATATCGAATGATGGCGCTACCATCGTAAAGCTCCTTGACGTGGTCCACCCCGCAGCAAAGACGCTTGTGGAAATAGCAAAATCACAAGATGCAGAGGTAAAATAACATTCCAGATATGAACCACCTCACTTATTTCAAATTGTTTTATCTTATTTGCTCAGGAGACAGAAACGAACCGTTTTAGAGGTGACAGTCTCATGTACAAAGCTTTTTTAATAGCTGAATGCATTTTCAAATGTAGTGTAGCACGTTCCAGATGTGTTGGTGTTTTATTCATGACATACTCATAGTATATGAAGGTTCTGCTCACAGGAAACAGCTATAGATCTTTGCATTTGTGTAGCAATTCCAAGATAAAGCAAATTCAGCTGTCAATTTGCAAAACATGGTGGGGATGAAAAACTACTCCAAAGCTGAGAACAGTCTTGTCGTAAATTATTCATGATTTAATGGTGCTATCAATAGGCTGCCATTTTGTCAATTCATGATGTCATAGTACCAGGTGGAAGTGGGAAAACCATTTAAATTTAAAGATAAAATGAAATAATGTTAATAAAAACAACATTGCCAATATCACTGGGATCGTATTAAAAAAAATTAACATTTTAGAATCAGCATTGGTAATATCTTTCTCTACCATTGGAAAAATGCATTAAATACAAGCTAAATCACTAAAACATTCAAGCATAAGTGACTGGATATGTCATAGTTATACTAAAGACAAGTTTCAGGCCATTAAAACCGTGATATATGTCAAAGCGGATTACAAAATTTTAGCTGTTTCACATGAGCTAATGATGATAGGTTGGCTGCTCTGTGTTTCACCAGATTTATAATTATTGCTAACTGATCGATCGATCGATCACACTATACAGGTGAGACTGTTATTTCTAGTTATTTCTAGTTTAGCAACATTTACCAGTCCCACTGTGAATTGTGAGTGAATTGAATATCAAAAAGCTGTTATATGTCATCGATAAATAGACAACCTGTCTCTATCAGGTATTTTTGTTTTTCTTTAAAGGTAAACTTGTATTATCTTTGATATACTAATAACCTACTTTTCTTCCCCCCACACTATAGGTTGGTGACGGTACCACTACGGTGACAATGCTAGCCGCTGAGCTCTTGAAGCAAGTCAAGACATTCGTTGAAGACAATGTTCACCCGCAAGTTATCGTCAGAGCATACCGCAAAGCCACTCAGTTAGCATTGGAGAAAATTGATGAAATTGCATTTAGTATCCCTAGAGAAAACCTAGTGTAAGTATCTGACTTGAAGTTTGAGTACCCTGCTGGTTTGGTAATGTCAAAGTTTAGCAAGCAACCTATCCATTGCAAAGCCTGGCCATGCCTTCCCCTCCCCCACCCCCACCCAAAAAAAAATTAAGGAAAAAGAGAACTTTCACTTAAGCCAGTGATGCATTCTTCGCACTGCTTGCACCCCTTCAAGCAACTTGACCAAAAAGTTCAATAAAAAGCCAGTAGGTTACAAGGAAAGTCAGAAATGAAGGCAGAGCTTGCTTTAGAGACTGAAAAGATATAAGCACCCCCTTAGACACATAAAGGCAGCATTGCCAGAAATGGGGTGGGGGACACACGACTCCCTTCCATCCCACCCCTGGACTGCAAGTTTGACACCCAGTCTGTGAAAGGGACAAAGTACTTCCTATTGTCTGACATATTCATTCTTTAATCCTGCTTTTGTAGAGAGCACAGACAGTTACTGCAGAAGTGTGCGGCAACGACGCTGAGCTCCAAACTAGTCGCCGGGCAGAAGGACTTCTTTGCCAAGATGGTGGTAGATGCAGTCAGCATGCTGGACGAACTTTTACCTCTTAACATGATCGGCATCAAGAAAGTACAGGGTGGAGCATTAGAGGTAGATACCAACATTTGTCTCATTTCAAGCAGATTTGATTACTTAAACATTGTTCCAATAATTCCATTGGAGTCGGTATTGCCTAAAGGATTGGCTTTCAATTGTAGCTGGAAAAATGAGGTGGATTTAGATGAGATTTTTGTGTTCATTATTGTACTACATTGGGCTTAAATAGCTGATTATTGTACTCTTCATGGGCTTAATTAGCTGATTATTGTACTCTTCATGGGCTTAATTAGCTGATTTGGTCAAATGATTGATGGGGGTTGGGACTGGAACCTTGTAGAGGTACAAAATGGTGTGATGATAGTTAAGATTATGCAGCATCACTTAAAACACATCTCAAAAATTTAGATAATGTTTAAATTTCATCCATGAGCAGTATCAGAAAACTTAACAGTTTTCAAACCTACATACAGGCATTAATATTTTCCTTGTCTATGCTGTTGACCCTATTACAGGCCCAAAAAATAATAGCAATGCATTGGACACAAGAAGTGTGTACCATCCAATTAACATGGAAAATTAAGGCACGATTAGAACATAAGGAACAATTTGAAAATCTTTTACAAAAGTATAGCCACGTGATGTAGTAAACTCAAAAGAGTTACTGGTACAAGCTTTTTCATTGATGCTAGGAAACTGGTTAAATACATTCTGTTATTCATTTTGTAAGGATTCTTCAGACCACACATACCAATGTTTTGCAAATTAAATTTGATCTTTCGACAATAACAAAAATTAGAACAAGCAAATAAACACAAAGGGCTTAAATAAGAAGAAAAAATGCAGCAGGATTTCATTGTTATTGTTTGTTACTTTTCTTTTACCGTTTCTAGGAATCCAGATTGATCGCCGGTGTAGCTTTTAAGAAAACGTTTTCCTATGCAGGTTTTGAGATGCAAAGAAAGAAATATTTAAAACCCAAAATAGCACTACTTAATGTTGAACTTGAACTGAAGGCTGAGAAGGCAAATGCGGAGGTCAGAGTGGACAGTGTAGAGGTGAGTAGAGTCATCGTTTCCATCGGTTACTCTGTTTCTTTCCTTCTAAACATTGCTGCTGCTTCTCCATTTCCCAGACTCCTTGTAACACTCCTCCTGGGCACTCTGGAGAGAGATGAGTGGAATAGACGAGACCCAACATATGGGATGTTTGTCTTCTGTGGGGGGGGGGGGGGGTTTAGCTTTTAGATATGTTTGGTGCAAAACCAGTCTTTGGTTGTGAAAGAGATTTGAATTTAGAAATGTGCTGCAATATATTGAATCATTCCTCTGAATGCCTTTTTATGGAATGTGTCGATAGGGACCAGGCAGTTACGTGTGATGGACCCAAGGAGGTAGGGAATACTCTGTGTGTTCAAACTTTGTGAAGTAGCTTTGAAGGCTCTGACTTCATTAAATGCTGTGGTTCCCATGTACAAAACTGCTGTTCGTCTTTGCACTCGTGTAGCATTTTGCATAGCATTTTGGGAAGCAGTACCGGAAAAAGTACTCCCTGTGTGGTTCTTACAGGGCCAACAGGTCATAAGTGACTCAGAAGTACTTCCTGGCCCTCATAGAGTTTAAAAGAAACCCCATAATATGACAATGTTGTTTTGTTGCAGTTCTGAAGCGCTTTGCTTGGCTCTTCTGTTATAATTCTTGTAATGTCAGATCTCTCTGTTAAGTCTGTGTATTGCACATATTTACTATCTGAGCTGAATCCATGTTACGGTTATGAATAAGAGTCTGTCCCATTCATTGTCGACCCTGTGAACTCTAGCATACAAACAGCTCCTGCATCAGAAAATCAATGGCCATGACCAGGCTAGGCAATACCTATATATTTCTACATGTTGTGTTTTCTTTATGAACTCTTTTAGGAAAAACTTGCATCTAAACTGTTATAGTTTATTGTTCACCCTGCTTTTTGTGTCCATGATGTCCATTCAGACAAAGAGGAGATCTTAAATGAAGAATCTGTTTACCCATGATGACATTTGAAGTACTCTGTCCATGCATCTATTAAGAGAATGGGGAAAAAACATGTTCCAACTAATGATTTTTCATTTTTTCTCTATTTTAGGAATATCAAAACATTGTAGATGCAGAATGGACAATTCTGTACGATAAACTCGATGCCATCGTGCAGAGCGGTGCGAAGGTTGTGCTTTCCAAGCTTCCTATTGGTGATGTTGCTACACAGTATTTTGCTGATAGGTGAGTTATTTTTTTTTTATTTGCTTCTGTTAATCAACTTTTGGTTCCTTTGTCTTCCCAAGTAGTCATCAATGCCACATTCATCATTTTCATCATTTATATAACCAAAATATCTTTCTTCACTGTCAAAACTATATTGAGGGGGGTGGGGTGGGGGGCTGTGATGTCTCAACAATCGCATAACCATGATGCTTCTTGCCCTTTAAAAAGACCTACTTTTTCCCCCTTTTATTCCTGTGTACAAAAGCTCTTATGTACATGTTTGCACTGGTATAGAAATTTAACCATTTGGCATATCATTTTGTGATGTGGTACAGTATAAAATTATTTCCTGATTGTGGTCAAGCGTTGTTCTCTTTGTATCCATCTGAAAGGTTTGAGTTGTTCCAACAAACAAAATTTCCTACAACGAGAGAAGTTTGCAATGTCTATCTGAGCTATATTTACAAAACTCCTGTGTCATGAAGATTAAGAAAGCACTGGGTTAAAAACAGGGCAACGGCTCATGCCCTATTCAGGTGGTACTTTGACGGCCATTGTTTTTGTTCTCAAAACACTGTTATTGTTTACACTCTAAAGTATAAATTGCTTAAACTTTGTGAAATAAATAAAATCTAGCAGAAATTACCTTTGTCATAATAATAGGCCTTGTCTGTAGTAAAAGAGATCACGCCATCACGGTAGTAGAGATCCATAGTTCGTGTAGATGATGGAAATCAGAGTGAGGCTTTCCAATTTGAAACTCATGTGAGCTAAAGTTTGCCAAATCTCCCATTGATTTTGACTTTGAAAGCTTGATGTTATAGTTGAAGGCTAACTAACCTATGCTAATTTGAAAAAAAGAAAAGATGAATAATATATTATGTGAGGATTTTTTTTAAATGATGCCCACAGGATAAAACCGTTGTCGTAGCAAGTATATACCACTCGATGGTTAAAATTCAGGAAAAAATTCCCCCTTTTCCATGGAAACACCATCCAATCAATACTTTGATATAGCTTTGCTTTTTGATTTTTACTTTTTCTTTTTTCTTTTATGATATATTACAATAGATTATTTCTAATTCACCTTGAATGGTGAGACGGTAGTCTCATGTGAGGATAGGTTACCTTAGGGACATCAAATTATTTAACATTGAAACTTAAAATGTATGTATATATGTGCATAAATAAAAAAAAATTAAGAAGGAAGTTAGTAAGCAATCATGATCAGGAAAGTTTCTGTTTTTTTGAGAAGAGAATGCTTCAACAACAGTTTTATGGTTCAGAATAGGAAAGAGCCAACTTTGAAATGAAATGTCATGTCGGATATATAGACAAAGTTTGAAAACATGACGGTGCTCAAATCGCTAGAGATTAGATCCCCTGGTTCTTCATATGTCCTTTTTTAAGGGACCAGGGGAGAGGTAATGGAAACACTTATCTTGGACCAGCTGAGGTTTAAGATATCCACATGAGTCAACCACAGATTTGTTGCCATAATTCTGTCAGGTGTTACGATTGTGGTAGATTGACCCTGGTCCAGCATGAGGGATTACCTGTGACCGTTCTGGTCACAAATCTTCCCGTTATCTTGTCTAGACCAGGAACCATTCCCATTGAGAGTTGGTCCTTTGTCTGCCTTCATGGCAAGCTATTGATACGGGCCTTAGTTTTGGGGATGGACATTTAAATCTCATTTTCAATGAAACTGCTGGAGGGTGAGGTATTAGATTGGATTTTTTGTCTTACCTTGATCCGCAGGAAACTGATTTAATTTACCAATTATTGCTGTAATTTATCACGATTATTATCATTTGTGATGAAGAAATTTTGTTTAAAGTTTAAATATGAAGTTAGGAGAAAGAGGGGGGGCGGGGAATTATGCCCCTCGATGGCCTTTTGTCAAGGTTCAATTTATACAGAGGGAAGAAGAAAAGGCTAAATCTCTGGCAGTCTGCAATTCTGCGGCTAACTCCTGCAACTCTTTCTTCGCCTTTATAGAGTAGAGTAGTTTATTTGCTTCTGACGTGTATTTGCAGAACTATTTGACCAAAGTTTCAAGTAAAAGTGTAAAGCAGGTCGATTTTTCCGTGCATTCACACTTTCATGAAGTGCATATGAACATTGCTAGTAATTCCCACTACACCCTTCACCATGACAAGAGACAGTGCCAATGGAAATGTGTCAAAAAATCTGTTATTTTGTACAAACAAAACACCTTTTAGCTCACATGACTACCTTAAAGGTCTCTCGGCTACCTCCCAGGGGTCGTGAAGGATATGAGCATATCACACTGCGACATAACAGTATGCAGCTGCTCACTCTCTCTTGTTACTATTCCCAGGGACCTCTTCTGTGCGGGAAGAGTGCCAGAAGAGGACTTGAAGCGTACCATGCAGGCCTGTGGGGGCGCCATCCAAACATCCGTGCAATCCATGACAGACGACGTCCTCGGTATGTGCGAGATATTCGAAGAGGAACAAATAGGAGGCGAAAGGTGAGAAAGTTGTACGTGTGTGGTTGTCAACGTTGCTGTGATTTTTGTGGAAGGTGTCGAAGGGGAAGGTGTAAGTGGGAAGGATTCCCACACAGGTGAAATGTCATGGGCTACTCTTAAGATGGCTACACATTGCATAAAGTGTCAACATGTAACGGTCACTAGAGCATTACTTGTGAAAGAGAAGTTTTACTTCCAAGGAATGAAAAAAAAGAAGAAGAAGAATACTTTAAACCATCGTATTAGTAACTTACAAATTTGAATACAGGAATGGTACTATTTACAGAACCAAAAATCAATGTTAAAAGGTTGCTCAATTGAAAATAATTTCCACTCTTCTGTCTTCCCTTTCGGGGGGAAAAATATCAAGAGTTTCCATTTAGAAAACATTGTGTTTACATTTTCATTGTATGATTCCGTTTACAGTACCTGTTGTTGATCTTTGCTGTTGTATTGCACTCTTGCAATTTTGTAATGCCTACTAAATAAGATGCTGACTATAAGACTAGCTCCTGTGGTAATGTCTGTCTTACTCAGGTGATCTGTTCTAAGCTTTTAGGATTCCAGCCACATGAGTCAACCACAGATTTGTTGCCATAATTCTGTCTGGTGTTACGATTGTGGTAGATTGACCCTGGTCCAGCATGAGGGATTACCTGCGACCGTTCTGGTCACAAATCTTCCCGTTATCTTGCCTAGACCAGGAACCATTCCCATTGAGAGTTGGTCCTTTGTCTGCCTTCATGGCAAGCTATTGATACGGGCCTTAGTTTTGGGGACGGACAACTGTTGTTCTGTTTTGTTATATTTAACCGAGCAGGAGTCCGGTGTGCTGTACTTGCTTAGAGCAACTGGACTGCTGATATTAAGCAAGGTATTAAACCCTAGTTAGGGTTCTGCTCAAGCAGCTTTTAATTATATGCTGTTATGCAGGGTATCTTTAAAGTAATTGCTGTTGTATCAGACTCCAGGGCCTGACATAAATGCTTTCTTTCTGGCCAAAGGCAAGTGGATATTGCATCGGACGTGTAGCATTCGCTCATGACTAGTCCTCTGGGCCTGTCAATGTTTACTGCAGCAAATTTGAGAAAAGCAAATTAAAGATATTAACTAATGCAACCCCAGTTTGATCATGATGGCCTTGCAAAGATTGATCTCTCAGTAGATGAGACCATCAAGAACCCAACGTCACAAAGTAAGGACAAGTGAGCTAAATATAAAACCGCAGGATGTTTGTCAGATGCGTTTTATCACTTTTGTCGGTACGTCTTTCTTGATCATTCTTTTGATTTTTTGTTGTTGCAGGTTCAATCTCTTCACAGGTTGTCCACAAGCCAAGACATGCACCCTGATACTCCGAGGTGGAGCTGAACAGTTTATAGAAGAGACCGAGAGATCCCTCCACGATGCCATCATGATCGTCAGGAGGGCCATCAAGAACGATGCCGTAGTAGCAGGTATGTTGCATGTTCAGTGGTGTCACCACCGTGGTGACCGCTCCCCCCCTACCACCACCACCCCATGTCATGGGCTACTAAGTCGTCAAGAGGCGGCTACTACATTTTCTCAGTCGAATCATAGTAAACCAGTAAAATATCATTGTATGGTCACAGAAAACATATTGTTACAAGGATTTGTTTTTTTGGGAACACATTGTGTGTTAAATATAATACACATATTTTTCAAAAGGATTTAAGTAAACCAAAACCTTCAGGTAGTAGCCTTACTTTGAAGTTTTGTAATTGTTTTCTTTTTTGGAGTTTTAAAGTAAACCGTTAAAATGAAAGGAAAAACTTGGTTTTTCGCTGTATAAGATTCATTTACACAGATGTTAATAGAAGAGACTTGCAATATTTAACGAAGGGCAAAATGTAAGATTTTCCAGAAAAAGAAAGCTGAAGAAAACTGCATTTTCTTTAACGAACAGACTTGTTACATTTTAATGAAATCTTACCTGATAAACTTTGGCCTTTGCCTCTTTTATTAACACTAATGTGGACTCAGAAACAAGCGAAACATAAAACCAAATACATTTGTTGAACTTTGCCGATGAAGACCAAACCCGAACGTGTATTGGAAAGGCGGTCAAAATTTATGTGGTGTTGTTTGTTTGGAAGTAAAGTTAAAGATCTTATACTTTACCCCGACGATTTCTTGTCAAAGCTCTGACACTGATCTGTATGGAATCCTTGGAGAGTCAATTACCTTGTTGGTTTCAGGTGTTGTCCTACTTGAAGTAGGATATTGAGTTTAATTCTCTTTTTTTTTTTCATTTCAAACACTTTCTTGTCCACGGTGATGAACTTGCCTTATAATAACAAGATAAGGTTTTCCTTTCCTTAAATCGAGAGAAAACCAAAAAAAAAGGGGGGGGGGGGATGTTGAATTATTCATCTTCATGTGGGAATTTCTTAGTTGTGGTTTGAATGTGATTAACCACAATGTCGATGAAGCTGAATGTTGGACAAGTTTCCCAGAGTGGAACTTTGCCCATAAAGTATTCTTAACTTTTGTGGGTCAAATGGGAAAAAAAAGGCGAATAAATTGTTACCTCGACTTCTTGTAAGTTTGATAAATTTCTGTGATTCTTTGTTGGCAATCTACGAAAAAAAATGGTGGGAATATTGCAAATTCCCAACCAAATTATAGATAGATGCTTTAAGGCTACTGATAATCTTAATTAGCCGAGCCAGACAATTTTGCCCTGTCGGTGGATTGAAAATTTTAATCTATCTTTTGGACGATGGCGAAAGAAGTTTATAGGTTGCAGCAAAACTTCTTTGTATCTTGTATTTAAAGAGTTGTTATTAAGCGTAAACGTACCTCAAGATCAGTATTAAATTCTGAGAGAAACATTCTCAAAAAGTGTGTCAAAGTCTTTTACCTCCAAACCCAATAATGATGAGCTGTCTGTTTTAGTGTGAGGAACATTGTCAAACCGGTTTAATTAAACTTTGTATGTATTGTGAACAATACTGCCGCGTATAAGCCGTAAATTGATGCGCTTCGAGGTACCGTTGGGATTTGCGGTTTGTCTCGTTAATCGAGATGAGCAGTGACGTTAGTCGATGTTCCTCTGGACAGAGATGGCCTGTTTTGTATCTGCCGTGCTCAAAACGTTATTTCATTAGATGTTTCTGGGGGATTTGGGGTCTCATCTATTACATAGGTTTGACACACATTTCTTGAGAGTTCATCACTGTTCTGTTTGTTCAGACGTGTAAATTAGGGTGCACTTTGAAGATTTGAAAGTAAAAAAATATGTCTGTCGATGGCCCTACATTTCAATTGGTTCTAATTTGTGTGAAGGTGCACCCAAGTCGTATGACCTGTGATAGAATGTTTATAAGTGACCTTGTTGGGGTTCTGTATAAAGCTAGATTAGTGATGTTCTAGGGCAGCGTGTCCTTGTTAATGATTGCCCATATGTCTTCAGATATGTTGTGTTGTGAAGGGGGGGGGGTGCAGGGTAGGGAAGGGTTTTGAGTTTATGAGGTGTTCTGAAAAAAAACCCAGAAACCATAGCCTTCATGTTGTGAGTACATTGGGTAGAGAATACATGTGAAAGCCAATGTATTATAATGAATTCTTAGAGATTACTATCAAGTTTAAGGAACTTACAAGGCAAACTGTAATTATGGTAAGAAACCAAGGTTTGGCATAAGATGTATCCTTGCCTAGTTTATATATCAGTTCCATCCCTGCCTGGTTCCTTTCAATCCCCCCCCCCCACCCACCTCTTCCCTCCATTCTGCACCCTCCCCTTTATCTTTCTCACTCTCTCAATATTCTTATTGTTCTCTTTCTTAGTTGAAACAGTTAGAAAGAGAATCAAAGCTCATGTTTTGTTTTTTTTTTCATTTCAGGCGGTGGTGCTATTGAAATGGAGATCAGTAAATATCTTCGAGATGTGTCGAGGACGATTCCCGGTAAACAGCAGATCCTGATTGGTGCCTACGCCAAGGCCCTGGAGATCATTCCTCGCCAGTTGTGTGATAACGCTGGCTTTGACGCCACCAACATTCTCAACAAACTGAGGCAGAAACATGCCCAAGGTAAGTGGCGGGCGGTAAGGAGAATCTCCCACTGTAATTAAAACTAATTTCCAATCCTCTGTCTTCCCTTTCGGGAGGGGGGGTGGGGGAATATCAGAGTTTACATTTAGAAAACTTTCTGTTTACATTTTAATTGTAAAAAAAAAAGTTTACAGTACCTGTGGTTGATCTTTGCTGTTGTACTGCACTCTTGCAATATTGTAATGCCTACTAAATAAGATGCTGACTTTAAGACTAGCTCCTGTGGTAATGTCTGTCTTACTCAGGTGATCTGCTCTTAGCTATTAGGATTCCAGCCACATGAGTCAACCACAGATTTGTTGCCATAATTCTGTCTGGTGTTACGATTGTGGTAGATTGACCCTGGTCCAAGCATGAGGGATTACCTGCGACCGTTCTGGTCGCAAATCTTCCCGTCATCTTGCCTAGACCAGGAACCATTCCCATTGAGAGTTGGTCCTTTGTCTGCCTTCATGGCATCTATTGATATGGGCCTTAGTTTTGGGGACGGACAGCTGTTGTTCTGTTTTCTTATATTTTTTGTTATATTTAACCAATAATGTCCCGTATGATGGTCTAGACTTGTCAGGGGTTCTAAATGAAATGAAATTTTCTATGGTGACCAGAAAGAGGTATTAGTTGTAGCAAAGAGCCTGAAAGAAGCTAAATCTCACTCTAGGGTAGACTAGGGTAGGACTGTAAGGTGTCCAAGGCTACATACCTGATTGCTGCATTATTGCTGGCCAATCTTATTTTCAGGCCAGATTGAAATCTTTTCTGAAGGGAATTAGCTAGAGGCTTCCCTTTAAGAGATCTGTTGTAATATAGCACCTTTTTCTGTGATTGGTAGTATTGAACAGATTTGTTAGTACTTTCATCTGTAAGTACAACACAGAAATGGAAAAACAACAGGTCTTCTGAGTATGATGGACATTGTTATGATTTAAATCAGCGGTCTGGAAACTTAAGACCTATGACCTGGGAGATTCCATGAGCCACAACCCACCAGACCCCCCCTCCCCCCACCCATCACAATCCATGCTCAGAATGCATGAATTCTAGTTTGGACTGGACGTCACCAAGCTTTGTAAACTTGTTTTATGATGTCTGGAAATTCCCAAAAGACCCACCAAAATTTGTTCTGTGACCTTTTCTTGGGTCATGCCCCATAGTGTGTGGATCATTGATAAAATACAAGCCCTTGACCAGTGGAAGTAGCAAAAGTATGCTATATTAGAATGACATTGCAGAATAAAGCTCCAATGTCCTGTTTATTGAAAGCTTTACCTTTCTGTTCTCATTAGGGGCCAAGTGGTACGGTGTAGATATCAACAAGGAGGACGTAGCTGATAATCTGGAAGCCTGCGTCTGGGAGCCTTCAATCGTCAAGAAAAACGCCCTGACCGCAGCCTCAGAGGCAGCTTGCCTCGTGCTCTCCGTAGACGAGACCATCAAGAACCCAAAGTCACAAAATACAGACAACAGACCAGCCCCTGCACCCATGGGACGGGGTAGAGGAAGACCAATGTAGTTACCCCTAGAGGCTAGATGTCTTGTTTCTTTGTGTGTAATAATAGCCTGTAAGTTTATGTGTCGTGTAGCAGTGGGGCCCAGTGTGATGTTGCGCTTTGGCCTAGTTTATGCTTTTATGAATTGACGAAGGTCATTCGCTGGAAGTTCGATACATCTGTAGGACAGTTGACATACGTCCATGCATCAGTTGCTATCCTCTCCATTGTCTTTTCCTGGGAGATGGCATTTAAGAGCAAGAACTACTTTAGAGAACCCTTTCTGCAGTACTGTACATAAATGATAACCATCCCTCATTACTAACAGGACCTAGGAATTGGACAGTTCAGTACATTTTGGGAATCGTATTGGATATGACTGTCAGGTTACCTGAATTACACAGATAACGAAATGTATCTCTAAGAGGCACTGAATATTATTGTTAGTAATCTCTTGGGGGTGAGAGTAAGCACCGGCTTGGATGCCAAGAATTAGATCATTTGAAGCTTTACTAGACAAACAAAACAGAGATATCTGACCAGTGGTGTAGGATACTAATACATTAGTTAATGCTGTTACTACTGACCGTTCCTTTTCTGTAGAAAGATTGAGTACAATGAAGATTGGGTAAGGATTGGGATAAGGTAACAAGGAGAGGAGGGAACAGTATGTGTTGTTGTGTGAGGAGTTGCAAGGGGGAGGGGGAGGGGAGATACTTTTCATTGAAGTTAATTGTCTTGCATGCACCTATACCTTTCACTTCTCTTATTCTGAAGTTGCTTTGATCAATTTCTAGTTCTGATCTTAACTCTCCATTATTCCAGAGCAAGACTCAAACATTTGTCATATTTGATGTGTATCCAAGTTGTACAACACAAGAGGGATTTATCGGGAATATATTTCTGTCACTTAGTTACTGCTGTCCTCCATCAGCATTTCATAGTAACAGTCAAACCAAACCTGGAGCTGAAACAGTGTAACAAGCACACTGCCAGTAGTGTCTGCTGCCCCCACACACATGAAAAAGACCATTGTTCAAGGGGGTAGAAAGCAAGCAAAACTCACCCTCAATGCCAACACTTGCAACATTGCAATAGTTACCGTTAAATTTGGCTGGAAGTGGGAGAACAGTCGTGCCCCTTTAATAGCCACAAACTCTACCTGAATCTTCTCTCAGTGCTAAGTTACTGATTCAGCCCATCACAGGTAAAGACACCACCAAGCAGATACTTCTGTTATGTTTGGAATATGTTTGAAAATACTACAAGGTATACTAGCATTATATGACTATCATTTCCTCATTTGTAGGGCAACAAGTGGCACTTAACCATCATCTTCATCATTATGGAGTTGGAAACCACATTTAGAATTATTGCATCCTTTCTAAGTTTTCTCATCCCTTCTTTTTCTTCTCCCCACCTTGTGTGTTAATAGGATCTCTGTTGACTACCTCACTAATCCATAAACTTTTTATAACTTTATTATATGTTTGCAAAATATACTGCATCCCTTCATAATTAATAATACCTTTATACAACAGGTAAGAGCTAGCTAGGTACCTGTGTATGGTGCATGTACTCTTAAAAGAGATTACTATACAAAAGTTTTCTGCTATTAAAATCCTAGTTGGTTGAAAGTTATATTAAAAACTACAACGATGAGTTAATTATCAAAGTACGGGAGGAGAAGTAAGACAAGTCGTTGCCTTCAGAGTGTATTCGTGTCTTGCGCTAGACGCATAAATATATACCTTTTGGCCACTTTGTCTTACCACCTCTCCAGATATCCCTTTACAAAATTTGCATTGAAAAGATCTCTTTTCCTACGATTGACTTCCCAACCAAAGTAAAAGGTGAACAGTGAATGTGAGGTAAACTCGGTTATGTGCTCGATGCTCTGATGTATCTGGAGGCAAATTTTTATTTACCGTTTTGAAAGCAGCATTCCTTTACGTGGATTATTTTCACGGTTGATACGAAGATGGGGTACCAACAATAATTTGATGATTACGCTCGTGGGTTGCAACAGCTGTGAAGATTACCTCTTTGTTTCTTGGTTAGCTAAGAAGCTAACACTGGGAAAGTCCTGCTTCACTGATCTTCCCAGAAAGCCCTAATGGCATTAATTTCTGCCTCGATTTGGTTGGCTGCAAATTAAGTGTGGAGGCTGAAATCATGTCACCAAGTTTGAAAATTATCTTTGAACAATGTAAATAAAACCGTCATCGCTGGCCTTTCTATTAGCCTTTGTAACACGAGCTATGGCGTCTAAGGGGAATCTGTATTAAGGTGTGTGGCAGAAAAAGGGAAAAGTTCTTGTAAACGCAAAAACCAAATTAAATTTCTCCTGGTGGTAATTCGTTTACCTTTCTGAGGTCTCTTTTGATGCCAAGAAATTAAGTTCAGAATTCTTTCTTTGGTGGCAAGTCTTGCTAGATGAGAAAAACCCTTTGAACGAAAAAGAACAAAACACAGTTTGAGTGTTGAAAGATAATGGAACAAAACAATCTGTGGGTCTCTTTTCTTTCTCTCTCACTGTTCTCTCTCTGTGACAGAAATTGGCAAAACAATTACTTTGAAAAGTGTACACTAGAATTAACTCTGCAAATTAAAGGTGAAAGTGTTGAGGTGAAAACTCACAATGTTGGGTCCTCCTGCTGAATATTCATATAAATTGTTTTATGTGTTTGCCATGTAACACTTGCATACATACATAAATTGTCATAAAAGAGCCTTGTCTGATTCTGCATAGTTAGTATAAGGGTATTGCCTAGGCCTTAAAACACTGGCAACAGAAGATATATACCAAGACAAGCATATCTGGATAAACAGGTTGGGCTGATATTGTAGTCATTAGCTGGGTATTACTAGTTACCACAGCCTTGTTGCATCTCTGTGAGTGAAACAAAACTACTTTTGATATTTAAGTTTGTGGAATGTTGCTTTTATCGTCATGTTACTGATATAAACAACATAGTTTGGGGGTTTTAAGTAGACTGTCCGTGATGTTTAGTAAAGAAATGCAGCACAGCTGTTTGAGTTCTGAATCTGAGATCCATGTGACGTTAAAATCTCAAGTATGCAATGTTTGCTTTAATAGTAACCCTGTCATGCATTACTCAGAATTTGTGGGTAAAACATAACTTTGCTTAACTTTAAGAACTTCATAATGCTGAATTTTTTTTTATCAACAGTGTGTATCATATTACAGTTGTCCTTAGTAGAAATGTATGTGGCATTCAAGTTAAGATTTTCTATCTCAGTTAAATACCTTTGGAGTTTAATATTAGACTTTTCTATCACTTGAGACACAGTGGACTGCTCTGAATTCTTTGAAGGACTGGTGTAGTCAAACTGTACATGGCTAGTGGAAGCTCTGTGATTGGTTGGAATAGAATAACACTTGGTATCTGACTCAATGATAGAATTCCATAATATTGTGGATATTCATTAGCTAGTCGAGTTTAATTTTGACTATTGAAGTTAACTTTACCATGTGATTATAGAATATCAATATGAAAACCACCAAATATTGGGCCACACAACGTTCAGAACTGAGAGTGGAGTTCAATCTCTCTCTCATGAAAAATGTACTCATTTTACCTTGACATGTTGGAAGAATCTATGAACGGGTCTTTAAATTTCATCAGTTGCGATCGTCTTTGTGAGTAAATTCTCTGCAGATTTGCTTAAATTGCCAACCAAATGTGATTAAAAGTATTTTTAACTGTTACTGTAAGATGTGCCTGTGGGGTGAGGTAGAGACATGAATGATAGATGTTTGAGATTATCTGGAAATTAGACAAGACTACATGAATTAACAACTAGAAATGACTGAAAAACAAATCAAATATGGCTGCCCTGTCATTGAGTATCGGATTGTTGACTTGGAAGGCGTGGACTCCTCAGCTTTCCGAACTTACACAGGTTTTGGTTAAACCACTCCAGTGTTGTGTGTCCACCAAATGTGTAATTATATTATGACATTAAAAAGCCTGTTCATGCATTGGAATTGTGAGAGGTCTTTTCAAAATGAAGTGCAGGTTTAAATTACACTGCAGTTGATTGTGTTTGTGTCCACCAAATGTTTTTGTGTAATAATATTATAAAAAAATAATTGCAGGTTTATGCATTGGAATTCCAAAATGAAGTTAAAGTTTAAATATAATAGAATCATCTTTCCTTTATTCAATAATTGGATTGTAATATTTGACAAAATCAGTAGGTTTGGCCTCTTTTTTTTTCTTTCTCATGTGGCCTCATTCATAGCTAAATTCAGTAAGGAAAGCAGGAAGGCTTAATTGTGCTTTGGATTTTATAATGTATTGACAGGATTACACCAGGAAAGCTTTGACAACCTCGTCATGTGGTAGGACTTACAAAGATTCTCAAATCTATGACGTGAAACTGAATGGGAAAACGGTTGCTTTGTAAACTGTGCTTGTCTAAAGTTATAGTGACTTTCCCCTTGTTTGGAAGTAAATGAGGATTACCATATGAAGTTTAAAATGCTAAGTCAATTCTCCTTACTCTTGTTTGAACTAATTCTTGTCCGACTCTGTACCTCCCATTGAGAGTAAGATGACCTTTGTTGTCGAGTAAGTGATATTTTTCTGTGACCGACGGTCGCTAACGCTCGGTCACTGTTGTTTGACATCTTCTTTAACATTTTGTACAAAATTACTGTGTTGTGCGAATAATTTTTTGTATGCATTCAAGTCAAGAAAAGTAAAATATTAAAAGAAAAAAAAATTCAGAACGTTGTGCCTGACTGAATATTTTAATTTGCCAATATTTTAAGGGGTAAATCGGGCCTCCGTGATGGAATATGAAATTAGGAATGTTATGTAAAGAGTTGCTGTCGTCTAGACTTCAGTGGCCCATGGCCACTTCTGGAAACCTCCTAAACTGCGGCTAGTATTAAACTTGGGCGAGTAATCAGGAGAAAAGTTTCATTAGTAAACCGTTAAGGGAGTACTTCTAACTACTGCTGAAAGGGGCGATGCCTTGATGTTATTTGATAAAATCGATCAATCATCTTTTACAAGTAGGATGGGCTGGAGAACTTTTGGCGAGGCCTATGCACTTTGCTTCACTTTGTATGATAGGTCAATCACTTTAATAACCTCGTTTTGCTCTCTATTTTTCCCCCTTCCACATTTAGACTTGAGAAGTTACTTGAAATTCAAGAATATGGAAAACTTTGAGAATATTAGGGGAAACTTTCAGAGTCTGCAAGAAACACAATTTTCTTCTTCATGTAAAACATTATCATCGAACAGATGATACAAACGATTGAACCGAATGAAAATGAAGCAAGCAGCTTCATGGTAGTCGACATCTGAATTTCTCTCACTACTTGGTTTGTTGATAAAACGCCAAGGTCATCAATATTTCACATTGCTTAATCCATGGATAGTGAGCTTTTGTCACTGTCTGGCCCTTTGCTCCAACCATTGTTTTTCTGTGGTCCTCATAGAAACTTAATTGAGAATCCCACCCTCCCCCCCCCCCCCTTGAAAAAGATTGGTACGTACATGAGGAGAATAAGATGCTCTAAATAAGGTAATACAAAAATATAAAAGTGAAATTTTTAGCATAGTTTGGGGGCAAAATCAGATGATTATTTAACACTTTCTGCAATTAGAACAACAAATCAAACAATACAGTTGGTGATTTTTTTTTTTCTCCTTTTTTTTTCATACTTAGACTTCACAACATGATTCATGTAAGTTATACTTAATAAAAAAAAATGAAAACAAAACTTTTTTTTAAATAGATAAACACTTGAAAAAACAGCTACTCTTTGTTTAGGTGGACAAATATCACTTAACATGCACTTAAAAATTGTGGACCATAGTGTAAACAACTAGAAAGATTTCACCCTTATACATATGATGTGAACTAATCCATCACAAAGAAGATATGGTGACCCAAAAAAAGAAAATGAGAACGGAGACATCTTAATGTACACATCTGAACAAAACTTTCAACAGATTTTTAAAGTACTCATAGAAATATATACAATGTTATTAATATATATTTATCATAAATACAGCCAAAAACGAATTTTTTCTAAAAAGGAGAATTTTCCAAATAAATTACCTTAAAATTGTGTAGATGGTTTTTATACCAGTAATAAAAATGGTTGGCAAGATGAAATAGACCGTAATCATAAAAATTACAGAACATTGTTAATACACATAAACATTTACAGAGTGCAGTCTAAAGGGTGCTATTTACCAACACATCCTGCTTTCACTCATTAAGACTAGCTAATTTTATCTTCACCCATTCCATGCCCCCTCTCTTCCTATATTTCATCTCCCTGTCTTCCGACCCCCCTCCCCCCCTTCCTTGCTACCGTGAATTGAATTGTGATGTCCCTTTCCTTTTTGCAGGGAATGATGGTTATTGAAAATGGTCAAAGCCACATGAATGTTACTTCACCATAGGGCTGAAACTAGTACCAAACAGCCTCCCCCTCCATTTCCCCTTCCTACCCCCTCCCTACCCCTCCCTTCCCCTCTTGCCTGACAGATGTACCTGGACCCACTTACACCAGTTCTCAATGGACAACTACTGAATACAAATCTTCCCTAAAATACAATTTACACACTTTACTGAAAAGGTAAATAACATTTCAAAAAATTCTAAAACCAAAAGTATTGAATACTAAAGTGAATACAAAAAGGCAATAATACTGCCTTGTTTTCTTACTCTTGACATTTAACTACGGTACACAGTTTGTCTCGTCAATCACATCGTTACTATTTAAAGAAAGCTTAATTGAAATTACTGTGCATTATACATGTTTGTCTAACGGTATACTAGAACGAATAATAATTTCCTGAGCTAGAAAATCTGGACAGAGTAAAATGGGAATCAAAACTTCAATCTTTTTCCTCTTTTTTTTCCTAATGAAAACAATTGAATTTTACAGAGACAATGTGTCCAAACAATTTATCTTGTTAAACATTACTATTCTTGCTAAAATATGGTGCATTTTATATCTATTTATTCTTCTTATTCCTTTGTGTTGTTTATTAATTTTTTTATTTTTGCTCGGATATTGGGGAGAATGACAAAACCATTCTCAGAATGTATAAACACGATAGAGAACTTTCAGAAAGAAATTTCCCTTCCTTGGTGGACGATGTTTAACCATGGGAGTATTATCCAGACATTTGGTGAACAGCGCCCTTTCTTTTGCCTCGCGATGATGACATTTACACCATCTTGCAATTTTTCAACGTGTATACAGTGTCTTGACCTTGGTAAATTGAGAATATGTAAATGAGATGCAACATGAGTCAGGAACATCTGTGTACTTAGGGGCAACCTGTTAAATGTTAACCTAAATATATTTTTTTTGTCATTTCAACCAACGAGGGACCCGACAGACTAGAACTCCCAAAAGTTTATTCAAATATCGTCGTTTTATAAGCGATGACCCAAAAATAATTTGTTCTACCCTCATAGCTTAATACTGACCCTCTTTACTGACCCCCTAAACCCACGATCGGAAGTATGCCTGAATGGCCGCGATTGCAGTCGTTGAGCCAAAGCAAGAAGTAAAGAAGGAGACTTAAACCTGAGGATCAGAGGCAAAAAAAATAAA
Organism: Apostichopus japonicus; assembly: GCF_037975245.1. Taxonomy (NCBI): domain Eukaryota; kingdom Metazoa; phylum Echinodermata; class Holothuroidea; order Aspidochirotida; family Stichopodidae; genus Apostichopus; species Apostichopus japonicus. Next base: position 20,164,797 of record NC_092565.1, read on the forward strand.
TAACTAAATAAAATAACAGGCTTTATAGTATGGAGTGAGAAGAAATTTTAACTGAGTTCATTTCATGTTTCCAAACTGAGTCATACCCCAAGAGAGATCATGTCTTGGGGGAAAATGAAATTGGACACTTGATCAAGCCGATTCCTCGGGAGTGACTCCAAAGCGTAATTAAGGATGGCTCGAAAGGCAGTCATGTGGGAAATAACGTTTGCACGGATCCCCCAAACTGGCTAATTGTCACTTTGAGGATTTCGAGGGGGAAACTGGTCATTGTTGTCAGGATAGTTTGTGCTGGCCAAAAATAATATAAACCAATGAGGAGGTGATATTATTTATGACCATGACCTAACTGGCCTTCTAGTTGATCTCAGTAAATCATAATCATAATATAAGAAAAACAGGTTTCTATGTTTGACGATAAATAACAACAACAACAAAATGACAAGGCTTAAGTCTGTTTCTGAAGAAATTCAATCTTCTCTTTCTAAAGGCTGCATTTCTACCACGATTTAAACTCACAGAAAGGGAGTCAACTTTGTATGTTCACTTACTAACCCCAATTGGTTGACATTAATAATGAAGTGACCACTTGCAAGCTTTGTTTTTGTATGAAAAGACTACTTTTGTTTTGGGCAGAATACAACCAATGTATACATTGGATACATAAAAACATTGCTATGGGTAATCTATTGAACAACCACAAGCATATGTTTCAAAATTCTTCAATTTTGATGATGATTTCTCTGGTGATTCTTTGCAAATTTCTTGTTATGAGAAGAGATCCTAAAACCACTTATACCAAATGTCTGCAGTATCAGTCAACATATTAAATGACAAAATACCAGACTGGATTTGCTTTTCAACCCCCCCCCCCACACTCCTAATGGAAGGAAGGGGGGTTATTTCTTATTGATAAGAGATACACAGTGTAGAAGACTTTTTGATAAAAATGTCGTCCAGCAGGCCAAAGAACCTTTGCATCCAATAACAAGGCAGATATATGAATGTGAACTTCTACTTTCTTTAACTACCCTGTAAATTACGCTTTGGACTATTTTGAATTCCGTTCAGTATCAAGCACTGAATGTTGTTACAATGCAGTTGCGAGAATATTTTGTGCAAATGTGACCGTAATATCACAATGCCAAAGGTCACCATTTGTACGTTGCAGATACCATCAGACTAAGGTTGAGTTTCCCTTTATCAGAAAGGTAATTTCAGTCCACATTAGATTTGGGATGTACCCTCCTAGAAGTGTGCTTATATTCTTATACTTATGTACATTGGCCATCTCAAAATAAACAGACTGTTCATTGAAACTTAAACACTGTCTGTCCCAGGTTGGCAAGCATTGGTATATTCTTGAAAAGCTGAGGAGAATAAACTCTAATGCCATTCAGAAACAACTTCATCTTCTTGTCACAACAACACCACCCCCACCCCCATCCCACCTATACCCCACTCTCTTTGAATGTTTCATTCAATGATCAACGACTTTCATCCCAATTTATAATAAATAAGTTGATGAAAAATCCCTTGATCATTCAATGTCGTCCAACCCACAGTACTAGAAATATAATAGTTACTACCGGCCATGAAACTCTACGCTACATTAAAGTAACAGTTTCATCAAGACTAAAGGTATCTTGTTAATTAGAGCATCAGCAAGAGAGATCGACTGTAATTTGAAAAGGATGGTACAAATCCCACCAACCCACTTAAAAGAATTTAAATAAATACCTCTTCATTTATATAATCCTCATTCAAGGTAAAAAATAAAATCTTCCAGCACATTTCAAAACCCCTCTTTGTTTTATAACATGAAGGAAGAGAAACTTGTCCTTTCTCCAACAACAACAACAACAACCCATTCCCATTGTTTTACAAAGACTTATTTCACCATAATTGATCAAGACATATATATCAAGAATTTATGATCCGAGTACAAAAGAAAAGAGAAAAAATAAAACGAAAAAACGAAAAAAACAAAACAAAATTGATAACAAATCTTTCAAGAAGATATTAATCAATATTGTCAATAGAAGTAGATCAGGCTTGAGTTAATCGGTGGGTAGATTCGTTAAAAATTCTTCATTTCTTTCATAGTCGACATCTTCCTTCGGTTTTAAAGCATCTCTCCACTTTTTTTCCCCCTCGCTCTTTCTCTCTCTCCTTAATAAACAAAGCTGGAAGGAGTTCATACTTCATTTCCCAAATCACCGAACGATTCTTTTCGAACTCAACCATATCATCGACTGCCGAGACAGAAGACATACTCTGGATGAGTTCTCGTCTAAAACAAATATTCTTCTCCCGATGGCAAAAAATGTCCACAACTTAAACATCTTCCATCAAATGACCATTGTCATCTGCAAAAAGCAAATAAGTTTTTTTTAATTTTTTTTATTGTCTTTTTGATTTGTAAACCAAAAAGGACACAATATCGCGGGGAGGCTGCCGTCACGACTACTAAAATCCTCTTGTGCGATTTCCATGTTTGTGCTGCTGCTGCTGCTGCTATACTGTACAGTGTCCGGAGTAGGGACCAGGTCGTGAACGTCAGTCACAACCAACTAGTTCATTTGCCCGGACTGTCTATGTGGCTGCTGTATGCTGCTGAACTGCAGGTTGGAAGGGCGAAAGGACCACCAACACCACAGAAGGACGGAGGTGACATCATAGCATTCCCTGCGAAAATACAAGAGAGAAATATACCGATTCATTAAAATATCAATCCGCTCGTTCAATTCCATACCATGTCACACAGAAACGGCATCATAATATGATCAGATATGAAACATTTATGGAAAAAATTCTCTTGGTTTTTTATGAAAGCTGGGTATAGTCGAGTTCGCGGATATTTCTTGTACTCCAGATACACTTGCTTGTGTTTCACTTTATGTACCAAGGTTGCTTCGATCCCAGTTTGGGTCATAAGCAGAATATGCTCAATCAAGAAGTGAGTCTGGAAACAATTTTTTTATTTCGGAAGATATGACTCCCACTGTAAACATGTTCCAGTAAGCCTCAAAATTGTTGTTGTCAATTATCCTGTATGAAATAAACTGAACAATAATTACAACTTTCTTACAATCAACCCCCTCTTACAATCAACAACCCCCCTCTTACAACCCCTTCTTACAAATCAACTCCCTCCCTCCTCTTTCCTTCCAAACAATCAACCCACCCAACTAAATCTCTCCCAGGGCTCTTTCTTGTCAACAGCTATTCCTTCCATTCTGCACATTATACTAATATATACCCTTATCCATTAACAATGTAATTATCAGTTTTAACAATTCTGGAATCTAGCATCGTCTTTGGACGTTTTCTACCTGAGTTCTGAAAACTAGACAAGCGAATCACACGCTCATTACGGGCTGTATTTTCCAGACTGTAAACAGTGAAATCTGGTAGTAGTATATATTAGGTCAAAATCATTCCATGGTATGTGAATCTCTAATGGAGCAAGAGAATGCCATCTGTGGCTGGTGAATAGAAACAGTGGAGGAGAGTTTGCCAAATATGACCAAAAAAAAAATCAATTAAGCACGAGGAGGGGAAAAAGGAAGAAGAAAGGTTTGGAAAAATCTAGTTCAATGTTTAACTTATAAACATTTTTATCTTTCAAATACAAGAATCACTCCCAGAATAGTGAAATTTGAGTTCCCTTCAGTTTACCAGAGCACCATTTTTTCCCACTTCAAATGGAAAAATCCTTCTTTTTTTTTTGTTCTAGTGTGTTTATACAAAAACATATCTTTTTGTAGTTTCGCCATCATTTTTTTCTGATTTGAAAATTACATCTAATTAAGTTTGGATTTACTATAAGTGAGATAAAGAAATTAATATATATGTGTATATATTTATATATATATATTTATGTGTGTGTGTGTTCATTAATACATTTTAATTAAATTGTAATATGAGAAGCTGGGTTCCTAATTAAGAAACTGAGAGTTTTAGTCATAATTTTTGAAAGGAAAAATAAATAATGTTGACCTAGGGAAGAATTAAAAGGTGACAGTAGGAAAGTAAAGGTGAAACATAAAGTTAATTAACATCAGAGAAGCTAACAAAGTTTTGGTTCTCGCCTCCTCTGAGCAAAAAAGACACCCCCAAAGCAGAAAATTACCAGAGCTAAGTAAAGAGGGCTACTAATTAATTTGTCAATTTTCTTTCTTGCAATGAAATGTTCAAAAGAATGGTGCAAAAAGAAAAAAACAAAGTGGGTGGTTATAGATATGGTAAGAAAAGTGGTGTGTGGATGGATAGGGTACCACGAGGAAAAAAAGTGCTTGTTAAGTTGTAGTCACATCAGAAAAGTGTAAACCATGATAGGAAAGAAGGGTGTTGGGGAGGAGGGGGGGTGATACACCCCTCTTGCATCCATGAAAGTACTGCTACCTAACACCCTATGAATACAAATATTTGTTCATATAGAATAAAATTAATCAATTTATACGATAGAAGATGATGGAAACATGAAACAATGTCTAAGGGAAGTAATGCTGGATATGACTGTGTATATACAATTAGCTTAACACTGCTTGTGTTATTTGGACTTGAAAGATGAGCGGGGTTTCTTGTCAATATTTTCAACAATGCAAGCTTTGAAGTAATTAAACTGTAAACAACGATTACAATTAAATGGAATTTTAATATCAAAACATTTTCCTGTTTCAAGAAATAAATAATGACGGTGAAAGGCATAGCTTAACAGGGTCTCATCAGTTTAAAATTTTATTTTCTGCCCAGTACTTCCTGAAATTACTCAAAATACTTCCCCCCTTAAATTCTCATTAATTTCCAACAATTTCTTCTCCTCACCCTGGTAACATTCACTACAGGCCAAATGACCTAGTTTGACTGATGAAGCAAATCTTCAACATATATATTGCAGCAAAGCAAATGATATATCCTGGATTCTAATCATGAGAAGAGAGGAGCGTTGGTATATGTAGTTAGGAGATTAGGCAGGACAGAAATCATTCAAAAAAGAAATAAATACACTTTAAAAAATATGAAGGCATTAATGGCTTGGTAACTTGGTAACTTAAGAAAAAAAATGAATTATTTAACAATAAGATATTAATAAAAATTAATATGAAACAACAAATGGCAGACAAACATTACTGTGGGTAATTTCTGTGATATTTAATATCTTCCCTTCCTCCTCCCCCTCCCCCCACCCCCACCACCTTCATCCCACTTCGAAGGGTGCAAAGAAATGTTAGGAGAAAATTCAGTCAAAAGATGTAAATAGACAGCCACTCAACGGAATTAACTTCACCAACCCCTCCTGGACTCACCTTCCCTAAAACTTTCTTCAAATTAAAGAGCAAAGGGTGCAAGAATGTCCGCCATTTTCACATCCATCCCCAACAGTGACTGAGGGATTCATAGCTGGGAAACCTTGATGAATTCCCTGAGAATTAACGAAATACTTCCCGCTCAGTTTTTTTGGAATTTACATGACAAGTTCATTGAGGACACACATAGATATGGATAATAGATCTTTAACCTATAGTTTGGAATATATTCTCAACACAGATATGGGCAGCACATTTATAGCTAGTTTTGTGGGGTACAAATCTCTTTTCTTTGTTTTCAGTCCTACTCATGATAAAAGTGTTCAATGCTGATTTAAAATATAAAAAAATTGTATTATCTTTTAAGTCAAGAAAATACAGATGCTGGTTAAAGACCCTACCCTTCCATACCAAAACTGGAATTTTTACCAAAGTTAAAGCCGTCCATTTTTCAATGTCATAATCTTGTTCAGTGTTTGGACCAGATTTTAGGCATAATTGAATAAGTGGTAAAGACAGGGTCTTTACTATGGGGATTTTGCAGGAAACATACAAACACACGAAAAATAAAACACAAAACACAAAAGACTAGTAACAACAGCTAAGTTAATTCCCTCTAAGAGAAGTCAAGAAGTATATGATCATGCATATGAAAGTATGATCCAAAACCAGATCAAAGAATGGAGGAATCAAAAACCAGATATCCATCTTAGGGATCAAAACCATAGATCTACCTTAGCGATCAAGGAACTTGAGTAACAATTATGTAGAGTGCTGACAATTTATCTGTTCATCCTGGGGCAAATAACATCATTTATTTACTCTGAACGGGATATACTTTGTACTTTTAAGCAAAATTTTGAAAAGAGGCAAAATTGATTTGTAACCCTAGAGTGAAAGTTATTACTCGCTGCCAAACCATGATAAATAGTTTAGACGACTGACGACACACAACTATGAACTTCATTGCTGATGTTCTTGTTAAGGGACGGTACGACATTGTAACTACTCATATCTACGAGAGTCCTCACAGAATCGGTTTATAAATCTTTTCATTTTCCTTCTTTTATTCTTTTTCTTTTGTCGAAGACCGCCCTGGAATAGAGCCAAGGGACATGAAATAACATTCAATCGGTTGTTTAGATTCCATTCACATGAAAATGATTTTGCCAGAGGTTAATCACGTTCTATTCTGTCCATTTCCAATATTTCTTTATAGTCATACTCTGTCCTGGTCTCCTTCCAAAATGACCAAACATTGAAATAAACATGAAATAAACTGTTTTCGTTTCCTTTATTAATAGCTTAAATTTTGATGATGTCATTGTCCAATAACCATTGCAGGTTTTTTTAGTATAATTTCAAAATGATGTTACTTTTTTTTTCAGTAGATCCAAACAAATACTCTCAAGGATTCATTTCATTGGACGGATCAAATCTTAGCCATTTGGATCAATGGTAGGATCAACCCACAGCTGTGTCATCAAACTGTTACACAATTAGGTCTGCCTTGAAAGTCTCAAATGGGAACACATCTAACTATGACCTAACTTTAATAAATAGTTAAATGTCTAACACATTTTTTTTTTTTTCCTATTTAAAAAAAAATATATATCTCTTTCTGGTGGTTTATAGAGCTAATTACATGTGAAAACAGATCTTTCTGCACCAATTCTCATAGTCAAAACAAATGGAGAGCATGCTGTTAGAAACTGATATATATTCAAAGTGTGATGAATTGCAACTAGTGGCAAGAAACCATGGAACCAGTAGAGTACAGTGGACCAGAAAGAACAGGGGCAAAAACAAAACATAGATTGCTATCTCGAAATTTCTACTTTTTATGTCGAAATTTCAACTTTTTATTCTCTAAGTCAAAATTTTGAGACTTAGAGTTCATCATATAACCTCTTCCAAGATTAGTAATGATGCCACCTTACCCACTGTTCCTACCCCTGCCCCTTCCATACCTTTTCCCATTACTAGTATTCTATATTTACAAGAAAAACAACACTATTCTCAGACAGTTTCACCCACAAGGAAGTTTTGGTACATTTTTTTTTTTTGACCACAAGATGCAACATGAAAGTAAAAAGAAATTTCAATGTCTAAAAACTATTTGAGCTTGTCTCACCATTTTCTAATTCTCCAGACAAGGTATTTACAAATTTATAAACCTTGATAGGCTTCATCTGTAAATATTGCATCTAATGAAACCACTCACTCACTCAACTGTTCTGTTGATTGGAGTAGGTCTGAATCTTTTTACCACATTTGATATCGGCATTTTGCATTGACAGAGGGTGAAATTTACTTACTAGTAGCACCATTGAAGATACTTGGGGAGGAAGGAACGCCAACGTTAGTCATCCCCGGCCCGTAGCCATTCAGGGCTGAACTGCTGGAGTAGGAGGTAGGACTGCCACTACTACTGTGTGATGACAAACCGGTGGTGTACCCTCTTGGTGAGAGCGTGCTTCCTGGTTGGACCCTGGAGAAACCTGACAATCAAGAAACAGAATAAATTGATGACCTTCAAATATTTACCCGCAAAGATTGGCAAGATATTATTGTTTCCATTTCTGTTCATGATTTGCTTCAATATAACAGAAAGTTATTTCATGTTATTAAAGATGAAAATTTCTCAACTTTTTTTTGCGACGTTTTGACAATGGTTGAGGATTAATGATCATTCATGACTTGATCTCTTATAGACAACTTTTAAGGCACAAAAAGGGTACCTCAACCAATGTAGGCTAAGGGTGGATACAAAGAATAAAGGGAGATGAAGGAAAAAAATTGTTATATATACTTTTTAAGAGTGAATCTATTGGAAAAGTCATAATCCTTTGATAGTGAGATGGAATGCTGTAGAACAAAGGATATGTATGACTCTACTTGGTAATTACTTTGTTAAATAACACGGTACCGGCTGTTTCTCAGAACTTTATACATCTTTTCAACAAATTTAGGTGAAAGAATTCTTTTTTGTACCATTAGTGTTTAAGCAGTATAGCATTGCACCTTATAGTGAGGACATAGTTTAAACCCATACACATCTTTTTGTTCTTCCTTGAAAAGTCCCTTCCCCACCCACCCCTCCCCCACCAATTTTTTTTTTTTTTTTTTTGCCTACCTGACTGTTGTTCACTACTTCCGTCATGGTCACCGTGAACTGATAATTGGCTGCCAAAGGAGTTCATTGGTACCAGACTTCCGGACCCAGGTGAATTATTCAGGGCTGGTGATCTGGGAGGAGCGATGGGTAACTGATTCCTGGGCATGCTATATAAAGCCTCTGCTAGGTCTGCAGCTCGCTTCAAGATAATTTCCTAAGAGTTGCGAAAGGGGAAGAAATAAACTATGATGGTTATGGTTTGTACTCACACATGATAATAGCAATAATTATAATAATAAGAAAGAATCAGCAGAATGAGGCAATGATTGAGAGGGTAAGAGTATGGTTTTAATTGCAGAGAATAAGCATGGAATAATACTAGTCATACTGACATATACCATACAATACGAGAACATCATTCGAGAACATCATTCGTGCATACGAGAACATCATTCATAACTGATGAAATTGCATGCAATGGGTAATGCATAAGAAGTATACTGATCATACTGACAAGTACCATGCAGCCAGTAATGCATAAGAATTAGTATACATGCCATACTCATGTGTAGCTGCAGAGATACAGGTACATAGTACCATGCAACCAGTATTAAATGCATACTAATAACACAGTTACTGATTTGTATCATATGTAGTGGGTAATAGTAGAATACAGCTCATACTGAGGAATACCTTGCAAAGATGCATTAAGATAACACTAATCACGTGTACAGACAAGTACCATACTGGATAATGCATGCAGATAATGTAGAGACACATAAATAAACTAATGGTGGTATTGACAAAATACAGTAGGTTATGCATACATTACAGATACATGTATTCAGTTCTGCAATTTGCAATGAAAAGCCATTTCTGAACTCAATAGTGACCTTCCAACACTGGAGGACAATTTGCCACCCCTTGATATCCCCCGCCACCAAGAAGGATAACATATCCCACCAAATAATCTGCCATATTAAATTCTCATGACACTTCCAGACATGAATGAAGTATCATATAGTCATCGATAGGTTTGTATCATGTTCTATTTCTTTTGCAATGACCTATGCTTGTTCATATATAGATTTGTGTGTATATATATGTAGCTGGTCAAAAAGTAATGAAGATGATATAAAACCCACCTTAGGTAACCTTTCTGGGTCACCTGGATGGCGTGGGACGAGCTTGCTCAACCTCTGAAAACCGTAGTCGATGGTGGGTTCCGTGAGAGAGACATAAACGAATCGGCCCGGAGCACCTTTACAGAACTGTTTGGACTTGTATGATAAGGTGACTTCGACGACACCAGGAATGTGGCGAGGTGGCGTTTGGACTCGTATCGCATGTGACGTTATCAACTGTATTAGAAAGGGACAGTTTAGTCACAAAGATTAATCGTTGAGAAGGCTTAATAGTTTTAAGAGATACTGAAGACAAGAGTTTTGATGATATTGAAATTTAGTGCCATATACTTCACTACCATTTTTTTTTTTTTTTTCACTTGTTGAAAAATTCAACACCTTAGAAAAAGGCTATCAAATATTGCCAAAAAATAGGCTGCTACAAGGACCAAAACTGCTAGGATATGTTTAAGCCATATCACCTGATGCCAAAGGGATATTTCTTGATTACCAAAAATAATCTTTGATCTAATTTGGAGCTCCTTGATTTCTTCTAAAAGATTGCATATTTCATTGTTGTCATTAAAAACACTTGGAAACTTTTTAACAATTATAAACACATTCCCTGTGGAATAACAAATGAATCAATCGAATGGAATACTTGCTACATATCCCTTACCTCACTCCATACTATCATACTCCCAAATACTACTTGTAAACCGTCGAAGAAGTTATCTCCCACAATGATGACTGTGGCACCTCCCGTCGTCCAACCTTCACTCGGACTGATGGCTTTGATACATGGAGTAGCTGAAACAAGAATGAAGATTAAAACCGGTTCAATTCCTGGAAGGATTAATAAAATGACTCTTTGTAAATTCCTTGAAAACTTCTACTGGGTGGGGGGGGGGGGGAGAAGGGGAGAGTGGGGGTGAATATATGCCCAGGGAGATATTTCAAATGGTACACTATGTAAAACAGGGGCGAACATGAAAATTGATCTTGTGGGCTACATTGTAATTTTGTACCCTAATCCACTGATCAAACCAACTAAGGACGTACTTTCGGAAATACTATAGCCAGTATCGCATCAACAAAATTCTATGTAAAATGGTCAAGTAGCTGTACAAGTTGTTGAAAGATGTGTTCACACAGGAACCATAGTATTTCACAACAGACAAAGTTCAGGGACTTCAAAACTGCTACACAAAAATTGAACACTAAATTATTACCTGACTTACACTTGTGAGAAAATGAAAATAGTAAATTATATGGAAGATAACAGATATGTGTCCATATAGTCAATTTGATAGGTTGAAGATCCAGTGTGAAAGCTACCTCAACCCTTCTGACAAACATCTATAAAATTGAACTAATATTTAAATTTACAATCTGGTCTCTCTCTCTCTCTCCCTATCTGTCTCACTATCTGTTACTGGTAATTCTAACTGGCTTCTTCAGCTTTGGCTTAAGTCCTGTATTGTCAGAATCTTCTGTACTTGATCTTACCTCCTTCTGAAGGGTCCAACCTTCGCGCCCTTCTACCATGTTTTGAGTTATTGTGGACGAACATGTTATCTGACATTGCCAATACATGGCCATCAACATTTGGTGTCGTAGATACAACCACCTGGAAAGTATGAAGAGAGGAATCATAATAAAACTAGGTTATCAGTATTGAATCTAACATTTTGAGCTTGCTAAAAAATTGATAAAATTGACTTAAAAGTTATTTCCTGAACAGAAACCAATTTGGAAGAGCCTACATGAGCCTACCTACCTTATATAATATTGTACACTAAAGGAAAGCAGCTGGCAATCAATGTGGTCACTTTCTACAAGACACCAATTAAAGTTAAACACTTTGGAAGACATTTTTTGTCCATAACCATTATTTTATAATGCCGCTGCAATGTTTCCGACCTCTACTACCCAAGCACTGCCTACCTCTACTTTATTCCCCAATAGACTAAATTATGGTAAAAAAAACGTCAAATTTCAATTTTCAGCTTTTGTACACACTGAGTAACCATGGTATTTTACAACAGACAAGTTCAGGGCCTTAAAAACTGCTATTTAACATTTGAACACTAATTACAGTAGTTATTCCCTGTTTCCCTACCCTATCCTATTTCTGTATACCGATATCCATTCCCTTACCCTACTCCTTTGTCTCCCCAATTACCCTTATCTCATTTCTGTGCTATAAATGAAGTATGGGCCTACATACTACAAACCCCTAACACTTTGTTTTTCTTAAGGGGTTGGTCACGTGAGATTCATTGTTATAATTAGCATCTATCAGAAAAGGCAAGATGTTACAGAAGAATGCTGTCAAATTGTCTTTTTCTCTCTCTGATCTGAAACTCATTTTGTCTATATGCTCATCCTTTGTAACAGATCTCTAGTAGAAATCACCTCAGGTATAATCAGTTTAGACCTAGAAATTAGAGCCTCCAAGCAATGACTAACTTCCCCGATATAAAATGGATACATCCTTTGTAACTGGCTGTTTTAATTGATGTCTGATTTTCTGGGTCAAAATCTTACCAAATTTCAAACAACTGTGGCTCTTCTTCACTCTAGTATACGCATATGTAATATCATACTGATATTAAAATGTGATCAAACTGAGATAATAAAATTGAATACATCTATTGCACACATGCCTCTCTGAATATTGTTTGCCTCCCCCACCCCCCACCCCCCACCCCCTAACCAAATCAAAGACTTCTAATGACTGTAATTTACTTAAATCTACCTCAAAAATTCTGCAGATTTGAAGCTGATGTAAGTTCTGGAAACTATGAAAACCTCAAACCACCTTGAACCTCACTGGGGACACTATGGTGGGGCTGGTACACCCCATGCAAACATGGCCTGCAGTGCCAGCTTGCATAATCTGTGTTCTGTGCCCCCCACCCAAAGTTGATCTTGATTTGTTGTAACACCCCCACCCGACCCCCGCCACCTCTTCCAAATGTCAGGCAATGCCACTGCATCCCTACCACCCTCACTACCCCACCCACTATTTCCTTTCACCGCCACCACAAGTCCACAACCCCAAAATAAATTAACCTGCAATTCGCCTTACTTGCAAAAGACACTATTAATCGATTACAACAGGTAAAGAAGAACATAACTTTCTACAGTTCAAGTAACTTTGATATATTAAGCCTACCTGAAATCTTCGCATATCCCTGGGATTACCAGCATTTTTGAGACAGTTCTGGTTGCACTTGAGGAAAAATTTCAGGAAAAATCTGAAATCAAAGAAAATATATAAAAATGACCTTAAGCATTGCGAATGTCATCTACTATAGCAATTAACTTATCCATTATACATTTCAAAAGAGTGCAAAAGTGTCAGAAAGTGGTAACTTTTCTCTTTTTACCTTGTTATACATATTTTAACCAAGAACTCGGCCATTATTGCATATTGCCTGTCTTTCTGTTAACCCAAAGGCATAAAAGAGTGTCACTTCAGGAGGCAGCCTCTTCATGTGACAATACAGTCGCATCAAAACTCTACGGAATGTTGGAAAGCTCTTTTTCAATCAGCATGTTACCTGTTGATAACCCTAATGTACCACCAATGATTGTGTTTGAAATTTAACACAAAAGGGAACAGTAATTAAGATTGAAGGGTCAAGGAAGGGAAGGGGGTGGAAGGAGGGGAAAGAGTGAGGGAATGAGTGGTAAAGTTCATCTGTTAAAACAATTAGGTTATGACTTCCTTTAACACTTGATTTGAAAAGAAGCAAAAAATGAGAAATGGACAACTTTGCAGGATTTTGACCTCAGAGAAATTTGAGGACAACAGGTCTGATGAAGGGATGTGACCCACTTACCCTTCTCCACCCACTCTCTTCCCCCACCATCTACTACCTGACCCCCAACACTCTCCCACCACAAAAAAATAATCAAACCACATGTATGTAATCCATTTTCTTTTTCAATCTTGGTATGAGATCAGACGAACGAACTTCAAGTAATGCTAGACTGATTCATGCCAACCTGTACGAAACATTAAACAATCTTGAAAATCCTTCCTTCCACAAACCATGTCATCTTAAAAATGTGTCATGTCATACTCTACCACCTGGACCAACCACCCCCAAAGGATCCTTGTATATCTAAATTCAAACACACTCAACCACCTGAACAACCAATCCCAGTTTCACCACCACCACTACCACCCCCACTCCCTCCCCCACACCCACCACCATCACCACCACTACTGTTTGTTGAGGACAAATATTACTGGTACACACAGCTTCTTTTTTTTATGCTCTCTCTCTCTCTTTCAAATCTCAACCTATTCAGTCTGACCAAAATAGCTCAGGGGCATAAGTTAGCAATCAGTGATTAGTCGACCCCAAGTCATTTGCAGCCGTTTGCACAGTATAGAATACCCTTAATCCGACTAATGCAGCCCTGCCAAGACAAGAATGACAGTCGGCTACAATGAAGCCAGGAAATATCAAATTATACTGATCAATTGACAGAGAGTAGCCTGCAAACATCGTCATATCTTGCTAGCTACCATACATTAAACTGATGAAAAATCTCAAAATGCCTCAAGCTTGTTTAGTTTCTTTGTTCATTTTCTTTCAATTTTTCTCGTATCTTTAGAGAAATGGGTGATTTCCTTTACTCTGCTGTTTACACTTCTGGCTGGGAGCCCCGAGCTATGTGTGTTATAAATTGTCACATCATATATATACTCTCAATGATGTTACCACAAGCAAAACAGGGTAAAAATAGCAGAAAAAAACATTAAAAAAATAAGGGGGTCTTCATATTAGCAATGTTCTGACAGTTATATGTACACAAAAAACAAGATTTTAAGTCATGGACAATTCCCAATTATTGGATTTGACTACTAATGATGTTAATTACACAACTCTCATTAGGTTATGAGGCTCTTAAGAGGCTCACAGAATTAACTGAAAAGAGCAAAAGTACAACAAGTTCATGATAAGAGAAGACCCCAGTACCACTAACCAATGCACATCAAGGTCACTGCAGTGTCATGATAAAACAAAGTATAGTCCTGCGGTACTTGAAGCCCCTAACCCCCCCCCCTCCCCCATAGTGTAATGTAGTATCTGTGTAGTATCTATAGATCTATAGATCTTATTACTACTGACCAAGCACATCAAGGTCACTGTAGTGTCATTATAAAATAAAATATAGCCATGCAGTACTTGAAGCCCCTCCCCACCCCCACCCCTTAGTGTAATGTACTATCTATCTTACCTATAGATCCTATTACTACTGACCAAGCACATCAAGGTCACTGCAGTGTCATGATAAAACAAAGTACAGCCATGCAGTATTTGAACCCCCACCCTCCCCTCCTGTAGTATCATGTTAACAAGAAAACAAGGGGCCATATTACTAGAAAATCTGAGAATTGGGGGTATGCCCTGAACTACTTGGAGATTATCTGGTGGGGTGGGGGAAGGGTTTAGACTGAAATCACTTATGAGTCATCTAGTGATGGGGTATGATGTGATCTTGTCTGGTGATTGGGTAATAGTAATGCTTGAACCCATACAGAGACACTTTGGGTAATGGTAATGTAAGGTTTTGGTAATGGGTTAATATTAGAACTCCTTTGGAAACAATCTCGTTTTGGTGGGGCGGGGGGGGGGGGTGGGAGACTGGATGTAGGCAACAGTACATATAGGAAACACTTAAAAGCAAGTCAGATCAAAATTAATGATATTTACTTAAAGTGTTCAGAGTCATTTACAGAAATAAACATGGAAACTGGGAGAGAAACTTACTTCAAATGATGAAAACCCTTTTAAGCAGGTAACATCTGAGGATGCATGTTGAACCTATTTAAAGGTTTGGGAATTTATGTCAGTTAATGAAGAGTTTGCATCAATCTTTTTTTTTTCATTGATTTGTTTTGGTTTAGGGTATACCTTTAATCATCCCATAGTTTTCTTGCATTTTTTTCTTCAGTGTGTTCTCCTTTCACCTCAGGTTGCTAATTTATTCTTTGAATTTTTTATTTTTTTTCTTGTTAAAAACCAAACAATATGTTAAATCCCACTGGTTATTTAATCAGATATTAATTAATATTTAATATTAATTGACTACCTGTGTCTGACTTTCTGTAATTAATTACTTACTCTTATTAGAATACACATTTTAAAACAATATCCTATGGGACTATAAGTACGTTCCAGACCGCTAATTAAATATGAATATGAATGTTCTTGAATTTTTCAAGACTAATACTCTTTCTGTCCTTTTTTTCTTCTTACCCAAGTTAATATGAAGGTAATTTCAATTATTGCAATGACATTAGTATATAGCTGCAATATGACAAAGATATAACATTGTACATGATTAGAGGAAATACCTAAAATCAATTGTTGTAGTATTTATATTCAATTCCATTCCTAGAACTATAATTATTACCAATATTTTTTTATTATTAGTTACTTTGCATTTTTTTTACAACTCAGAAACCCCACCCAATACTTTAAAAACAGGACTGCTATCATGATGTCCATTCTTTCATTACATCTGGCTTCCACTGAAGGTATTATCCCAGCTAGAACAATGTAATTATGCATCAATGTGAAAGACTTAGGAAGCAACCTATTCACTATTAAACAACCTTTTGAATCAGGTAAACACTTGCTAATCTACTCCATTTTGACAAAAAATTATTTGCCAACGTACTTTGGTATCATTAGCACGGTCATATAATTGAATAAAAGAGCTAGAAATAAGGCAACCTCACTTTTCTAACTCCCTGTTCCTCCCTCCCTCCCTCCCTCCTCCCACCCACCCCCGCCATCCCTATCCCACTCAGAATTCACAGAAGGAGGCTTCATTTAGTGACACCACCTCACTGAAAAATGCAATAAGTACAGCTTTGCATACACTTCAGAAAACAATAGCAAGAGCAAAAAAAGAAGAGGCAAATAGGCAAACTTAAAAAGAAAGAGGAAGAGAGATGATAGCTTTTTGATGGATTTGTTTGACTTCCCTTGTGGGGGACGTTGTATCATTCTGATTGTTAAATTCAAAGTATTACTCTTATCCTAGATTTATTTGCACCTGACTGGAGACAGTGCCTTGGGAAGGATTGTTTTAATGTCAGTTCCGATCTGGATCCACACCCTTCTGATTGATGCTGACAATTCCCTAGATTCTAAGAGCACATGCATCAAAATGAAGCTAGCCGACTGTATCATGATCATCATCACCATCATCCTTGACTGGGATATTATAAGAAAGAGGGGGGGGGATAAGGTCCGAGGGTCCGCCGCATCGATGCTCAATGACCCTCTCAGTTCAACATGATGACCTCATTTCATTATGTAATGTTCTTGATATATATATTGCGCATAAAATATATACATATTCATGAGGGGTGTGTGTTTTGGGTATGTGATTTACTTCTTTTTCTCTTGTTTGTTCCATTTTGATAAAACTTTTTCCCTTTTCAAATGTTTTCAAATGTCAATAGGCGAAAAGGTAAATAGAAGAAATACTTACAGGTATCACAAATATCACAAAAATCTAAAATGTGTCAATATGCTAGAAAATCTTTACAGAAATTTTTTGTGAAGTCATAATAATCATACCAGAGGACAGGATCTCTTTAGGCTAAGGGCAAAAACTGAACAAAATTATATAAAGCAGTGCTCACATTTGTTCTAGGTTGTAAACTTTGACCAAGTTCTGAAATATTCACATAGATATCCCTCAGATTAAATACAAGTTATCTGTGGTTACAGTGATTAATGCTAGAAAGTATACAAGAAAGGCCAAAATTGGTCACAAATAATTAAAATATTTTTTTCTTTTTACTGCCAATATCACACAGTTGTCTCTTCTGACCCTTCTTAATATTCGGGGGGAGGGAGGGGGGGGGGAATGGACGAGGGAAAGGGTCGGGATGGGAGAAGATGAGACAATAACCAAAGTTTTATCTGTCTTTTACGGCCTCTATCAGAACAGTTCTAACTCACTAATTAAGGACATAATGGTCTCTTTGACCCTCCTCAGAAAATTTCATCTATTTTAGAAAAAAATACCGATTTGGTTAAAACTACAAGTGGGTTGAACAATCAATGAGAAATCATAAATATTTAGATATTCATGATTACTTGTAAAATCGTGACTTGTAAAATAAAAAAATTCCAAAACTTAATAGACAACCTGGTGGCAAATTTAGCCGCAGTTCACAATCCGCTCTTCGTACTTTTGACTAAAGTCAACCAATGGTTTCCCAGAGCACAACTCATTTAAACCTATCTCGCTGTAGCTTACACAGACGCAATTGCCCCCAATTGAAACTTATACCCAGTCAAAATAATTTGGAACATTGAACACGATTGAGAATATTAAATTTAAAAATGCACTACAATCCACAAATGTTATGCAAAGTTCACACTTACAAAAAACAAGTTAAAATTGATGAAATAGAAGAGAATATTGTCATTGAGAGAAACTTTTCATCATCCTCTTTTTATTTATTTTTTATCTTTTATTATTTTTTGCTCTTTCTTTTCTTATCCACTTTTTTTTTATTTATTTTTTTTAATATTCTTTTGCTCTTTTATCAAAAATTCTTTATTTTCTTGTTTAAAGGTTTGCTATAAAAATTCAAAAAAAAAGACATTGATGGAAAGAAAGTTTACTTTGGAGACTTGGCTTCTGCAACGGCTCCCCGGTGACTGAATGATTGTGTTGCCGTAATGAAAACGAATCAGCTAACTTGCAGTTCAATAATTGTATTCCATACCGCTGGGACTGCTTGACACTTTACAGTATTCAAACTTGATTTTCCATTTACATAATTCTGAGGCTAAACTTACTATGATGAGGGAAAGATTGCATGTATTTTTAATAGGGTGCAGTTTTCTTCATATGTTTGTTTTGTTTTCTTCTGTTGTTTTCTTCTTTTTTTTTCCGGTTTCAGTAACTAGTCCTCAAATTTTCCAGAGATGGAAAAAAAAAGACTTCGTTCTAGGTTAGTGTCATGTAAAGAATAATATCTTTGTCACATTTTCCTCCTGATAGAAGATGGAAAATACTCAGCGAGTAGCTTTTATTAACCAAAAATTGCCCGCTTTTTGCTTAAATATTGGTTCTTGTTGACTGTTTACTTCCAACATTTTGGTACTGTTTGCTGTATCTTCCTAATATGTTTTGTTTAACTTGATAAAGGCTTTCAGTTTAGTCTACATTACTAAAGGTTCTTCCAGTCAATCGGGGAGGGGGGAGGCTCTCCAACCACGCCTAAAGTCATATCCGTTCTATCTAGTTCCCTGAAACTTCCATGAAAGTTGCAGTTTACAATTGCAGATCATTACTGCACCATTAGTTGATCACTTGTATTATAAATACAACTTCCGCTCGTTCGTTATGACTGAAGAGGAGATTTTTATTTTGAAACTTATTTTTTAAAGTTTCAAGTCAGGCTTTCTGTTTTCAGACCTAAACTTGTGTTTTTTTTTAATTGACATTTCGGCCAAACTGCATAAACTTTAAACCTTTAAACTAGTCAATCACCCACCACATCTGTGTGCAATTAAGTTTGCCTTGCATACAGGCAGGTTGCATGAGAGCTTTACTTTGATTCAGAGATCTGTAAACACTATAGATCACATGTTTTACGACCGATTAAACAGCGCCCTCTGTCGGGCCCTGTTAAATAGCTGCTACTGTACGTGTACTTAAAATGCCGATATTACGGACTGGGTTAACTAGGAAGAGAAGAAAATAGCTAAACAGTTTGATCTCATCTAGAACATTTTAAAGATTTTTGAAAACCTCTTAATTTTCCATTAAGACTTTTATTTATTGCCACAATGTGATGTTACTGTATATATATATTTATATATCACAAGTGCACTATTCACCACCCTTGCATACACCCCTAGCCAGTTATTTGGATTTTACAGTCAAACCCCCCCCCCACACACTTCTAAAAAAAAATAAAAAAACACACTTATTGATAGAAATATATCACCTTCCTGAGCGACGACCATATAACCAAAGTTGCTAATATTTTGAGAAAACAAAAGTTTTACTACACGATTCAAAGGAAGCCATCGACTGCTTACAATAAAAGTAAAGATATGATATACACATTATTGGTCAAAAATTTCAGAAAATTTTAATCTTTCCATGCAGAAGCCACGGCTGCTGATATTCAAACAAATAGATCGTAACCACTTTTAGCTTAGTGATGCACAGAGAGTTGTAAAACTTGTTATTTTGTTTTCAATTTACTAGCTGGAATGTGGTCGTCATACCTAACCTTCAGTCGTACGCCTGTAAATTTACTCCACGTGTTCAATTAATTTTGCAACCGCTGAGAGAATTGATCCTCAAACATCTAATCATGCAGACAGTAGGAATTTCAATATTCCACTTCTTCAGTCATCAAAATCCTATTTAAAAGCCTATCCAACTAAGCCCAGAAATTTTATCCCCGACTAAATAATTTTGCATCCCTAATAGCAGTTTTATGTGACAGAAGAAAAGTGCTTGTATTGATTTTGTTCACCGAGAGCTATTTTGTCTCTTCTCGCTTCCCATTGCGAAGATCGGTGTATGCATGCTCTGAGCCATTACCGGATTGTAAAATGGTATAAAACTACCTTACCAAGTTGATACAACCATTTAGGTGAATAGTAACTGGGAAAAACTGAAGGGGGGAAAAAAAAAGCTTGGAAGATTCCAAAATTGGTTGGGCAGATGGCATGGAGAGAGCTGATGATAAACCCAAATCTCAGAAGCATGAAAGGAAATCACTATGCTTGAATGCCCAGATAATTTTGGGCTTTGCAGCTAGCTGATCAGTAGAACAAATAATGCCTTCGAGCCAACGCACTCAAATTGTAAATATCTGTTTCGGTTCCGTGCCTCTCGGCAAAGCGTCAATAATTCAGATCCATTTCCATGCATAAGATATGACTGGCACTGTCGTCAAATATTCATGCCAAGTAAGTTAGATTTGCTGCGAGTCCAAGCGGAACTTTTGAAATTAAAGCAAGACGGATTTTTTCACAGCATTCCTGGGCACGGCGTACGACCGGTCTAAGCTTGTTACGGCTGTCAGTCGCAAAATAATGAAACGAATGAAGGAAATCAGGATTCGTTTAAAGAAATTGGAATTACGACAAATATGACCCGCATGCGGGGAGAAATCGTTGACGTTTTGACATGAGTTATGACGACCCTTCTCACCATGCTTGGAATGTTGCTATTGCAAAAAGTGTTGTATCTTACCAATATTATTAAACAGTGAGAAATGTATATGCAAATTACTGATCACTATGTATAGGAGTTTCTTTGTAGTAATGGTAAACAAACAGTTCCTACCAATAAACTTATTATAAACTACTCTTTGTGCCTTATCAGTATAGCTGATAAAGTAACTTCAAAGTAAAGAGAGAAAAAAAAACTTCTCTTCAAAAGAAATTTGGAATTATGACACAATGACCAGCATGGAGAGGAATTTTTGATGTTTTGAGTTAGAAAAAGAGGAAAAAGAACTTCTCTTCACACAAATTACAAGTACTGAATGATTGTAAATTTTTGATTGTATACTTCCAAACTAAATATATGTCTTTTGCCCGACCAAAAACTATCATAAACTTTACTGAGCGGACAAGAAATTAGCAAATCTGGTTGGTGAATCTACGGATGATAGTCCGGTTTCGGTTGGAATTAAGTAGAGTTTAGTCAGACCTGGCTTAAATATACAATCTGGAAAGATTACATGCTAAATTCAACTCTAGTTAGAGAAAAGAAATGCAGTTTTAAAAGTTCTAGCAGAAATACGAAAGAAAGCTACTATGTTCAGGAAAAGCTAAAGATTCAGGTAACTTTTAAAAGGAAGTTTAATAAAAACGGACTCTTGAGATTATTCTTAAAGACAGCATGGAGTTGATGGTGGAGGAAGGTTGGGGTATGGGGGGGAGGGGAGGTAGGATTGAAAATGGCCCACTAAGTATTAGGGTCACTGTGGTGGCCATTATAAGGCTATTCTAGACTTCTTTAATATTTGGAGGTAATATTAGAGAACTTCCATGCTGAATGGATGAAGAAGGAAAGAAAGATGTCTCAAATAATACTAAAAAACATTAAGATTACATCTTCCATTTCATTCACTAACCTTCTCAACAATTTGTATGGTCTTCTCATGTACATCGAATGATGTCAGCATGAATTACAGAACATCTTGAATCGTCTACAATGGTACTTTTATTAGTCTTTCGTATAAACCCTGACGAGTAACTATTGATCGTAACAAACTTCGTTCAATGATTCCAATGAAGCAAACTTGTAACTATTTTAATCCCTTTCAAATACATTAATTGAACAGGGTTTCACTAACCAATCTTCGGTCACACGGATTATCTTCATATTTCCCAACACCCATCCATTTTTCTGCTTCCATTTTTCATCTTATCTTTTCCGCATCCTCTTTTCTTGAGAGCTCAGAGAGAGAAGGAGGGCATACTACAGCAAGGAGCAGCAGACCGACGACAGCCAAAGCTAGTTGCATGATCAATCACACAGACTGTAGTAATCTCAACCGCTTGGTTGACGATTGAATCCTGCATCCCCAAAATCATCAATTTTTACCGTAATGCATCAGTGAAGCAACAAACTGGAAATTGAGCAAACTAGCCAAGACGCGACTAGATACCGAGACTTGTAAAGGGAGCAAGAAGAGTCTAGGGGAGCGGGAGATAGAGCGTTGCATAGGATCTCATATAAATATTGTAAGAAACATTACCGCAATGTACGCAGCAGCTAACACGTACTGCCGTGATACTTGTAGAAACGAGCAAGGATATTGCGGGACCACTTCGACTACGCAGTTACGGGTACCCAAAATGGCATCCTATGTCAATTGGGGTTTGGGTACCATGGATGACGGGACTGAATCCATCTACTAGCTAACCACAAACCGACTATTAACATTATTGGTCAAAAAACAATCAAAACTGCAATCAGACTGTTTTGGGGCATTTTATCCTAACATTTTGGCCATAGAGGGATTTGAACTATTATCTCAACAATGAGTTTCTTAAGATCCAAATTTTGTATATGTGGTGATTCTTATCAGTGAATTTTAAAAAACTTCTCATACTGTATCTTGGTGGTAGCTACATTTGTGGGTTTCATTTCTTGCAATGCATGTCTCTTATTTCTTATGTTATTTCTTACTTTATTTAAGTATTTATTAATATATGTTCCTGTGATGGGTCCTGTTTGTCATGACAGTTATGATAATTATGTAAGCCAACATACACGTCGACTAATATACAATAGTTCTTCTTGGGTTTACTGGTCTGAAAACATTCTTGTTGAAAAGACAAAGACATCCTTCCATCATGGTCAATATTCCTACCATTTACCTAATACTATGACCCATTTATTAAAACTTAACCCATTGTGTTACAATTCCACATATTATCATACTAGATTTATTTCCACCTGACAATAAAAATGTATTTATCTGCCATACCCATGGCACATAAAGGGGCAATCTTGTTTTGCAGGGGAAAATAATGTAAAATCATATAATGATACAGTCAGCACATTCAAACTATCCCCTGTGAGATCCGAAGCAGGATCAACAACTATAAATCGTATCATGTTTTTAGAAAACAGATTTTATACATTAAAAAATCCTTCAAACGTTAAATGTGACATATCCAACACCTATATGTCAAAAATATAAAATTGTGAAACTTTAGGAGCAAAGTTGTGTTTCTTCTTAATTTATTCATTTGCAAGTTACTATGCAGATGTAGGTTCAGTAAATAACAATGAATCTCTTCACATAGTCTGATCAACTAAATTCTCCTTAACCACTGTCATTTATGAGTAATCACACTCTATGATAAATTTAATTTAGTTCTTTCCTTAACTACTTTTTGCTTACACTTCTTTTTACTTTTTCGTTTTTATTCTGAATCATTTTGTCCACGTCATGTGAGCATATGACTGACACAGTCATTAATTTTGCAGACCGATTAAATCTCTCTTTTTTTCCCCCTTCTGCTTGCTTGTTGCAACTATACCTTTCTTTCTTAATTTCAACCTAAATATAACCATCTCCTGTCCACATCCAAGGTAGCTCATCTTAGAGGGATTTTTAACTTCCCCAAAAGAAAAAAAACAGGGAATCCCTTCAAGTTAATGACTTCTTTACCTATCATGAATACAGAAGAGAAAACAACAAATGCCTCAGAAAACAAAAAAATAACCTGAGATATACATTTTAACTCTGTTACTGATCTTTCTTTCAAAAATGTAAAAAGCCGTAAGAAACCAACAAAACAGATTTGGAAAGCATTACCAGTATTTTATTATCCTCCTACTTTATCGCTGATTTACAACCGTCGTGATGAAAAGTGACTGTCACCATCCTTCATCGCAAGACATGGTTTTCTCTTATTTCAACCTCGTGAAATTCTGAAAAAGAAATCCTTCTCAAAAAATTCAAGGGGATACATGCCCAAAAAAATATGACTGGAAATAAGGAAGGGCATGAAGAAAAAAAAAAAAATTGCTTGCCGTGAAGGAATTGTCGATTGAAAGCGATCAGGAGTAATGAAAATCTATGATTTCCTTGCAAAGCACTCGTACCAAAACAGCCGAAAAGTGAAATTCAAGAGTCTATGCCACTTCACGCCTATTAGTACTACCAAAAAGGCTCAATCAATCTAACTTGAGAATCTACAGAATAATGGACAATCGTCAACACGCAGATTGCGAAAAAGGCAGGTTTATTTCCTCCCAATGAGAGCCATTGGGACTAAGTTATTGTCTCCCGAGATCGTAACTCTGCGACTCGTACCAGCCCAAGTTGAAACCCGAGCAGCGTTCTGAACTTGATGATGACGCTACTGACTCGTGGGGACCTACGATGGTGGAAAATCTATCGGGCCGATTTCTCTCTGGAATAGTGACAATTCATCAAAAGACAAGTTTGGAGTGTGTTTGTGAAGAGAGAAAAGGGACGTGTTGAGAAGGATTAGGGTCGTTGAAATGCCACTTAGGGGTATTAATGCGAGGCAAGAGGGAGTTAGAATGACAAGGTTTGCCTTCCATTTTCAAACCTCTTTAACAAGGAGAGTCAGAAATCACAAATGAGAAATTTGTTTTAGAGTTAAAAAATGTAAAAAAAAAGTTTGTGTTCCATGCAGTAATTGGAAATTGGCGGTCACATGCGAGATACGCAGGACAACCACGGGCACTTGAGATTCACTTCTAAGTCATGCTTCAAGCATCATTACAAGACCAGGGCAAACGCAGGGAGGAGAAAAAAAAATTGTTTTCAATGACATGTGGAAGAGCTCGACGGATTTCATAAGCTTTAAATTTTAATCAAGGTTTACAATTAGACAAAATTCAAGTACCGTGGAGTATTCCTGAATGGTAGCAGTAGTACTTCTTGCATTAATGTGAAGCAGGATTTCAATTGAATGAACCGCATAATTAGACTCCTGAGTATTCCAACTTGTTTGCCAAGATCATATTGTTTGGCCAGAGCCCATATCAAATATAAGGAATACAGCATATTCATATCAACAAGATAATAATTGCCTTTTCGTGTTAACGTGTTTCTTTTTTCTTTCGTTCTCTGTTTAATATCCTCAAAAGATCAATTTTTACATTTATTATTGGTGCACCACAATTACTAGGTAGGCAATGTACTATATATGTCTACATGCTACACAGGCTGAGAGATTTATATAAGTAATTCTACTGATTACTTTCGAAGAACTTATACTGACAACCCCAAACCACTGATCATCTTTACATTTAAAGTAAGACGTGTTGTGTCTAAGTACTTCTGTGACTACTTTCAAACAACTTATACTGGTAACCACTGATAATCTTTACCTTTAAAGTAAGACATGTCTTGTGTCTAAGTAAGACATGGCGGTCGCTACATAAAGTTACTGTTCATATTTGGTTTATATTCCAGTAGTTTTCAAATTTCCACGTAATATTGTACGAATCTCAAAGAAGTTCCAATACTATCAAGGCTTAGCAGTTATTAATAGAAATTCATTAACGCATATAAACAATCGATAAGCAGCAAATTTTCCTTTGAAACAATAAAAGTAGGCCAAGAGTCATTCTTGACACTGATTTGACACCTTTTTGGTATCTAATTAAGCAGCCAAATGGAGAATATAATCTATATTTTTCTTTATCAGTTACCAAGGGACCGCCTCTCTAAAATCCAGACTGGTAATCCTAGCAATGATGATTTCTTTATTTTATTAACTTTCCTGGGAAACAGAAATTGGCTCTGAAAAGTTCTCATCGGTTTGAAGGTACAAAGCAATAATAATATTTTTTTTTTAAAGGTTTTTGCCATGGTGTTATTTATTATTATCAGTTCATTAATCATTTTTCATAATTAATATCTATACTTGTGAGATGTCTTTAACTTTTATTGTTCACTATATTTCATTCTCTCCTGATTACTATCACCATGACCAGCCCGTACATCTGCTGAAGTTGGGTGTTAGATAATATTGCAGCAAAAAAACTTTACTTGGTAGGCAAACTATGTTGTGCACTATACCACCAAAGTCGCACAAGAAATGATGAAGTTATAACACCACCCACTTTGAAATTGAAACTTAACAAAGAGAAACAAAAATATGAAATGAAATTAATTTTGTGGGATGCAAAATTTCTCTACAGGATTAAATTATTTCTTAATTTTCTCAAAAGAATCAACCAAATGGTTGTTGATCACTTCGATTACTTTACTTTCGATTCAGAAGTATCCAATTATATGTCACAATTAAATGACTTTGTAGGAATAATGATACTTGTGAATCGAAACAACACAAAATACAGTATTGAAGTTCAAACACTTGTACAGTTCTATGTATGGTAATACCAGATTCGAAAATACCATTAATAAGGTATTAAACAACCTTAAAACACAACAACCACAACAGAACTCTCATTAACCAGGTCTTTCCGTTAATCCTTACAATGTGACAGAGTTCTTTAATTCCCTCCTTCTTGCTTCTTCGATTTAGTTATTTATTATTCTCTATCTCTCTCTCTCATTCTCTCCATTTTCTTTCCTGGCTCCTAACATCCGATAACTTTTAAGCGCAAGGCAATATAAACAGACCTTAAATTCATTATAAGTGAACTGTGCTGTATGGTCGCCAACGCTGCAGCTATACCAAACTAAACGATCCAGTTATAAACGGGAAGGATATTAAGTCGATATAGATGCAATCAAAACTTTCCTTCGATAATCCATAAATCGTCTCACCCAAACCCAAGATGTAAGGGGAAATAATAAGGACAGCTAGAAAGTTTTACCAGAAAAAAAATGGTTAATTGGAAGTGGGGTAAACGACCTAGCTACTACTACACACACTCACCGCATCTAAACAGCTACTCTGTTGTGTCACTGCAGTTCAAAGAGGGGAGAAAGGCAAATATTGAGAAAGCTTTCTCTAAATGGTGCAGTCGGCCACTCAAAGAGGCAGACAAACTGCTCGGAGGAGAGAGAGAGAGAGAGTTCCTACAAGTGATGGAGATGATGGGATTCAAGAAAAAGAAGAATGCCCTGTGGCAGAGGCAAGACTTTGAGAGCTTCTTCATCCACAAGTATTGTTTGTCATCCAACCACTTGACTGGAGTATTTATCCCTCTTGAACTCTTAAATGATCTTCAGACAAAGAAACGATACTTAAGGCCCGAGAAATCGGGCATCATGCTTTAGGATGAAAGAATCAAAATTAAGTCAGAGTCAAACTAAGAGTAAGTATATCACTGAAAACAACGGACAAGAGTTTGCTGAGGATGACTTTATTCACCTTGATGAGGAATAACACCCGTAAGAGTTATAAAGTTTTAAAGGATGGGCTCTGAAGATGGACGTGTTCATAACAATATTTAGAGGGTGAAGTGGTATAATACATTAAATGATTAAAATCTTGAACAGATTATAAAAACTGATTTAACATATAGTAAACACAGACATTGGGTATCAACTGATAGTTTTCCTCTACAATTTCTTTTCTGAGGCTTCAAAACCTTTGATAACTCGAAAAGTTTCAATTGGTAGTTAAGAGTTTTCAACAACAACAACAACAAAAGAAGAAAAGAGAGGAAGAAATTTATAACCAAAATATGATTATCCGTACCAGTTTGGATTTATTCCACAATTTGGTAACCATAGTAACTATCAATCATACTCCTTCTCTTTATGCAAACTGCTAAAACCGTTGAGCTCAAACCCCACCTAATATTAATCCATTAAACTGCATTATCCAATTTTCTCCATCCTTCCCACCCCCTGCCCCCCCCCCATCCCCACATTCTCTGGCTTAGAATGCAAGCAACTCCAGGAAGTAAAGTCTCATTTTTTCTTTCTTTAATTTTCTGCTTTGCCAGAGATAAAAATTTCATCGACAAAATTATTTCTAGAATCGCATGAATCGAATTCTCCCTTTTTAAGAATGTTTCTTCTTCTTCTTCTTCTTGACCTATGATTAATCCGTGATTGCCAAGAGAAAGTCAGTCTGCGAGTTTCATGGCCTGGTGACTGCGATGAAAGGTCACTCACACCGAGCGACTCTCACTCGCCTGGCTTAAAGCAGGATTTACAGTTTATTTGAAAGAAAATTTTTCATCATTTTTTTTTTTCCTTTTTTTCTCAAGGTGTTGGGTAACTGAGCAGAGCTAATCTGTGAGCATTTTCTACACCCTGAGGTCTTATTTTGTTGAAGCTAGTTTGGTTCATCATTTTCAATATTCACACTCAATCAAGACTGTAATTACTGGTTCAGACATCATATGACCTTTACTGATGAGTTTAATCGAGATCAAGACTTCTTGTCTACTGTAGATAATTTCTGCCTCTTCATTAAAAGAGAGAAAAAAAGTTGAGAAAAGTATCATCATCACCAACCACCATCATCATCACTTGGAAAGTTGCGACAATAAACACTAAAATCGATAAAATTTGACAACCTTTATACTCAAAAGTCCAGTCAAAAGCAACAATTTTTGCTAACATTCTCTAAAGTTAGGATTTGCAACAACAAAAGAAGAAAAACAAAAAAAAGTAGCACATTAGACACAAGTTTGTAGTCTCTCAAAATTACTGATATGAAAGATGTGATTATCACTTTTGTTATAAACTGGGACTTCTTTATTCTTTATTTGTTAAGTGTTTAATTCCTTTAAGATCCTTAATAAATATTTCCTGAGCTTTCTATTATATCATTACATAAGTTTCAACCCAATCAGGGGTGTTCACTACAAGTTTAAACCATATTACTGTAAATATTTCATTTCATTCATTTATTTGTGTTTTTTACATCAAGGTTCAATGGGTAAGTCAAATAAATAAGAAATAACAGATGTGAAAAGAAGTGATCTAAACACCCCTTGTGGGCTTACCTAGCAGAAAACTCCCTGATAAACCAGTTCTGTTATGCAATGTAAGAAGAACCAACCATAATTTATAAGATTAATTTTGAATAAAAATAAGCAAAAATTATCGAAGTTATTTTTACAGTGTAAGACAGTATAAACAGAGGTAGGCAGAATGAAAAAACGTTATCGATGGAGATTACAAATCATTTTAAAAATTCAAAACTGTGAATTGTTAGAATTGATTGACACTTTAATTTTCCATCCTAAAGAACTGACTCAGTTGAGCCATTGAAAATAATGCAGTAAACAATTCTTTTTCTCTCTCTTTTCCTAAATACCATCCTCTTTGGATTGAAGTTCATTTGGGATTCAGTCAAGTTTGCAAAACTGTTGTCAGCAAATTTGTAAGAAGTTGACGATTATCACTTAATTATCAACTTAAGTTCCTTGGATTAATTGGATGGGAAATATCTTTAAGTTTTTGTTAAGTCTGATGACAAAATTGCCATATGATGAAAAACCTCACAACCAGCCACAATCCTATGCTCTCCAAATAAAAAAAGTTACAAAACAATATCAAAGAAGACAAGCTGAGAATGTCAAGGTGCTCATGAAACAGATTACTAATACAAAACCTGTACTCTACTGTGTGAAAGATGAATATATATACTTCACTACTGAAAAAATGGTTTTGTTATTAAGTTGAATTAGGTTGAAAAACCAATTAAATTTTGAGTCTCAAATGTTACATTTCATTTATCTGAATTTATTTCACCATACATGACAGATCTCTCAAACTTGTCTTTCTTTTTTATCTTCTGATTTCTTAAAGTTAGTTTTCTCTCACTGTTGGAAACGAAAACTGTGTTAAACTAGTCTTCTCTTCATTATCTAAATGCATTGTCATATCAGTATTAGTCTTACACTGCATAAAGATATACACGAAGACTTATATTACGGCAATATATCTTTTTTAAACTGCATTTCATAATCATCTGACAGATCTAATAATTACAAGACTAAATTAAAGGTCAATTCTTTGTTCAAACTCCTTGCTAACCTCTACATGTATAACCACTGATTCTTATTTTTTTAATCCAATAACCAAACTTGATTCATCCCAACTTCAAAGTTTATCAAATGACCAACATGCTAGCTAGCATTCTAAATAATCCCTAGGAACAAATTGACCTCAATTCCTTTTCATTTATTTTCTCTCTCTCTCTTACTCTTTCAAACAAGTGTCAAGTCAAGACTATTCATGACTACTCAAAGATGAATAGCTCCCTCTATTCAAGATTGAGTTTTCTAATCCACACACAACCCCTGGGGCAAAATTATGGCTATAATTACAAGAAATATTATCAGGGTGTCCAAAACATAGAATAGAGTGTTTTAATTGCTCACAGGGCATGTTTGTAATTTCAATTCTTTTTGAGGAAAGCCTCAACTGTCCTTGAAGAGGTGTTTCACAGTAAGTGAGAAGGGACTGATAAAAAGATTGTCTCTTAATGAAAAGGTGAGGTATTGGCAATCCAAAGTACTCTTTCTTCCTCTCTCTATCTCTCTCTCCCTCTAATTCTTTTTAAGGTAATTACATCACTGCTTAAAGAGTATTGCTATATTTGACAAAAGGTTAGCATACAGTTAATGCCATCGAAAAAGAATGGCTATTGAGCATTTTAAAGAAATTTGCATTTACTATGTTTATCCTCTTTGTGTCAGTTTTTAATCTGTTTCTACGATTTACAGAAAATAATAATAGAATTTTTTTTATTTGATACAACATTTTACTACCATGCTTGTTATAGACCATAGAAGCTTTCAAAGCTCGCTCCCCCCCCCCCCCCCCTGCGCTTCATCACTAGAGGACGACTTCAACACCATCAGTAGGTAGGTTAAAGGGGTCAAGTCTTTTATTATCATCTCTGATGATATGACAAACTACACAACTATTCCATTATGATGATCATTAACATGGCAGAAAAGCATGTAAATGGGCCAATTAACAACAATTATTTTGAATGACAAAACACAGGCACAGCAACTTCTACTGTTTTAATTACTAAACAAAACTAGTCACAAAAATAAAATCCTCTACCATCCCCTTGACTTCACCAGAGAAAGGAATTTTTAGAACAGTATCAATGAGCTTCAAGATCCAATCACCACAACTCTCCTAAATAATAATAATATTGGTCTCTCTTTCTCCCTCGGCCTGAATACAAGGCATTCCTCCTCTTCCAGCCCAACAGTAAGTACCAGTAGGAGGACAGTATTATTGGTCATTCACAAGTAGCACCAGAGCCAGAGATCTGATCTCTCTGATTTTATTGACAGTGAATAAAGATATAGCCCCTTGCTATATCAAGAGATCATAAATTTTGATTATAAAACAACCACAATTTCCCATTTGTCCATCCACAGTCTATCAAAGGGAAGTACTCACAACCTCGGTGTCTGTGACCTCTGTAGAACAAAACAGAGGGAGGCAGGGAGAATTTAGGGAAGACTGTCCTCTAACAAGAAACAGAGGGAGGAAGCAGGGAGAATTTAGGGAAGACTGTCCTCTAACAAGAAACAGAGGGAGACAGGGATAATTTACGGAAGACTGTCCTCTGACAAGAATTCCAACTGTTTGTAACTGCAGAAAGTTTTAGATGGGATTTCATCTTCAGATAAATGTAGGCTGGGGTTGCATCCCATTCTTAGACTGGGGTTATATTCCATTCTTAGGCTGGGGATATATTCCATTCTTAGGCTGGGGTTATATCCCATTCTTAGGCTGGGGTTGTATCCTGTTCTTCTTGTTCTTAGATCTGAGAGCTTGATCTATTTTCTACTGACTAATCATCTCTTTGATGTGGTTAACAAACTAAAAGACCAAAACAACGAGAGTATGAAAAGATTGGTTCCCAGTGAATATTTTAAAGATATATCACATTACCCAAAGTAGCAAGATTTACTTTAATTTTCTTGCACTCCCCACTTCTGGGGATGGGGCAACCCCCTCTTCTAAGAAGCTTGCTTTAATAGTGAATACCTTCCCTGTGCTTCTTCCCCTCATCACTACCCCTATTTGCTCTTTAAAATCCCCTCTGTTGATTTGGGAACCATTTACATAAACTTTGGTTGATGTTCATTTTTGGGAGGAGTCTTAGGGGAGGAGAGAGATACATTTCTTTTGGTAAAGTGGCTCAGATGAAAAATGGTGCTATCAGTTTAAATTTTGCCAGTTTATACAACTTTGCAGGCATTCTTTATAAAAACTGTAAGCTCTTTGGAATAAAGTCTGAAATTTTTTGGAGAGGGCAAGACATTCCCCCACTCTGCTGCCCCCCTCCCCTTTCCACTCTATTCAACGGCAATATCAA
Source organism: Apostichopus japonicus (assembly GCF_037975245.1). NCBI lineage: Eukaryota > Metazoa > Echinodermata > Holothuroidea > Aspidochirotida > Stichopodidae > Apostichopus > Apostichopus japonicus. The sequence continues at coordinate 20,197,165 of NC_092565.1, forward strand.
CCTCTGCGTTTTATTTGCCATGGGAGAGTGGACTTAATGCATCAGTAACCAGACGATCTTGATGGAGCTATGATACATCAAAGTTCTCCATCCTCACCAAACCAATAAAGTGATACACTTTCACAACAAGACTGGGATAATTGCAAAATACTTTCAAGCAATTAGATCATTTTACCTGATTCTGAGATGGTCATGAAAGTTTCAGGACTATAGCTCTATAATCTTAAGAAATCCAATCTGAAGGTGGCGAGGGGGGGGGGGGGAGGGTGTATATTTTGCCAACCACTAATCCAGATCACATTTTTCAAACATTACCTCTCTAACAAGATTTCCTCCCCGTAAAACCGTGATATTTTTCTCCGTGCAACCGTGAGGTTAGATGCACTTTTCCCGGTGGACCTAAACCTGAGAGTATCGAGCGCAAGCAAGGAAAGCTGTGAAAATTCACTCGCAACTTAATCCATGCATACACGCTCCAAGAGAATCCAATTAAAAGCAAAGAGTGCGAACTAACCAAGCAATCAGCCTGTCACCTTTTTGAAAGGCATACTTGCTCACCGATCTAACGTAGCTAGCCCGTTTCGTAAGCTTCTCAACAGATATACCTGTCGGACTACTGTCCTGGCAATGCTTCTCCAACCGGAAAAAATCTGGGCAAGGGGGCTAGAAGATAGTTGATACTAATTTCCACCTGAGAAGAATGGAATCAATTTGTCTTTTATTTTTTCGTCTTTTTTCTCCAGATCCCATTCTTAATGCAAATTGTGAGAGTCCCGTTAATCGCAAAGTTTGCTAAGAAACATGGTACATGACCGTGAATGAACTTTTTTCTTTCTCTTGGACTTCTCTTCCCAATTTTTTTTTTCTCTTTTCATTTTTTACTTCTTTCTTTCTTTCCCTTCCATCTTTCAAAATGGAACTTGCAGGGGAGAAAAAAAAAAGGGATGAAGGAGAGGGAAGGTAAAAAAAAAAAAACATCATCGCTAACTTTGGTTATTGTCAAAACTCCCTCACAAAGAAGCAAATAGAAAGAGGGTTCAACGTCCTTGCAATTTTTTTTTTTTTTTTTTTCCTTATTCACCCAGTCCCCGACTTCCAACAAGAAGCTTAACTTTTTTTGGTAGGTAAGGGAGACGGCTATGACAAATTGGGTCCTGTAAATCCACACTACGGAACTCAAAAAGAATGAATGGGACTCGATAAAGGTACAAAAGCCTTAAAATAAACAGCCTATGGGCTTCTAGTGTGAGTGACACATGGTAGCAGGACCATCATTAGCTTAAGCAATATTGACAAGCAGGCATGATTTTTACAGGAATACTGGGATGGAAAGCGGAAAAAAACATCCATCACTGGTAAATAGGTTTATCTCTTCTTCCTGTTAGTCTGGTTTTGATTCACGGATATGGCGTAAAATTTTATGAGAAAAATTAGAAAAAGAACATTTGCTTTCGCTCTTACTTCATCTACACAGTCGGTATCGTAAAATTCAATGTCGATGTAAAAATTAATGTATCAGCAATTAGCAAAAGCTGAAATCCTTCTTCAATTCCTGCCGATAACCGTTCCATTGTTTTAAAATCCACGATTATTTTAAATCTTACCCTTGAGACCCACTCAGAGCTTTAATTTAGTAAATTTACTATGCTGAGGGGGAAACCATTAAAAGCTTTTGCAGACAACATAATTTTGATGCATTTGCAACATTTTCAGGGTATATCTTTGATTGATACTAATATCAACTATGTTCTTATTAAAGATTGATATTTAAAACAACAGATAGCCACAAGTTACAGCAATATCATCACAACTTAAAATAGCCTCAGTTTGATATGCCAGATATCTAGCAAACCTGGCTACTGTCATCAGGTGATTCACAGTTAATTATTAACTAATTACATAATTAAGGAAAGAAAATAACATCAACTCCATCATATATGCTACATTATACACCAGTAACTTTCAGTGAGAAATTATCTTGATGGGCAATGAGCACTTTCATATTCTTTCTCCTCCATTTTATTTCAAAACTGAAATATTATGGGGTATAATATGGATCCAGTTTAATATAAGTTTTAACTACACCAATTCATGAACTTACGTTCGCACTGTGAAATCAAAAGTGTAAGTAAGTATTGACGTTTTTTGATAACAAACCGACGTACACTTGCTGTGGCAGTAAAATTCTCATTTATCTTTTCTTAACATGGAAGACCAGTGTTAATGAGTACAATGAGGAACATTCTTAGAACGATGAGTTGTGACTGTTGCATAAAATCATGTTAAAAACGTCCTGAAAGGATTTATCTTTTACACATATCATTGCGATATCCTGTACTCGGGAATTTATCAACAAAGGGGACTTTTGACTTAAATTCATATCCTCGCTAAGCTTTTCTTGGCAGAGTATATAGTTTAATTAAACTGATCTGTATTATAGACAAACACCAAACCATATCATCCCTATGACTATGTCAAGGTTAATGTTAATAGGTTGCTATGGCAATTTTATAGAGTTACATGAACTATTAAATTTGAAATAAGTCCAATACACACACACTCACCCCCAATCAAACTAAGAACCCTTAACCCCATCCATGTCAACAACAGACTTGTTCTATCTTCTCTTTTCCATTCCCAGTCACTGCCTATCACCAGCTCTTCTTACATAAGGGAATTCCAAGGTTACCATCAAAACATGACATTGTTTTCAGTTGCCAGGTATTAACCTCTCATCACACACACTTAACCTTGTACAAGTTTTCTATCCATTCTCTGTATCTTTTTACATTCCCCAACTTTTCCACCTTGAAAAAATATTACAGCTTCAGCTATTTATCCCACATAATAAACTTCAAAATTTTGCCCCCAAAATTGGAAACCAAGTTGAAATAGAATGATAATATGAAGAAACTTGAAGGTGAAACAAGAAAGATGGCAGGCAGAGAGAGAGAGAGAAAAAGAGAAAAGGGTAAAAATTATGCCCTTTTTTTCTCCCCTATTAACAGTCTACTTGAGAGAAAAGGATCAAAGAAGATCACCAGACTAGCTTTAGAGAGGTTTGACATTTGACCTCAGACTGTTTCTTTGATGTGCCAACAGTTAACTGAGTACACTGTGCATCATCAGCTGAGGCTATAAACCTATAACACAGCCCAAACCTCTTTGTCCCCTCGGAATACTTAGGAGAGGGTTAATGCCTGATGACAACTTGACTTATTCCTTCTGCTTCTGTCTTTTCTAGCTACCAAATTTGGCAATTTATTCACTATAAAACTCCACCACTCAAAGGGAGCGGAGCGAAGCCAGGTAGCAGACGCCTGCCCCATTGCCGAGGGGGGGGGAGAGAGCAAGAGGGGTGGTGTAATTGTGCTAGTTGAGCTAATCACAGTCATGTGCTTGTATCTATAGCTTACTCTATGTCTATTAGTCATATCTCCATTTAAAGCAGCGACAGAAAATGACATGACATGATAAGAGGAAATAATTAATTCCATTATTCCTTCAGAACACAAAGGACATGGATTAATCATGAGAAGTCTGGGAAAATTCAAAAGAGCCAAACCCACTTTTTTTTTTTTCTTTTGATTTCATTTAAGCATTGAACTCAATATCTTGTAAGGTATCTCTACACAAAAACGATGGTTTACATTTGTACACTTATTTTGTATATATATAGTTCAAAATCAAACATAAAAAACATATAAATTTATATTCTCTGTTGACTTTCGCATTTAAATATTTTAAAGCTCGGTTGTTTCATAAACTATTCCATTTACTCGCACCCCAATAGTCATTGAAAACACCTTTGGACCCCGTTTGCCAGCTGTGAATGAATGCTTCTGTTTATAAATTTGTTGTTTACACCCCCTGGAGTCCTTCCTACTACCCACACTGGTAGGGGTAGGAAGATAAACCTTAATAAATTACAACTCCCATGTGAGCCATTTAATATTGTCATTTTATGCTACTAATACAGCATACATATATAGCTAATTACAATGCATGGTTCTCTGTTGACACAAGTTTCTTTTTCTTCCTTTTTTTGGTCATATTTTGAAATACAAACAAACAAAATTTTGTGACAAGTTTGTGCATCTCAAGAAAATGTGTGCGTAAATATTCCATTTATAAAATATCCAGAACATGCATGAAAATTATTAAAAGAAAACCAAAGATTTTGTTAATAATTCAAAATTCATCAAACAGTATTGGTATTTATAATTTTACACACTCAAAAAATCTTCTGATATTTTCATATATTCAAGTTGCTTAATTCCTAATTTTTCTTCACAAGTAAAACTCAATGCAGTCAATATTATTAATTAAAGTGTCGCTCATAATGATTAAATATGTGTAGTGCATAAGTAACAGTTACAGAATTAACCGTGAGTTATAAAATTCTTATAGATAAATGTTTTCAAAGCCAGTGAAATTGTCTGTAAAATTTTACAAAATTACATCATTCAATTATAGACAAACTTTTTTTCCAATAAGACAGTTATTATTATTATTATCATTATTATTATCTTTAAACATTAATCATTGGTGAGAATTGAGAAAAGTTGTGCAACAGATTTGTTTACAACAATTTAAGCCAACATCTTCCACACATTCTTTTGTGATAAATCACTTCCAAATGAATGGTACAATTATTATTCCACAGACAAAATAAAAACTTTTTATTTTTAGGTCTATATTATTAAACCAGTTTGTCCATTTGTTCGCAGGGAAAATAATCGCCAGCGAAAGAATCCATTGTTTATTTTGCCAAAAGAGAAAGTGGTTTTCAGAGCCTACCTTTAACAACTTTCGTTGAAAGCTGATGCCAACAATACAGTCTCATTATTTAGCAGTAAACAGCTCCTGGTGAATTCTTTATCTCAGAATAATACATATCCTAGCACAAAAACCAAAACTGTTACTTTCTCTCTCTGGTCTCTCTGAGCCAGTTTTAGTTCCCCTTCCACTGAATAAGGTCATATAGCAGCACAGAGAGGGAGAGACGGAAAGATTTATTGAGGCAATGCTGTGTTTTTTACGAGATACTTCTGTACCCAGGAATGACTTGGCCAGATGTGGGTTGGGGCCTGGCTGGCTCCAGCGTGACTGGCTGGCGTAAGATACCAAAATTTGCCAGGCAAAACATATGTATGGAAAACTTTTGAGACTAGTCCATCAAGAAAAGAAACCAAAAAATTGTATATTCAATTATATTATATTAAAATTGGGAATTGAAAGTGGCTTCCAGAAGATTCCTCAAAAGATAGGAGGGGAAAAAGAAAGAAAAGAAGTAACTGTTCCTTTTGAAAACCAAAGTTATTGGTAAAACTGAAGGTTCCCCAACTGTTAAAATTGCATTTCAAATGCAAATGGAAGGGACATCCCAAAGGAGTGCAACATGATCTAGAAAAGAGAGTCAAGTATAGCAATTGAGGTCTTAATTGTCTTATCTGTTTTGCAATAACATCGAATAATAATATTACGAGAGGGATTAGTGATATGTAATGACCTCCTTGTGTCTATCAAGAAAAGACTTCAAGGTTATATATAACTTATACTCCTCCTGAACATGCAGGAGAAGGGTGAAACTTGTGCAGGATTAAAATTGTTGTTTACAGGTTTTAAGAAGATGGCCAATTTTTCCCTTCCTACTGAAGCAGGATAAATTCAGAGATAAAAAGTCACACCTTATTTAAAATAACCTTGGTATCATTAAAGACTATCAAAAGAGTTTTTGGAGCATTTTATCCTGGAAACCTCTCAAACAGGCAGCTTGTCTGTTAGTTTAATGTAAAAGTAACGTTTAATTCAACATTTTGATATCTAACAAATATACGCTTTAAACACTTTCGGTGGTAGGATGAGAAAAAGCAGGGGGCATTGACCGGTAGGGTCCGGTCATAGAAAACACAGTGCAATTGATATTTTGCCATTTTGGCATTCCATAGAAGGTGACTAAAACTTCAGGGAAATTTTTTTTTCTACTTTTTTTTTTTGGTAATGATAGCAAAATTCATATAATTCAACACAAACTGAAGCTGTCAACATGGGAGAAATGAATTTTGAGAAACTTAAAAATTTGTACGTATTTATACGTATTTGTACATAATTATCCAAACTAGCACAACTTCTTAAAATACCTCAAAGCTAAACTAAGTTGGTTGTACCAACTATAGAAGAATAATAGTGTAGTCTACCTTAATCATTCAAATTCCTTAAATGTTTCTTTAGTTTCAGACAATACCAACATCTCCCCCCCCCCCCCGCCCCCTCCTTATCATTTTTTTTTAAATTATATGTATAGTTATATCCTTAGCCGCTGTTCATCTAATATCCGTTACTCAAATTTACAGCCCTCTCCATCAAAGGGTTTTGTCAGTTATTATGCCTACAACTGTCACTGCAGACTATAATGTAGTAAATCTAAACAAGAAACAGCTCTGGTGAAATGAACTTCTAGCCTCTGCTTTGTCTTGAATAAAGGTAATAAATGTTAAATAAGATTTAAAATAAACAAAACTATTTTTCCCTGATTCATTAAGTCTAATGGGAATCAATTTCTTATTTGCTTAAGTTAGAATTCAGGCCACACCCTTCATATGGTGGTACTAGCATATTTCCTCTCTTTTACCTCCTATTTCATATTTATTTTCTTCTCAGGTTTTATTTTCAATTTGTTTTAAACATATATTAAATTTTCATTTGCGTCTTTAGTTTTGCTTAAATCAGTTTTTTCTTCTTTTCTTTGGGGGGGGGGGGGGGGAGGGGATCCACAATGATGATAAAACTTTACAAAAAAAACTTACAGAACTTGAAATAAAGAAATACATGAGAGGTTAATTTCTATTATTTTGATGAAAATTTAGGAAAAAAATTACCAACATATATATTTGATTTTAGTTGTGGTTTACAAAAGTAATAAAAAAGGAAGCATGTTTTCTTTTAAAGGATAAAATTCTGTCAATATAGTTGAATTAGTCTGAGTAAACAAGCAGCTGTTTAATTTTTATGCTAGTCAGAAAAAATATTATTAAATAGTCAAAAAAACAAAACAAAAAATAACAAAAATCTATGTAATACAATATATCATAACTGTTGCAATTAAAAAAAAATTAAAATGCTAAAATAACAAGCTTCGAAACCACAAATTTTTCATTCAGCTAATTTGAACATGAAAAGACGTTTCTTGAGATTTAAACAAGCTTTTTAATCATTCCACTTGAAAAAGAATATATATATGCAATTAAAGCTCTGTCATTCAGAACTCTAACTTTTCACTGTTTTCTTCCTTATGTATATAAACATGTTTGCTCTGGGTTTTTTTTTTCTTGTTTTTTTTTTACTTTAAACAAATACAAAATACAGACAAATAAATTACATTGAGTCTTTTAGTCAGCTTTAAGAAATAGTTTCACACAATACATTAAGAATCCAATTTCAGACTCAATTAGAAACCATACCAGAGTACGAAACTAGTTTAATAGGCCAAGTACTTTCAAAACAACAGAGATTGGTTTAACCACTTCTTTTTATTCTTTCCTAACCCTTTTAAATAATACTAAATGAAAAAAAAAAATTACCACCCTACTCAATAAAATAAAATTGTTGGCAATTTATTATTTGTTTTTCTTTTCCCTATACACTCTTTGAGTTCCACTCAGGTATATATATATATAAAATAGCGACTATAAAATACTCAGACAAATTTATTTGTGCTTTGTGGAGACAATCCCCATGGTTGTCATTTGACTTGATAAAAGCCCACAAGTGTTTGTGCCATCAATGTTCCCTATTAAGGAAAACATTAAATCATCACTACCAGGTCAAATTGAGGTTTTTTTTTTACAGTCAGCCTCTCCAAACAAGCAAAACAAAAATAACAGCAGAAAAGTTTTGCAATTGTGTGTCAACACCAAAACATTTTCAAATAATTCTCAAATTTAAAGGGAGAGTATTACCAAACACTAGCTTTTAGAGTACCATGGTGGGGAGGGGAGGAGAGAGTCGATGGATGTTGCGGGATATTCGGTTGGTAAGGACAAGTTTTATGTTTCACTCACAAGTTATGATTAGAAAGCTGACTACCAGTACCATAGTTGTACAAATTACCAACACTTGACAAACAAATCTATAATTGTAGGCTTTACCATATCAAACACATGTTTTTCTCTAAAACTAAGATTTTTGTTGACTCATATTGCCAAATAAGAAACAATTTGAAGTTCAAAGAATAAATGGTTGGTAACAAAAACCTTAAAACTGAACTTAAGTCACAATTAACTGATTCACTCTTAATTGTTACCCCTAAAGTATAATAGATTCATTAAACAAAAATCTAAAAAAAAATCTAAAAATGACAGTATAACAAATGATTATATGGTATAGCTATATATTCAGACATAAAGATTCATTTATATAAAATAAAAAGGCGTCATAAATAAAATAAACATAGGTTTGTATTTTGTGTACACATAAATGTGTGAGACTCTCAGTCAAGTTCCCATACTATTACAAAGTAATTTTCTGGTACACCTTCTCTTTAAGACTAAGGAAATTTGCCTGGGTTCATTGTCTTGGGAGCTAGGCACACATAGTGATTTACTGGTGGCTGCTCACCCCTCTTAACCTTTCTGCAAAACAGTTGATGAAAACTACAACCAGGCCCTCCTCTCTCTCTCTTCTCTTGCTAGCAATTCATTTCAGCATTGCATCAAAATATTTCTAGTAGCTTGAGGGGGCATGGAAAGAGTAAACCAAGAGTAATATTGACATACCTAAACGTTTGGGTATGAATGATATCCAGTGCCTGTATCTCTTTAATTAGGTTATTTATTTGTTTTGTTTCGAAATTTTTGTTTCCCAACTATTTCTTATTCCTTAATTATTTTGAATGGCAGTGTCAGGAGGTAACAAACATGTATCATTAAAAACTTGAATTTCGGCGCTTCTGTTTACTTTTTAATTTATTAATATTGTTGTTGTTTATTTTGTGAAAGTTAGAAGGTCTGACAGTTTCGATGATACTAGGAGGATCTTCATAGGCTAACAGTTACTCACTCTATCAAGAATTGGCCTTTTTTGCAGTAGATAAGCAGTTTGCTAACAGTTCTATCCCTCTTTTTCATTATTTACATAAATGTGTATCTGTCATGCTATTGAGGAAGTATCGCCAATTTACATGCTGGAACTCCTTGAAAACTTGGAAATTGGAATGTTCATAATTTTGTTCTGTTGCACAGCACTTTTATTCATTAATATGTATGCCACATTTGGTGAAAAGTGAGTTTAAACCAATATAGTATAAATTGTTTCAAAAAACATTTTGATGAAGTTTTAATTTCCCACACAGTAATGTTACATTTGTTTGAAGCATGATCTTACATACTGATTACCAAATCATATTCAGCTAAAAGATATACATCTTTGGCATAGAGGACAGTCAAAAAGCATGTATTGTGTGTATGTCTTCATTGTGATTTGTGATTTTAGTACAGGTAAAACATGTATGGTTCCACAAGAGCGTTTCATGTCTTCTAGCATATTTGATGGCAGCACTGTTTATGGGAACGGGCAACTGGTTCAAGCGGTTGCTACCAGGTGTTGAAATTCGCAAAATTCATTAACATCGTTCTTCATTTTCAGTTCTAATTTTTATTCAAAATGATAACTACAAGAAGACATAATCAGCACGGTGTTTAGAATTATTATCTGTGTCAATTTAGCTGAAACTAAGCATACCAACAGACAATTCAGCTAAGCATACCAATAGACAATTCAGCTAAAGCATACCTATAGACTAGTCTTTTCTGCTTCTCAGTAGTAATAAAAGTGAGTTCAAGAAGTCAAAAGCTCAGAACAGCTTTAGATCTAAAATCCCCTGAATGGGCCCACAGGGAATGGAAAATCCCATTATATAATGTAACAATATAAGAAAAACAGAACCAAAAAAAAAAAGAAGATATATACATTAATAAGACAAAATTGGAAGGAAAAGAACTCCTACTTTAATAAGCTATCTATCTCTTCTGGTCGTTTAATGCATGCTGATTAGGTTATCTGTCAGAGGGAACTTTTTCTGATTTCAACAAGAGTTTGTATTGAGACTGTTAATAGATTCAAAACCAATTTGAGGCTTAACCAGACAAAGAAATCAATTTGGGTTAGTCTCTCATGAAAAGGGTTACTATTGTGATCGGGATTGGTCCCCAAAGCTTTGATTATTGGTCCCCGAAAGCAGTCTTGGTAGTCTCTCTACTAACACAGTTGGCTTGGCAGATATTGAGCATTCACTTGCTACCTTTTGTCCGTAGTATTGTTACAGTGGAATCCCTACTCTTTCTTCCCTGATCATTGTATAAAGGTGGCAGCTTAATGGGGAGGTTTCTGTAGTCATACATTGAGTCCTATCTTATAGGCATCTATGGACTCGGAGGAATCTTTTTCTTTGATGTACGCCCCAGGTATTATCACAGGGAGACAAAGTTAATGGGATTTGGAAGAACATAATAGATGTAACATATCAATAGGGAAATGCTGTTTGGTATGCTTGAAGTCTCCAAATAATAGTTCTGAAGGAGGGAGGACAGCTTAATTCTGTCAATAATGGTTCACTTCATGCCATGACCCATAGCAGCAAATTTCAACACACACTATATCCCAATTAACAACACCATGTGGATACAGTAAACAGTAGACAGCTCACCCAACGTTTAACCTGATCATGTGTAGTATCTATATATCCCTGGGACTTGTGATACAGTCTTGGCGTAACAGCACCATAACCATTTACGATTACAGTCTCGATCTAAGCTAGGGACTCCAGGGATTGAGGGTGGATCAACTTGTTTGGTTTTCATGGCCGGGCTCTATCTTGGGTGAATTTTCTTCAAAAGTGCTACATTTACATGAATTACGGCATGAGCGATGCAACTGTACACATTGTGTCGACACTAATTCAAGACAACTCAAGTATTAACAACACACATTGTGCCAGTGTGATCACATAAAAAATAAATAATTACTTTAAATGTAATGTCCAAAAATTGCCAAAAAAATGTGGGGTGGGGTAATATCATGTTTTGACCAATGACACTCATCTTTTCTTAAAGAAAATCTGTTCTGATCAGTTTCACAGGTATCATGTTTCGACCAATGACATTTTTTCCTGACAGAAAATTTTGATCAAGTCCCATATTTTACAATCACAGAATCATGCTTTTAATGGCATTATCTTTTTTTTTTTTTTTTTCTCAAAGGAAAATCAAGAGGATCTTTATGGATATCTTGAAATCCAAATAAAGTCGGAAAGCATTTTTCAAAACCGTTGAGAGCTTGCACAAATACGATCACCAAGTAGAAAACCCCAAATGATAATAATAAATTCCTGGATTCCAACCTCTCAATAATCTTATCTTCAATTTCATTCTCCATTTTTATACCTACCATTTTCTATCATCTCCCCCCCCTCCCCACCCCACCCTTCTTATACCATTTCATGCAATGTTGTTCTCTATTATATTTTTCTCCCTGCCTTCTTGAGCTATTCATTTCATTTGATTGCAGAATCAAGTTGGCATAAAGGGTTACTTCATCTTCTTTTTTTTTTTGTTAGTGCTTATTAACTGACCAGCAGGAGGAGTCGTTTCTTCCTTACTATCAACCCTATCTTAAGTGCCATGTAAACTTATCCCAGTTGAGTTGTCAAACTTCTTGATAATGTAGAGGGATAAGTTTTCAGACACTTTCCTCCTCAAGGAAATTGCTTATTGATTTTCAAACACGACGTTTAACAAACAGGTAAAAAAAAAAATAATAATAGATAAATAAATAAATGAAAGGGAGAATCTTTTTTTCTTTTTTCGATACAACACATTTTCATGAGGAAAAGGAAGCAAACCCACAAAATGAAGAGAAAAAAAATAGAGAGAATATTGGCAAAATGTCTCTGGGTTTAATGATGACACATCATTTTGTGTGGTATGACATTCATAAAAACAGATGGATTTGAACTAAGATAAAAATCTTTAGGATGTCACTTCAGTTTGAAGATGTGCTTCATGTTATACAAACAGATGTTAAGAGGCAGAATAAATCATCTCTTCATTGTGTCATAGGATCCGTTAAGCGGTGATTCAGGAGGGTGATTATGACTTTTGACGAAGCTGTAATGGGATAACAAGATACTAGGTAAGGGATGGGGATAGATGGAGAGCTTTCACAAAGGGCAGGGAGAGTCGTCTGTGTGTGTGTGGGGAGGAGGAGGGGTGGTATAATACCAAATGTGAAGAGAAATACACCAATATTAACCCAGCAATTAACACTAGTAAATGTAGGCTATACCATATGTTTTGTCTTCCAAAAGTGTTATGAGGGAAGTTCGAATTAATCCCGCGTCTCTTAAATTTATTTCCTTTTTACCTATAAGACCTCTTCATGTCAGAAATACAAGAAAATAATTCTGAAGCATTTTTCATAGCTTTGTACTTAAGTTGCTTTGTACTTGAGTTGCTTTGTACTTAAGTCCCTTTGTACTTAAGTTAATGTTAAATGTTTACATTAACCTACATCCAAGTCCAATGAAGGAAGGTGTCTCTGCACATTACCTTCAGTTTCTTATTTCAAAGTAACAATTAAAATTAGAGAGAAGATTAAAAAATTATGTTCACCAAATATAAGCGCCCGGGTGGAAACAAAAATGCTCAGCGATGTCAGATATATTGACAAGTTAATTAAAGGGAAAAACTTTAAAAAATCTATTGTGGGATTTGATGTGAGGACAATTAAAGTAATTCTTTGGACATGGAATTCTATGCTATGAAGCCCTATGGAGATGACTAAACCATTACATACTCACAGTGGAATTCTAATATTTCCAAACAGATCAACATGAATTAATCTTGAGAGGAATTCCAAAGGGAAGCAGCAATTCAGAGACATCTTGTTTATGATTCATTTATACCTTAAACTATTTCCAACCTTTATCAATAAAGAAACTTGCCTTTTTATCTCCAAGTTTTTATCACTAATGTTCTCATTGGAATTTAAAGTTTGTTTTATTCTGTCTTGACCTTCTTTCAATTCTAACCACAAAAGTACTTTTTAAGTATGAATGTCTGTTTTTTTTTTACCCAGATTTAACTGTATTTATATCGTGGGGGGGGGGGGGGAGAGAGGGGTAACCACAAAGAAGCACACCAACATTGAATTACTATGGATGACAAAATACAAAAGAAATCAATGCTGAAGCCATGTATTTACAAAGGAAGTTAGAGCTGTTGGTATAAACAATATTTTTTTACTTATGTGAACTTTTTACTCATACCATATTGCCCCCCTTCCCCCTCCCCCCCCCCCACCTCAATATCTGCCATGCAATCTCCATGCTTAATGAAGCTGGCCAAGACTCTTGAAAAATGCATTATTCAAAATTTATGTGTTCAAAATTCAGTACTGAAAACATTCAGAAGTTGAATTAAACATGTCAATCATAATTCCATAGAACTGTAACTTCATGATAACAACAGTAGTGAAACAGAAAATAAATAAGTTAAACCTTTATAAATAACTAAAATTTATATGTCAAACTTTTCTGAACTGTCACTGCTGCCAAACCAGACCAAGTAAATAAAATATAAATATATATATAAATATATATATACCAAAAAGTTTTAAAAATTCTCTTTTAATTTGAGAGCAGTCAGAACAATCAGATTATGAGAAAACGATGGATTCGAAGTCAGGAGTCAGAAAGTTGTAAAATTTCCACCTTCAACAATTCATATCATAAGTTTTATCTTTTCTTTTCAGATCTAAAATTCTGAAAGCTATTTTTTCATTGAACAAGTGACAAAATTTGATAATATTAACTTCTTCCATGGCACTTTTTAGATCAATGTTTTCATAACCTCACACTTTTCCACAATCTGTTGTCGTTTTCCATTATGCAAAGTTCCTGAGGAAGTGGCAGGTCCCATCCCCCTTGTGTACAGCCGCTGAGTTAAAGTGTCAAAATATATGATACAGCTTTCATGTCAGAAACTCTTCCATGTAAAAATATCCCCGCACTTGTCGTGGTATAACCCTGCCCAAAGTTTGATTGATGCGGCCTTTTGAAAATTCAGTAACCTGAATAAAACAGCTTTAACTGACAGATATATTAAATGCATACATTATTCTCTCATGTGTCAAAAAGAATCGAGGATTTTTTTTTTTTTTTTTTTTTCAATAACTTTCAACAAAAAAAGAGCTGGAATTAAAGCAGTCTTTCTCTAAATAAATGAGGAAATTAAATTAAAAACAGTCAAGTGGCCATCAGTTTCTGCAAATTACATTATAATTATTAACGACCAGTGATCTTAGCATCTGTATCTCCCGTCTCTCAGAATTAGGTCGGTATTCCAAGAGATGCTATAGTCAGATGTACTACCTACACCCAACCCAGCCAGGTAAGAAACATGACCAATGGGGTAACAGATATGATATCCCATGTTGCACCCATCATACTACCCTCCTGTTTTCAAATATAGAGCAACCCTACAATGGGGGTGGGTGACATCCCCTGGGGCAGTTTGGTTGCATTAAGCCTGTCACTATGCATTGGAGGCCCCACTGAGCCTGACAACTGATGAGTAAGAGCAAGTGCAAAAATCTTCACAAATTTACCCTGGAGAGCAAAGAGGGTTGTAAGACCATGACAAAACTTGTCAAAACTTTTTCCCTTCAACTTCTTGGTCAAGACAAATAATTCTTCTTCTAATAGTACTTTAAAAAACTTGGCATGTAAAAAACCGAGAAAATTACTCCCTCTGAATAGAAACTAAATTGTCCATGTAAAGAGGGGAGGGGGTTGCAGGGAATCATTCATGTGCTAATTTTGTCTGTCCGAGCAAATCGAAACAACTGTAGCTGACACAAATATGCTTCTTTAATATTGATGGTCTCCGAAGTTAAAAACATTACACGTTACAGTACTTTCTTGGATGCTCTGACCCTCCTGATAATTCCCAAACACTCAAAGACGACGACAGTCAAATATTTTGACGAATTAAAATGTCGTTTGGAGGGAAAATGCCTTTGCAGGTGACATAGTGTAATAACAATTGCGAGATATTTCAGAATAAGTGACCGTTGCATGACTTGCTTACATATTTGGAGGGGGGAAAGGACAACATTAATGATCTTTAAACTCACAACTTTCACACACTTTTCACTCACAAAAAAAAAAACCCAAGGAAACAAAGACAAGAATACAAAGTTTGTTTTCATTACAAAATATTTGACGGATTGAAATCATCTCCAGACTATGGCTGCCTAATGCAGCATCTTATCTTTCGAGTATTTCGCGGATATAACTTACCCTCTGATTACTACGCCCGGACGACGACGATGTCTCACCTATAGCTAATTCAGATTTTCATTGCAAAAACATTAAGTTCAAGCGTTATCTCAAAGCCTTGCAACACCTCACTGATTTGCATTAAACAAACAGGGTCATGAACCAGTCTTGTCTCTACCATGACTTCATTTTGTCTTATCTTTGAAACGAACTGGTTTAGGAGACGCAATCGGACATGATTTACCACTCTCACTTCCATGATGATTGCCTTTGTTTGCAAATTTCTGGGAATAGATTTTGTTCTATTTTCTTTTCTCTTTCTTTTGGCCCTTCTTATTTTAACAGGCTAGTTGGAAGTGAATTTTTCTTTTTCTTTTGTGTCCCTGAACTTCTTGTAAGGTTGAAGAAATGCATTTTGGGATGAAAGAAGTTCATGGTACAACTTGTTTAGACTACTCCTTATTTGGGCAGTTACTCACATTTCATTCCAATATTGCAAATTACGTGTACATGAACTAATATAATGAAATATTCACTATTAGGATTGTAAACCATCGTGGCCAATTTAGCATTTATCTAGCAATTTTGGTGTTACTGCATATCCGTATTATAATGAAATATTCACTATTAGGATTGTAAACCATCGTGGCCAATTTAGCATATATCTAGCAATTTTGGTGTCGCTGCATACCCATATTCCCTTTAAACGTCTGTATGTTGCAGTGCTGCGAGGGATGTCAACAGTCAATGACAGTACCTATATATATATATATCCCATGACATGGTGAACATTCATACCAGGTTACATAATTCAGACAATAATCACATACCACTTGGGTCAATAACCCTAACAGAAGTACCCAGGAACCTTGTTTATGCCACAGTCAAACTCCTACTGTCTCTATAAATCACAGACAGGTTTCACAAACTATAAATGCCCATCTATAACTTGTCAAAAACAATCAACTCCTCAAGTTGCAAACAAAAGTATAAAAATATTTGGGATAGCCCAGTTATAAGTTCACTTGGCTCACTTGGTATCATCCATTCCCTCCCTCTGTTGAAGAGGTTTGATCGAGGATGGATCGTGCCGTCCGTGGGTTTTCCTCCTCCTCCTCCACTAGTGGAAGTCAAAAGTAGTTATTAATCCAAAAGATTATCTCATTAGCATATTCAATATACCTTCATCGTCAAGGAATTAATCATTCTGTAATGTATTTCATGTTAAAAGGGAAATGTGAGGAAACCTTGAGAAGAGGTAATCTAATCACACTTATATTAGGCCCAATACCTTAGAACTGTATGATTTGGCACTATGACAAATCGAAAGTGACATGACACAAAACTGCAGTAAAATAAGAGGTTAAAATGGCAGAAGAAATCTCTTCCGAGAAAAAACTACAAGTCTTCTACCTCTAAAATGGTTTTAATCATTACATGCAGGGGACTGAAGATGATCATGCGAGTGAACATCAATCATGCTGGGGTATATCCATATATGTTTTGTAAACTGGGGTAGGCTACAGTGTGATCAAATATATTTGACACAATAGCTGATACATCCATAGGAGTAAAAGTAGTCTGGAGAGCTCTAGTATATTTCACTAATATTGAAATGTTGTTCTTTACTGCGATTCTCTTAATTTCACAAACTTGCCACACCGGGTCACTGTCAGTTAGAGGATGCACTAAAGGATATCACTTGCAGTGGTTTGCCTCGCCCTAGTCGCCTAGAACCCTCATTGCTCTCACGTGACTAGATGGTGTCTTTGAATAAAATGTCTCAATGGTGTATCTTTGAAACATTGTTTTTTATTTATGTCTTGATATTTAAAGTAGCATACTGAGTTTTGAAAAAAGAAAAAAAAAACTATAAACTATAAAAGGAAGATGTTCCTTTCAAAGAAGAGTATTAGAGTAGTTCCACTCAAAAGTGGGATTTTTGTGACATGGTTTTAATGGAAAATGTCAAGTTTGAAACATTAATGTCATTTTTAAGTATTGAAGTTTTGTTTAAAACGATCACCTCAGCTGTTCAAATTTCAATGTATAATAGAGAAACTTTCCTGGTGTCAGAGTCAGTACCCTTGAGGGCTTGCATATGATTCACATGGACATCGAAAGTGTCTGGGCCGGGAAAGCGCAAAGTAATCTTTGGCTAGACCAGGATTCGAATCAGTGATCAGTCAGTTCAGGATTAAAATTAAAGCTAATAAGGCTGGAGCTAAGAACTGACTGCATGAGGAAAACTTTGTAATGATTGAATCGAAGCATTAAATGAATCATTAGCCCTCTTTGAATACAGATATCAAGAGGGTGTTATCTAAGTTTGAACAACTGCAATTGTATATTTTAAGTAGTAATATATTGTTTTCCTACATGTTTTTAATGTATACATTTCCCCATAACATTTGTGTGATATGCAATTTGAAGGTTACTCGACATATTACATTTAATATTTCTCTTTGGAGTAGAAAGTTACTTTTTATTTACCACATGGTATGATAACACCAGTACACACTTGGTGCAATGTAGCAAGATATTCTCTCTACCCCCCACCACCCCCATCTACCCCCACCCTCCCTCTCTCTCCTCCCTTCCCTCCTGTCCCATGTTGTGGTTTATCTAAATACACCCAGATTCTGGCTTGTAAAACACTGCCTAGCATGTTGGTACTGATTATCTGTTGACAGGGAGTTAGATCTCTTTTCCTTTTTTTTTTTTTTTTTCAATCTCTGACAAAGAAAGAAGGGTTGAGTCCCCTGAGAGAACACACGGTATACAGATCTTGAGAACTCATTTGAGCAACCATGTAATAGAAAAAAATCTCAGCTCATACATATATATATATATAGATCACCACTATACAGAGACTGAGAGGCATACACGTAGTAAAACAACCAATGACTGTGCCGGCAAGCTGCGACCTGAAGCATAATTATCCACCATGTGCTGGACGGCGAACGAGCTTGGTGAACAGCTCAGAGCTGGACCGATGCGATGGATGCACTGGACCGTGCAAACGAATTGAGGACTCACAGGGAATGAGATAGGCCTAAGCGTAAATCCGTCAAGTGACAAAAAATTACGAAGCAGGAAACATTGCCCGGTCGTTGATCTATTGCCCTTGGGTATATTACCCTCGCTCGCACCAGCGTCACAACGCAGCACAGGAGCACAAATTTCGTCTAACATACACAGCTATTTGTTGTAATGGTAAATATCATTGCACAGCTTAGTTACAGAGAATAATGTCAAAGTTATAATGTCTCATATATATTTGTCACTTTCATTTATTAAACAAGAGCAGGAAATGATCGCATTTTAATGCAGTACATTAAATTAACTTAAAAAGTACCTTATATGCTGCAAAAAATCCAGGATGTGTGTATTAAATCATTTCTTTCAAACTCTACTCAGCAATGAGAAGTTTATATTATCAGAGTAAGATGCTGTATGCATAGCAAGAACAAGACATTACTTTCCTATGTACGTAAGCACTTTCTGATATTTAATTTTTAAAAAGTAGTATACATAATGAACAAGAGGGAATGTTTTAATCAACATTTTGAGAAAACATTATTCAGTTGAAGGGTGACATTTTTTTTCCAACAAATGTAAACTTAAAACTTATACCAAATTTTTTACAAACTTGGCTAGCTATAATTAACTGGTTTAGATGCATTGATCAAGGTAATACCACACTGCTTTAAGGATAACATTCACATACTTTGCCACTTTCCACCTAGAATGGGGTTCAACCCCCCCCCCCTCCCCCTTCCCTTGCTTATTGTAAGAATGTTTTATACTCCAAACTTTTGATAACAGTTAACCAAGTGACTGATCAAATTGTACACCCTGACCTTAATTTCTGCAACAAGCTTGTTTTGGAGTGAATCAGTGTTGCCTGTCAAAACTACTCTGGATAAAACTCTAGTGATTGGCCAACATTGACAAAGGCCTCAAAATACTGATGATTCTTCCATGTGATGATTGGATTCCTCTTCGACAAGCACGTCACAAACAAGAAGAAAAATTAAAGTAAAACAGCTGAGTAACATCCTTTTTTATCTACCAAGTCACCACTTTGATAGAAATCCTCTCCTTTTTGACCAAGTCAGAAACAATAACCTCATTAACAACCACCTCCCAAAGTCCCAAACCAAAAGTAGGATGTTAATTTTCGCCGTAACAAAAAAAAAAAATATTCAATTTGGTATTAGAGGTGGGGAGAGAGAAAGAATAAGGGAGATGGGGAGTAAGAAGAAAAGAGAAAGTAAAAAAAACCTCAATGAACCTCTGAACATTGCAAGGGTAGCCAAATTTAAAAGTTTGAGATATGATTTCAGAATTGATACTGTTTTATGGGGTAAGCTTTCTTCACAAGCCATGACATTTTACTATTTTAATTTAAAAATAAATCAAAGTTGAGCGGCAGCATCTCTCTCTTCTTCGGGCCAACAAATTAGAAGAGATTCTGTTTCAGCCTCGGGGTGAGTAATCATGGCTTACAAGACTAAGTCTACCGATTGACCTGAGGCGGGGTGAAACTCCTCTTAGGGTCCTATTCACTTGTCATCTACTGAGTCACTCAAGTTTTACTTCCTTATGCTGTATTAGAGAATTATGACATTGCATACATGTGTATAAGTGTCTTGAAAAACAATTCAACAAATCCCCTCATTATACCGACTGAGTGCTTATGATGAGGATCTGTGAATAAAGATTGTTATTGAGACAGGGTTGTGAATTTCTTTTATGGCTAGCGAAAAAACTTTCCAGTTTGCCTTCATTAAACACCATCAATTTGAGTGAAAAGTTTCATTTTTGCATAGTTGAATTTTGTCTCACCCTAGTGTCTCATATCATACCCATCATTTTTAAATATGATTAAGAATTAGAAAACAAAAGCCTGTAATACTACAGACTAAGTCGACTTAAAGTTGCACAAGGATGATGAAAATTTTGCATAAATGTCAGAGATTTATGAATCTATAGTAAGACTGCATTAGAATTGTCAGACCCAAAATTATCTGCAATTGGGTTATAAAACGGTTAAATAACTTGCCAATATGGAACTTATTAAAAAACAACAACAATGAATTTCACTTAAATACTTTGAGATGTCTAAAGAAGTCTATAAACTTGATAATAATTATTAACCAGCTCAGAAATTTTGACTACGTGAAAGACCAAAAGAGGTACAAATAAATATATATACTAAACCATACATTTAGCACCATCAAATAAATCTTGCAACTTGTTGACATATATATATGTATATATGTATATATATATATCTGTACGTTTGAAGGAAAACATCACATCCTTACTTCAACTAGGACAAGGTCCTACTGTGTGGATAAGCCCCTTAAGCTTCTAAAATTATAAAAAAGGTATGGCACCAAGAGGTAATGGTTTGTATTGTGATATAATGTGTAAAAATTTTTAACCTTAAATGGGTCACCTCCGCAGTCATTGAGTGACAGTTTGAATACCAAACTCGGTCAAAGGTGCCTAAAAACTTGTCCACCTGGAAGCACTTTTTAAAAAGCAAATCAAACACATAAAGTACAAAAGAACCCAGACGAACCCAGGAAAAATGTAGAACAATCGTATCAAGTTCACAAGAGAACATGCACCAACCTGATCAGTGACAGTATGACCATTTAACAGACAGACTTAATATCTGCATTGGGCTTTTCCCCCACCACATACTTGGTTTAATAAACTGTGTAACATATTAGACTGGTGTAGCTTAACTGGTCCTGAGAATGGTAGTAATACAGTAAGTCCATTTAGAATTGCTAATAACTGCTGCATTTTTCATATCAATGTCCCTTCTCACTTCCCCTCCCTCCTCCTCCTCTCAACCTCCCCCCCCCCCCAAGAAAAAATAGGGAGGAGAATATTTATCCACAATATCCCCCATCCATCTTTAGAAAAATGAACCAGAAGTAAACTAGTAATACACTTTTGAGAGTTTTATTTCACTCCATAAATCACAAATGATAGATGTGTACCTAAATTGTACCCAAACTTAAGAAAGTACAGTAAAATGTCTAGAATTGAATCAGTCATGTTCATGTTCTAGGCCAAAGGTGTCCAGAGTGTCACCCTGGGATTGGCAGATGCCCCCCCTCTGAGTCAAACATCTAACCCCTCATATGAAACATCCTTTATATGCGAACCATCAGTAACACAGCAGGACCACTTATCAAATGTCCCATAGCACTGCCAGTTTATTTAGACAATCATGTGCCCTGCGGTTCCACATAGTTCCTACCAGTGATGATACTAGGTGACTATAGAAAGGCAGAAAGCTTTCACGGGAGAATTTTGCTTTTCCTCCCTGCTGACTGTTTTCTCAGCTTCAAGATAAGGTCAGGAGTATAAAAGCTTCAATTTCTCTCAATTTTTAACTCTTTCCTTACATTCCAATCTCTGAAATGAAATCATTCTGCAACTAGTTAATATCCTTGAATAAACTAATACGGAAGAAATCATCTTTCCTACGTGCGTCACTATTTCACACAAAAACGCTGAAACTTTTTATAAAGTATATTCTGGCAATCAAGCTAGCCAGTCAACTCAAAGCAGTGAGGGTAGAATACTTGAATACAAATTGTCTGCTGTTGTGGTACCAACCTTCTTTTCTTCTTTTTTTTTATCTTTTAAACGAATACTTTAGCGTTTATTCCGCAAAATGACACTAAGCAACAAACTTTGTAAATGGCCCACCGAGCATTCACAGTAGCTTCCAAATGTAACTACTGTAGTAACTATCAGATCTGTCAAAACAAGCTTTTCTTAGTGACATATTTTATTTGTTTCTTAGGTAAATATAAGCTGTTCAAGAATAAACGAAGGTCCATACAAGTTTTACAGTAGCATCAGCAACACATGCATTCAATCTCCACACACTGTACCCTGATAGCAGCGATGTATAGTCAGTCCATTTTGTGTACAAACACAGTCCCATGAGAATAACGTTATTTTTTCTCTCTGTGGTGGTCGTCGTCATCTTCGCCAGTTTGCAGTTATCTATGCAATTCTCATGACAAGCTGAAAATGTACATCAAGGTCATTTCCCCCTCTGGTGAATGAAATCCCATCCATTTCCCTCCGATAGTGTTTTTTGGAGCATCGTTCTTTTAAAGGGTGCTCCGACGATCTAAGGGCTATTAATAACGCAAGCTTCTCCATCTAACATCATCGCCTCAACCTGACAGGACTTACTTGCATTATCGAGAGTTTGTCATTCATAGCTGAGATCGTGAGCACCGATGCCGCCTTATTCCAGCAATTAAATCACAGCAGATTATCCACTTGAATATTTTATTGAATAAACTCCTTTTTTATTTTTGGCTACTGGTGGTGATGTAGCCACCATTCTGTATAAACCAGTACTCATATGAGAGTACATAAGAATTTTTTTTCCCTTTTTTTTTTTTTTCCTCTTTTCGTTCCGAACCCTCCTTTTGACTTTTGCTATATCATTATAAGAGAGAGAAAAAAGAAGGAAACACTCAGTTTTGCCAATTTAACTTGACAGAGACACCAAGATATCCTTAATTTCTTCTCCTCTCTCTCCATCTTGTATTTTCAACAACATCAGAAGTGACTCCATGTATCATATCTCACCAGCCCCAGGCTTCGTACAAAACCAAATTAAGAGCCAATCAGCCGCTGGGGGGCTACAACTCGAAACGGATCAACTCACTATCAGCATGACATCGGCCAATCCAGGGAGTCCCAAATCGAACTCCCTTGAGGCTATGAAATTCAGTACGAGAGCTTGATGATGAGGTCCCATCGAGGCAAGATCTGTGTCTCCAGAGAATTAGCAGCGTCAACACCGAAGTCTCGGGCTGACGCTGAGGGATTTTGCGAAGTGTACATGAATATTTCAAAAGCCGAGATGACAGAGTATGAAAAGGTTGAATGTATACAGTCCGCAAGATGAAATGTTTGACAGTGCTGTAACAAGCCTGGAATGCACGCCCTTGGGCAATTCTCTGACTCTGGGGAACTAAGAAAACTTGCTACTCAAAGCCCCTGGAGTTCTCGTCTTACAACTCCAACCCTATCTCTCTGTGTCTTTTCGTGTGTCGTATGTGTACTGTAACAACATAAAGGTGCGAAGAGGAGAAGACTCGTTTGGACTCAGGGGAGAAATTTGAACAATTTCTCTGTCTCCTCCATCCCATGCTATAAGTGAAAAATTGGATTTAGCTCTTTCGAGAAAAAAAAAAGGTGTTGGGGAATCTCGAGAGTATAATGTTGAGGTTTGAACCAATTGCTGGATACCTGTGTGGCTTACGTCTTGCTGGGAGGCAAATTGACAAAATGGAGAATATTCATGAATGCAACCTGAGGGGAGATCATGATCTTCAATGAATGCAACATGGAGGACAAAGTTATAAATTGTGCTTCTCTTACAATCAGCTTAAAAACACTATAATTAGAAGTGAAAGTGGCAATATTTATGTTACCTCTACAGCTGTGTTAATGTTTCAATCACAGAGGGGAGAGGGCGAGGGAGAGACAGGCAAGGCTCTATATACTCCGATCAGCATATGACAAGTGAAATATTGGAGCGCCTGCTGGTTGGTATAAAATTGTCAATATGACTCCAAACCTATTCCATGCATGTCATCTCGCATCACGTGTTGGGCCGAACAAATGGTCGCAATGAATTTCCACATCCAAAAAGAGGTCACAACTTTAACGAATGTATATCCATGTCTCTGTTGTAATTGTACCAAAATGAAACCCCTGAATTGAAACTTTGGCAAGAGCAGAAACAGTCACTTATTATAAGACAAAGGACAACACCTTGTTTGCCTTTATAACTATGGTTGCAATGTTCAGCTACTCAAGGACACTCTTTGAGCGGCAATTTTTTGTCTTACAGAGTCACAACTAGATTTTGTTAGAGACTGGTTATTCCAGAATAATGTAGAAATTGAGAATATTATTGGGAAAACCATCACATGTTGTCATCTCATTTAGACATACTGCTGCCATAAATGGCTTAGATCACATTTGACATATTTTGTAAATTTCAAGTAAATAAAACATAAAGATAAAGAACAGACAACTTCACCACCAACAACCCCTAGTCCTCCCCCCCCCCCCACTGCCCACAGCCTCCCTAACTCTCTCACCTACAATTCTCTCCACACTTAAATACTGTAATACTGACACAATTATCTGGACATTTTGGCTTGGTGATCGAGAATTAACATTTCAGATGCAAATTGCAAAAATTTTGCAATGTTTTTCAAGGGGGAATATATATTGTATTACATGCAGAGATTTGCTTGTATGTGTGTATTGATCAGTGTCAATGTGAGCGTCTGCTGTACTAGGTCTCCATGGTAACGAACTTGTTACATCTATATGAAAGGTCAGGAGTCGAAAGAGTGACTCCCCTTTACCTGAATCCCAGTAGTTTTAGGAAACAGATATTATAATAAACATGGACCTGTATACACATGTAGGTCTCCTTCAATTGATGTATGCTCCATGGAAGTCAATATTAAAAGTGAGTAGTTATAATGCTACAAAAACCAAGTTCCATCATGTCTGATTGAGATAATGGATTAAGAAAGCTTAATTAGCGAAGATGAACCGTTTCCTGTGATTCATCCACGGTACAAGCAGACAAACCCATATATGACAGTTACTGTGTCATCATCCCGGTAGCTGGCTTGTACTAGATACAGTAATGTTATCTGTGTTTTTAGTAAACAAGGAAAAACAACTGTACGTGCATGCAGACAACAAGAAAAAAACGACCGTGGAAACATTTAAAGGATTATCAGGGCATGAAAATTCTCCTAATTATAATGCCAGGCAGATAATCGGGGTTATGTCATCTTTTATTTCCAAAATGTTTCATGTTCAATGTTGGTATTTAGCATTTATTTAACTAAAAGGCCATTTTGTTTATCAACTGCAACTGGACTGACGAGTCTACAATTAAAGGATGAATTTGGGGGAAATGGTAATGTTTGATATGTTTCCCAGATTATTAAAAATAATTACTATCATGCAGGTTAAGTTTTCATCTTTTATTATAACCTTTTAGATAAGAGAAATTACCTTTTTCAATCTGTTGGAGGCCTGATGAAATCAATATGGTTTCACATCATAAGCTCCTCAGAAACAATGCTCGAAAATAATGTATTAAGTAATTGATTATTAAGTAGTGATGAAATTACTTTGTCATTTTAAATATTCTATCATTTAAAATTATGTCCTATGTCCAACTAGGAATATACAACTAGCGTCCATATGATGTTACCTTGCGGTGTTCCTTTAATTTCAGAATTTTATTTTATTTCCTGTACGATAAAAACAATAAAAATTTCTAATAATATTAAATTTCAAGATGTTATGACCAACAGGAATTTGAATAAAGACCATGATTATTTTCATTGATCGTTGCATATTAAATTTGTCAATTGAAACCAATATTTGTGATTTCATTTCATTTGCATGGAATAGTGGCAAACTAAATATTTTCTACATTGTTATAGCTGTCATTAGCTTTTCCCATTGGTACTTATAATATTTGGTTCATTTGTCAATTTCATCTTCCACGTTTGAGACATCTTCTCCATCATTAAGAGCTATCAATCATCTCGTTCCAATATATTAGCATTGTTTAGTTTGTCAACTTCAAGCGCAGATCACAGCATTGTTTTTTTTCTCTCTATTTTTTCCCGTCATTTCCACTTGGCAAGGTAAACGAGTACTTCCTCACACCAAAAACTGAGCGAACTGTTATCGTGAGGGATCACCAAAACCCAGACCAGATGGATGCAACTGTTACCACTGATAATTTCAGAGTCAATGACCAGATGTTGACATTCTATAAAAGTTGTCAAAAATGCCTGAAACCTATTTTACGCTTGGTCACCTCGTTTCTGCTTAAACCGCAACAGACTCATAGTCTAGCTATCGGTGTGCTGCTTTTTATATTTTTAGATCCGAAATAATACGGCTGAAAATTTGTCAACGTCCTCAGCAGGCCTTGTTGCATTTCTTTGCACCAAGCAATAGCCTCTTTTGTGGCAGAGCACTGACAGAATTTTAATCGGGCCCAAGATACTACTTAATAAAATCATCTTTATGCTGCCCCCTGTTGCTTCATGCATCCTTGAACACTTTTGCAAGGACTGTAAAATTATTGTACAAGCCCAAAAAAAAAAAAACGTAGAGAAACAGATGCGGGGAAAAAAATGTCGAAGAACAGAAATTAGAAATATTGACAGGGGAATTAATGGCAAATGCCTTCTTGGATCTAAAGAGCTAACCTCTGAAAATACAAAAACGTTGAATTATAAATAGAAGGTATAAGGTTTTGGATTACTGTGACTCTGACAGTTTGGTTCCTTAATTTAAGGTCAAGAGGGCTTTCTTTCTTTTTCCAATTTATTCTCCTTGTCTTGGGAAGGTCAACTCATTGAGCTTTTGCTGGTTGAAATCAGACTTGGGGTAGTGGCATGCAAATAGGCGGGAGAGTGCAGAAGGGGGCCAAGCCCACCCCCAAATTTCCATCATGTCAGGAAAAAATCCTTTGTGTTCATTGATTGCTGTATTATGTGTGTGTATACATATATAAATATAATATATATATATGTACATGTATATACACATATAGTATTCATTAGCACAACATGACTGTTATTTATTTATTTTATTTATTTATTTATTTAATTATAGACCTATTGACCTTTTTAGTTCTTCAATGGAGGGGAGGAACCCACGGCCACACTGCTCAATCGTAACATTTGGGATCCGCTTACAACCTCTTTATAAAAGTTCATTCTCATACCTAACTCAGTCAGGAGAAAAATTTGAATTTCCAACCCCCCCCCCGGCCCCCCATTTTGGTTCATGGACACATGTATCCAAGGAAAAGTATTCTTATATTGAGATTACGTGGTTTCAAAAGTTCAAACTTTTCAACAGGTTTCTCACACTTGCATGTAGTATATTGATTGCTGTGTATTCTTTAATATTCTTGTATAGCCGATACAAAGCCTGGTATTACAGCATGTAGTGATTTGTAATATTACAATCAGTGTGTTTCTTGAATTTATCGTGACAAGTATAACTGCCTGGGGCTTAAAGTACTTCCTCTGAATATCTCTGAAATGAAAGATTTGTAACAATTTATAATGGAAAGTCATTTCTAATAGCTGATGATTAAACAATTCTCTTACTTTTTAAAGTGACATCATGTTGGTTATTTACTGAAATGGTTTCCTTCTATCTGAAAGAAGTTATATTTAAATTTAAAAACACTTGAAATATTCAAGGAACAAAACGGAAGATTAATTTCATTCTGAAATCTACAACTTTTCAGAATTAACTCATCATCCAATAAAACGTTTCATGTTCCATTCATGACACAATGTCTGTTGCTTCCCTTCAATAGCCTGTGACTCTTCAATCTTTGTCTACGTATAAAATATATTATTTGCCAAAAAATAATTGGAGTAAAACAAAATATAAAAGAAAAAAAAAAAGACGTTGGGGGTCAAAAGTCAGTTGAGGATTTTTCTTTTATCTTTTCCTGTTTATCCAGACTACAAGCAGAGAATTGTCTGCAATTCCCATCTAACTCTATACAGGTATTTACTCCTTAAATCTCATTACAAGGAGCAATCGATGCATGGATAATGTCCCATTCCTCGTTAATTAAAGAGTATCTATAGGAAAGCCTTAAGACGGTGCATGAAACTGAATGAATACATAGCCCTAATTTCGTTGAGTGCCGCTGTAAGCAATGAAATGAGAAGCAATAGAAAGACACAAAAGGTCCTTTTTGGTATGCAATACAAATGGAAGATAGCCGAGGCAATTGACGAACAAATATGGATATTGTCATTAACAGTTCATAATCAAATAAAGAGAGTCTCAAACTCCGCAAACACTTCTGTTTCATTCTGCTAACTGTATATTGGTCTCAGATTAAAGGTATGATTGATACTTCAACGATAAGAATCTCTAGCCAAGAAAAGTCATGCCGTCGTTGGAAAGAGAGAATGATGCTTGGTTGATTTAAAAGCAGAGACAAAAATATAACACAATCTTTATAATTATTTGATTTGTTCATGTTTAATGTATAAATACAAACTGCTTAATGGGAAGTGGGGAAGGAATATATTTTCCTTCTTTTTTTTCCCCAGTGTCTTTATTGATAAGATTCTCTTGAAAGATTATTTTGAGTTGAAACATTTTTGCGGTGAATTATTTAATATGTTACGACATGCGAAATACCATATAAATACTACAAGTGCAAAACTGGTTCTGTACACAAACAATGTTATTTTGTTTGCAAATACTTAATTAATATTAAGCAAAATGCTCACATTGTCTGATGGGTTATTTCTCCCTGCTGGTGTGATTATATAGTTATAAAGTTTAAACGAAGCAAAGGTTCTATTGAAAACAAGGTTTTAGAAACAAAATATAATGAACTACTATATATCTACCACCTTTGGAAAAACAGAGGCTATTATAAACAAGATTGAAACTTGAGACTTATATCAAAGATAAATGATCTCGTTTGTGAAGTCAAAATTAGAATATCCATCTAAATTTTGTTCTCAATTTCAAACAAACCTTACTAAGTGGACTGTCATTTCACTGCAACATAAACCTGGTTCTAAATTAGCGCTGGCATCAACAAATTATGATCCTTTCTATTTCCTTATGGTTTAAAATGATATGTTTAGGAGGTAGTAAAGATTACAACGTGTAGTATTAAGGTACCTGACTGGTTGATGAGTTTGTTGGCTATGAAATGCTCCTTCTCATAGTACACTCCTAGTAAACAGTGTGTAGTTCTTTCTTATGCTCTTTCCTTCATCCCTAAGGACATCTTACATGGCAGGATAGTCATTATCATGTTTTGATATATAAAAACGAAAGCATTAAGGTCCTTCCCATAATCCATGTGACACAATAACTGTGTACTTTCAACATCACTGGAAAACGGGTCTCAGAGGGGTGATCGAGGGATATGAAGCTAAATGTAAGAGATTAAAATTACCTTGCGGTCGTATTAATGATGGTTTCACTCTCCCCACCTCCTTTTGCTGAGCTAACTGGCGCATAAAGTATGTTATTGATACTCCCGTTTTATACAGTAATGATTAAAACCGATAGGTGTTTTGGTAACAGTCTATACCAACAGTGGGCGATATGTAGGTTGCGTTGAAAGCCTCACTTATCCAGTTGATGATTAATAAAATGCACAAACTTTTTGGGAACTTACAAATTTTATATTTTGCATCTGCTTATCACCACTACAAGAAATAAGTGTCTTTAGCTACAATAAACTTTCATAGAATCAAACCAAATTTACTCACTATAGTGGCTAGTTCATTTCTTGAAGAAACTGTAAAGATGGTAAGATCTTAGTTTGACAATGTGCAGGTTTATTGTGAATAATGGTTAAACCGGTATTGGGTTAAAATTGACAACAAATTGAGCATATACACTAACAAGTACTTGTCAATTTGCAATTTAAATACTGTATGGTGCAATCTGAAGGTCACCTATACATATGTATCTGTAAGTACTATTTATATTATGCTGCTATTTCTCAACATTACCACATGACATTGGTATTTCTCATTTGCTCATCCTTCAATAAAGGATCATGGTTTTCAAACCCTATCATTAGTGCCCTTACTTTCTCCCCCTTGCCCCTCCATACCCCCAACCCCCCCCCCCATTTCAATTTTTTACCCTCCTCCAATTTCTGAGGCCTGAGTTTGCCAGGTTAGATCCTGAGTCCAAAAAGGAGAACGCATAACAAATATTCTCCTTACCTCTCCCCTTCCCCACCTTCCTTTTATTATTTTCCCCCTCCTCCTCCACAATTTCTGCTGCCTCCTTAAAAGCAGGTTATATCCTGATTCCAAACAGGTGTACTTATAAAAAATATTCACCACATGCAGCCTGCTCATGCTGATGAGCATCCCCTACCCACTCTTCTTTCTTTAATCTTTTTAGTAAATTAACAATGTTAATCTGACCACTTTTCATCACTTCAGAGAGCTCTTGTTTATTTCTCTATATCCAGACTCAACAATCCAAGATAACTATACATGTATATACCATCAATGTTGTAAGAGTATGAAAAGAACCCGTTTGCACAGAGTTCCGAAACAGGATGAAACTGTGAGCATTTCAATGAGAGAAGACGGGGTGATTCAAGTTCATATTTGATGTCTATTCATCCGTTTTTTTGTGTAATTCTGATTACATTAATTGGTAAAAATGCACGACCAAAACCCAAAAAATAGAAATTCGTTCTCAAGCTAACTGACTCATCTGAAGAAGCAAGTTGGACAGGCATTTGAAAACAAGATGATTGGTATCTAATCTCTTCTGATTTAATGTTTTTCACCTTTATTTCTTTTCTTATATTATAAAATAAATGAAAAGAAGGGATGCATATATATATATAAAACAGGAGAGGCCCTGGAGCACTTGATTTTGAAGCAATGCCAACCCCCATATTCCAGCTTCAGAAATTAACCACATGGGAACTTTTCCCGGTTGGCCCATTGACAAGTAACAGGATTAGCTGTGACTATTATTGAGTTATGTAGCTGAGATGCCAAATCTATTCTCTTTTTCTTTTTTGTCATTGAGGGCTGCAATTCCATGATCGTTAGCTAACAATGCCTCGTGGTCCGTGTTTGCTCTATTGATCTAATTCAGAGTTCTATGTACTTTTTCCAGTTCGACAGAAGACAGTTCACTTCGAACAACCCAGGGGGAAAGCTGCAGGCAAGTCGAATCTGCCAAAATACAGGGGTTTTTTATACTTTTTTTTAATATAATTCTCTGGTTTTTTACCCGTAAGGCCATATTTCCTTCAAAGTTCTCTCAAAAATACTAAAGCAAGCTCAACTTTTTACTCTTTAATGGCCTAGTAGGATATTCTCAACAACAAAAATCTGCAACTTCCAACAACAAAATGTTTGCTTTTGAAGAGAAAATAATTCTCTTTAGTACATATATGACTTGACAAATGTATGTAAACACATATATGGCTATGACATATCCTTTGTCATCAAGTAATAAATTAGGCAAAATCTAATCTAATAAATTAGCCTTACATTCCAGTCGCTTTATCTGATGTGACAAAGATATTTCGTGAGAAGATGACTGCAGTCATTGAAATGCTGTAACACACAGTATCTGCTTCCTGTCCATAACCCTCGTTAACGCTTCCTGTCCATAACCCTCGTTAACGTCTGTAAATGACTACTCTGTCAAACCACTGTTCTAATGTCACTGCTTCTCCAAATGCCCAGCCTGCTCGAAATACCGAGGCAGAGCAGTTTTAGCCTTAGTTATTTCAGCCAGAAATGTCAGAGTTTACCTTGAGCCACTGACACCACAGATATATAGTAATAGCCTGACCCCATGGGAACCTTGGGCACTATTATCCTGATATATGCATATCTGAATGTCACATGTTGTTCCACATCAAATGTTACCTCCTCCGTTAATACTTTCTTCTGTATATTTCATTTTAATACGTTTTTGTATTTTTTGTTTTATTGGAGGTAGATGTTGAGGAATGCAGTGGTGTGTACTTGTGTCTGAATGGAAGTGATGGTAACAACAGTTCCTATTGAAATCAAATTTATCTGCTTCCTGTGTTTAAACATGACAGTGGTTTTTAAGTACTTCTCCTCTGCAATTCTAACTGTGCATCAACTGACAGAAGTCCTAACAATCCACAATATAACAGTCACTTACTATTAAATCAAACAAATTTAAGCCATTTCCATTTAAATTCAATACAGAACCTTGACAATTTGAAATTTTTAACAGTGCTAACTAAGATCAATTTTTAGACCTTTTTTTTTTTTTTTTTGAAAACCTTCTGAACAATGAAAGTACTTTTTCTTAGCATTGCTAAATTGATTCCTCCGAGCACACGGCAATAATACGTAAAACAAATTTCTACTCCGGTGGATTACGTACAGAGTTTCGGCAGCGAGAACCGATTGTCAAGGACGATGATGCATGCCTTCGTACCAGAACTGCAACGGGATTATTTAAAGCTCCTTCTGCCTTGTTTGTGGTTTTTATCATATTCTTTTTTTCTCTCTCCAGTTTAGCCTTTTCTTCCATCTAAAAAACTTTTAACTCTAAAGTATCATTACAAAAGATCCCCTGGGATTCCCTAACCATTTCTTGTCTTTTTCATTTTTCTTCTCCTTTTTTTTTTCTTTTCTTTTTTTCCTTTTCTTTTTTTCTCCACTATACTGAGCCACAATTTGTGCCTATTATCAGCCAGGAGTAAATAAAAATGTTGCCTTCATTTTTATTTTGTTTCCACTTGCTGTGGTGACAGTTTGCTTGCTAGAAGGAAAAATTAATTTAACAAAAACAAGATGACATTGTTATGTCAAGCTTGACATAGTTTTATGACGACAAATGCCTATCTTTAATAAATGGTCTCCGCTATTGCATATCATTTCTTCTTTTTACCCAAAAAATAAAGAAATAAAGAAACAAAGTAAAAAAAAGGGCTTAAATAGCTGAGGAGCAAATACATAGCAACCAGTATTAAAAGTGAAGGATAAAGTTTTGCCATTTTAAAGTAAATTGATCAATGGAGCTTCACTAATTTAACGGAACTATTGTTGTGGCAAATGTGGTTGTTTAATTAAAAATCAAAACATACAGAGAAAACTTGTGTGCAAATAGAAGTGAATTATCAGGTTGAGATGTTCATTGGATACATTACACAAATTACTTTGCATGAGCAATTCATGACAATAAATTCTCTGAATTTTATATTTTTTCTTTTTTTTTCTTTGTTCATAACATTTGTATACGCTAGTTCCATTTTAAAATGGAACAACAGTTTCAACTATCAGATATTTCAGAAACATTGAATATTTGAATTTTCAGTAAAATAATCATTTGGTGAAAGAAAGGGGGAAAAAAGGCCGGTTGATCCAACTGCACCAATTTCTTGATATTCTGAAGCAATATTTTGTAGATTTGGTAAAAAGTTACAAGACACAGTTTATGACCAAGTGCAAGCAGTCTCCCATAACAAGCAATCCAGTTGCTGTTCCAATGTCTTTTCTCTTTGCGGTACATGTCAATGCAAAGATATCATCATAAAAAGTTAAAACGTTTGCTAGTACTGTAAATTGCAGGAAGGCCACTGCCACTCTATTAAACTTGTGGCCTGATCCGACGAAACATCTCAACCAGAGAGAACCAAACATTTTATCAAAGAAAAAAAAAATTGTATAGTACAAAATTGCAAAAACAACATACTGAC
Organism: Apostichopus japonicus; assembly: GCF_037975245.1. Taxonomy (NCBI): domain Eukaryota; kingdom Metazoa; phylum Echinodermata; class Holothuroidea; order Aspidochirotida; family Stichopodidae; genus Apostichopus; species Apostichopus japonicus. The sequence continues at coordinate 20,230,854 of NC_092565.1, forward strand.
AGATTCAAATCTGCTTTTAAGCTAGAGACTAGTAAAAAAAGAAAAAGAGGGGGGAAAAAAAGGAAATAATTCATAAATCTTTATCAAAGAGATAATCAGTTTGGTCAATAAAGTTCAACTTAATAGTGATACTAGGATGACACTTAATGATGTCATCATCCAAGAAGAAACGATGTAAGGACTAAGGTGGGGGGGGTGGATATTAATAGGGCAACCTGGGTTACTCAGTCATTTCACAGCTAAGTGATACCTTCAAGTGATACATTCTTGTAATCCTAAAAGGAAAATGCCTCATTTTTCATCTCTTCACATTGCAGGAGCTTGTGAAAGCATTTTCTGCTTCCGTGGTTATATTAGAGACAAGACCCTAGTTCAATGATCGCTCACACTCCATTAAAACAAGTAAAAGAAAAAAAAAAAATTTTTGCGCATACAAGCAAAGCTTCCGCTTAAAAGAACCAGGTTTCCATAGTTGAGTCAAAATAGGGAAGGGGTTCCCTAGGGACAAAAGGTGTCGAAATGGAAGACGTAATCAGGCATAAAAGAGAGATTGCTCATATACAGAGCTGCTCTAACTGCGAGTAATCCGAGATGTGATATTCACTCACAGGTGAGAAAGAACAAGTTCATGAGGAAATTTTGGGGTTCCTACTGTTCAAATTGGAAGCAGGTTCCTCTATTCCAGACTTCAATGATGGGTGTGAAAAGGGGTGTGTCTCGTACAATTAGCATCCAACCATCTTCAAAGGGTACAAAAACAAATAGGTCAACAATATTTTTTTATCATAGTGAGCAAATGGATCATTTTTTTCCTCCTGTTTTTTTCTCTTAGTAACTGTGATGATGTTAATAACAATGCAACTTGAAAAGTAGGACAGTCAAAAAAAGGTCAGGGAGAAATTCTGTAATACAGTCTCCTTCATTCCTTAAGATCTTGAATAATTTACGCCATATTAAATGTCTGAACATATGAACATTTTCCCCAAGTTATCAATCCATCCACCCCCCCCCCATAGACCCTATTCCTCACTCCCAATCTGCCACTCTCTTAATTAAAATTAGTTGTTACCTGATATGGGATTCTAACTTTCACAGAATATAAAACTAAGCAATAATGGTCATCTATTTAATACAAAGCAATACAAAGCTGGAAAAAATAGTCAACCACCAGACCAAGTGTTCTCCATTTTGTTAGATTCTGCAAATTTTGACTACAAAATGCACTTTTGGTACTTTTGGGTACTGCATCAAACTTTATTTGAAGGAAAGTAACTTTGTTTTCCTACCATTAGTCCAGAATATGGAAAAATCCTGTTTCGTCCTGTTCATGAGAAAAAAGCCAAAACACACAAAGTCATGTACAGGACACCACCAGCTAGATCGGTCAAAGCAAGCATATTTGATATATTTCTCTCTTTTTTTAACGTTTGAATGAAAACTACCAAAGTCAGCTGATCCTCAGGATTTTCATAGAAGAGCAGGGATTTGTAGATAAAAGACGATGTGCCCCACCCCCCCCCCCCCCCCTCAAGTGAAAGAACCGACTGCTTCATCTTGTTACATCATACCAAACTCCACAAAGTTTTATTTTCTTTACGAATACCACAACCAGAAATTGTGTACACAATTTAAAAGAAGTGGGGGGTTTGGTTCAAAGGTTTCCAAGCAACAAATCTTTCACTTTAGTAAATTCAGTGAGCCTTGAGTCAAGGCTTTTTCTACCATCAATGATTGACATCATACAGAACTCATAACATCAACATCTTCACATCATCTCTATTACACCTGTTTCCTCTTTTGCTTACAAATGGTTGCTTATTATTTTCTTAGGCCCCTGGCAGTATTTCATGTGTTTTGGCCTTCAAAAAACTGACACACAAATAAGGCTTGTTAAGCAAATGGAGGGCAAGTTTATATTGGAATTCGAAATTGGAAGTGAGAGAGCTGAATAGGTTGGAAGAAAACTGCAAAAAAAAAAGACTCAATATTGCACCAAACACAATCCCATCACAATACAGTCTAGTAAACTGACAGATCAAGGTTTATTTAGATAAAGAAAAGTTTTAAAAACGAAAATTTCCATAACGGCGGCTTTCAATATCTGTAGTTACTGCGATTCAATTGTTTTCTGCATGGTTGTCCAAATTTCCATTTAATCACATGGAATAATTAATATACTAATTTTCACATTCATTTGGTTAAAAAAATCTATGAGGTTGTACACAATTAAATATCAGTTTTGATCTAATGTGGCAATTCTGTTATTATTGTTTACATTTTTATGAGCAACTCTCATTATGTTTGGTAAACTTAAAACAATTTAGAAATTTGCCACAAAAGCTGTTCGAAGGGCAGACGACCATGCACACCATAATTCCTATAATCTATTTCAATTTTCCATTCATAGCCAGGCCACCTGAGTACACTGAAGTAAATTTGAAGAGATTAATAGTGGCTTGCTTGTTGGTAAGGTTATAAACCAACAACAGCTAGTCTAACAAAGCCAACAGAAAAAAAACCACCACTTCTCATCCCAAAAGAATTGGGCGGTTGACCTTGCTTCCTCTAGGCAATGTCACAGACCCCCAAGTTTAACAAATCAATGTTTCATTAATTTTTACAATAACTATAAATTTGAAAGAATCAAGAAAAGAAACAGTATCAGGATAGTAATTGAATCATTACAGAGAACAATGAAATCCAAACAGATGGAGCTAGAGGTAATTTGTGGGCAAACTCCCTCAGGAAACCAACCCTCCTTCTCTGTATTTTAAAGCAGCTATTTTGACTTGAGTTTTGGATAATTTTTCTACATTCCAAATTCAATACTATATAAACCCTCCTCCAACCATGCAGTTCGAAGTGTGACTATCTTTCTTCTTCTTTATATTGAAATCATTTGTATTCAGGACAACTTTTTTTTTTGGGGGGGGGGGGGTGAGGCAATTGAATAAAACCATGAAATACTACCGCATAAAATAGTCTGGCAGGGAACTGTCTTTGTTTTATCATAATTTACAATTTAATCTTAAGTAATTCTCAGTAGATTTGGTACCATTATCCTAAATTGGGGAACAAGCACAGAAAAATGTTGCTTTAAAGTTATTTTCTGATGGATTGGTATGATACTTCCAGTTTGCCTTGTTAAGAACGAAGCTCTCACAAACAGTGCTTGCCTCAACTGACTTTGACCTCCATGGGAGGGGGTTTATTAAATCATGGTAATCACAATAAAGATAATTTCTCTAAAAGCTGCAATTTGGCATGAAATTTACCACAACCTGGTGGTGGTGCTACTTGAACCCACTGCTACTCTAAGCTAAAAAAAAAAATACAAGTAGTAAAGTACCCTAAAATCTTTCACTTTGTTCAACAAATTTGCAATGTTCAGCAACAGATACAAATTTTACATATTTGCAGAGAAAACAAAGATATTCACATGAATTTTAGGCAGCTTGCATTCGTCTCTATTCGACTAAATCAAATCAATTTAATTAACTTAAAATGGTTGTAACCATGTTGATATTTTGACTGAAGGGGTATTCAACATGTGTGGTTAGAGCGTCTGTTCAAAATGTCTAAAAAGGGTCCCACCCAAGAACAAAATATATCTTCAAGAAATGCTTCTGTGATTGTATAGAAATATTTTTTTATTTCTTCCCGAGTTCTTGGGCTTATACACAATACCCTGGTAACAGGTATCCAAAGTTTTTCATCTGTTTGATCTAAAGAAAACCTAATTTTGCAGCATATTATCAAAACATAGAGCCTTCAGGACAAAAGCTACTGACACACTCCATAGTCCCACCCCCCCCCCCATTTACTTTATAAAGCAATTCTGCCTTTCGGTCGTCTACGTCGGGCGGGGTGATTCCCTAATACTGAGCAATTCTTGTGCTATCAGTCACGCATGACGAGACACACCCTTAAGGAAAATCATAAATGCGTTCCTGACTCATGGCTCTGTGCGCTGCAGTCCATGGCAAGCTCTTTCTGTTACGTAGCTGCTTCATTACCTGGAAAGTTAATGAGGACAGCATAGGTTGTTGACATGCCAACTTTCCAGCACTTGAGCAAGTTATTTGCTTTTGCGCCCAAGTGTGACACCTGTGAAATAAACACCCCAACCATTTTTTTTTTAGGATGATGTATGACTTGAAGGTTGTTCTTTTATTCTATCCTCACTGTCTGAATCCCTCTGATGCTTTTTGGAGCATCTCAGATCACTTTTCCCCCACACCTGCATTCGACCTCGTATAATATTAAAAACCTAGAAGTGACTTTTCTGGGCCATTCATCATAGGCACAAGTTCCCTGAACACTGGCTTTTAAATTCTGTATGTCAGTACAATATATAGTTGTTACAGTATCACACATCAGTGGTAAACTACAATGTATCATCCACTAAATTATCTTTCACCTTTTCTACGTTACCTGGAGACAAAGACAAAGGTACTTTGTTGTTGGTTTATTTTTGTTTAAACATATGTTGACTTTTAAGTGACATGAATATTCAGATGTCCTTGCTATTCCCCCCCCCCTTTCCCCCACCCCTTAGATGTTGACTCTCCCCAAAATAATTACAATACCACCATTTGAAACAAACAACCACAAACTCGGATTAAGAAATAGTCCATGATAAACAAACAATTCCTACTGTTCAGTAGTTACTCCTTTTCTTCTACCTCCCACCCCTCCTGATCCTTCATATCCTAATACCCCTCCCCCTCCCTTAACAGTATCCCACCTCCCCAATATACTTGACAACATTTTTATCTGAATAGATACGATACCAGCGATTGTGAACGAGACTCTGAATACTCAAAAAAATCCAATAGTGCCAACTATCAACCCCCAGCAAATTTTAGTCACTAATACCACTTGCCCTTTGAACTTTACTGTTTGGCCCCCAGAGGCTAAGCTTTCATCACAATAGGTCTGCCATTCCTTGTTACACAAACTCAACAAGGTAACAGTTTCTTCACTGAATTACTACTGTGTGTGTGTATTGAGGCTTACCAGTTCAAAAGAACCAAGGATAAGCAAGTCGAATAATGTTCAAGTAACATGACAGTACCATGTTAGGCTTTTTTAGCCTTTCCTTCTTTTAATTTTTGTGTTATTTTGTGAGTCTAATGCAAAATCCAAACAATTACATCTAATCAATCATGGAAGATTGATGATAGCAATTCGAACAAAATCACTCACCCAAGTCACAGTAAAATTTGTACCAAAATATTTGTCATTCTATGGAAAATATCAATAACTGACTGCTAAATTGGCAATGGTGTAGAATGTAATTTTTGAGAATAATAATTTAAGCAGTTTGAACAAAAAATATCTTTTTCAATTTGTAGGAAATTATAGCTTGTTAAAATTGACATTTTTGTATCATACAGAGTATGTGTCATACCACATTTTAGTCCTAATATTTACGAACATAATTTCTTTTGTCATGGTTACTTTGGTAACCATATCCTATATGATGATGATGCCCGAGATGATGAAAAAACTCTCCCCAAGCAGATATAAGGAAACAAATTTATTCCATTTGGGTGCTATCCTTAGATCAAAAACCCACGTTGGTACCTACCATTTTGTCAATAGGTGATACCATAGTGCCTTTACTAGGAAGTAAATATATATATTTAACTTGCCCTTCGCTACTTGTTTTGTATTTTTGTGATGAAGGTAAGCGATCGTTTTTTATTGTAATTTTCATGCGATACTGTGCAAGGGATTTCAGGCCAATCTTTACCAGTTGATTGTGATACCAAATCTCCACCCCCCCCCCCCTTTTATAATTTGTTTCACCTTTTACAAAGTACAAGATCCCTCCTATCAGTACTCACTGACTTAGATCAGCAATCTACACATATATGACAAGAATAACATGCAATAGCTGTTGGGTGCCATCCAGGGTAGTATAGCGCTAACAATACCTATAAATACCATCATCCCACACATACAATGTCCAAACCAGTCCCTTTTTCTCATCAGATCTTTACCACCAAATACAAAGAGACAGGAACAAAGGTCTTTACCCCCTAGGTCAAACACATCAGGTATTCCCATTCATATCTGGCAGGAGTGGGTACTAGAAACTTCAATAACCCCCCAAAGTTAATGTATCCAGAGGGCAACGGTGGGTGACCTTTGGGGTCAAGTTGAATGGACAAGGATGGTTGGTCACTAGTCTCCAAAGTAATACACATAGTTCAGACAGAATATGCTTTAAAAGTAATAACTCTTTACATAATATCACTATTATAACACTAAATAAATGGCGTTATGAGAGGTATAACAATTTCAAATACAAACTTTTCTTAAACTGGAGTATTTGTTTGTTATTTCCAAATAATTGCAGACAACTCTAATTTGTTAAATGTCATATGAGAAAAACCACTTATTATCTTTTGATAAAACTATAGGTGTCCCTTTTAGCTAAACAAAACAGTACACTGATTTGGATTAGAAAGTTACAAAATTGTTTATACTTTTTTAGTGTTGTTTTTTTGTTTGTTTCAGAAGATAACCAACCCTACCAACAGATTTTTCCATTAACTTACTCCATTCCACCAACTCAACCGAGAGTTGAACTCTACTCTATCCCATTCTTATCCCCCTCCCTCCCTCCCCTTAATAAAAATCTCCCCCCACCCCCATCTCCTTTAAGAAAAAGTATTTAAAAAAAACTATACGGTTATGCACACAAAAGCCATTCATGATGCTTGAAATGTCTGTTTGCCATTTCACAATACAGTTACTGTACAATGCCAAACGGTACATTTGACACAAAGAAAACTTTCCTACTTCTGAACTTGACGCATCTCATTGTTCTGTCGCATTGAAGCTCACTTTTTTTCTTTTACGGTGACAAAGTTATCTAATGCAGGCATACACACTAACATTTTACCCAATGCATCATGGCAAGGGGGACGAAAGCAGGGATTTTAATATCTCTACACTAAGTTTGATGAAGACATTTGTAGAAGCTAATTGGGGCATAGTGGCTGTTAACAAATACTGCAGACTGACAGAGCCAAGCGAGTGTGAATGAAGACAGCGCAGGACTGTACAGTATAAATGTCATTTTCTTTGAGATAACCATTCCGTGAAATCTGGTGACTAACGACACAGTCGTCGTTAGAATCGTGCAGGGAAGGTTCAGGATGACAATACAAAGAAACACTGTTTAGTTTTACCCGACCGACGAATCTCAATGCCAGAACCTGCTCGTTTCTTAAATATTAAGAATTCTTTCTTAATTGGAACCTTCATGAACAAGCAGACCCTTCTTGTTACAACAAAGATATCAAAAATTTCAAAGGGTAGGGAGAGAGATGGGGAGGAGGAGGGGGGTGGAGGGGGAGAGGATTGAGTTAGAATCACACAAGTCATGATATTAGATGTGTATACAAAATCAATAGTACTTCCAAGTTCAAGGAAGAAAAGTGGATATAACTGAAAACTCTTACAAGTAATTAAAATATTGGATGTTGGAAACCACATAAAATAATACAAGAAATCATCAACCCTTCTTTCATCAAATCTACTGTCCCTGCCTCTCAACCTCCCCTTACCCCACCTTCCATTTCTCTTCCCACTACTATCTTAAGTCAAACTTCACAAATTGAAAAGGTATTGTGGGTTGACATGCATAATTAATACTTATTACTTTATCCAAAAACAAAATTGAGAATATACTTTGGAAAATCGTGAGGAAAAACAAATCTTAATTAGGACAGGAAACTATAAAAACTTGAAAACAGTGATTCTGTAACTTTGGCAATCGTTGAAAGGGTAGGGAGAAAGGAATATTTGTTTAGCATATTTGTCAAATAATGCAGTCAATTTACAGGTCATCAAAGGTCATCAGTTTCATTCCCAAATATGCTAGACATTGAAATACTGGCCACTAATGCCCAGATTTCAATAAACACTCTATCGTTACACTCAAAGCGATTTTCCTGTGTGAGACATTTAAATGTTTTCATTGAACCGTCATCCTCTTTGTATGGAAATGATATGGAAGATCAAAGCATCTGGGAGAGTATTTTTGAAAACTTCTAGCAATTTTTAGGTTCCTAAAATTTGCGACCAATAGTGATGACCTTTAAAACATTTTGGTTGCATCTTGAAAGCAATGCATGTATTTTCACCACAAACTGTTAACGATAAGATGTATGCACTTTCCATGAAAAGTTTTGATTTCTAGCAAGTCAGCCTATGCTCGTTTAGCATGTGTTTTGTTTTGTTTTTGTGCGTGCTTTTGTTGATGGTTTGGCATATTCAAAGATTAAATACAGTGCTAAGCAAGTGTCTATGGTTTTATACACTAGGGAGTGTCCAACTGTTTATTGACACACCTTTCGATTCTGTAATCCTATCTTCTCCTTCTTCTGTTGTTTCTTCTCTCAAACACCCGAGATTTATTCTTTCTTTTTCTTCTCGTCTTCATGTAACAATAACAATTGACGAGGCATTTTTTTTTTTTATATAGACAAAAAAAAAGGTGAGATATCATGGCGTCAATTTTTATAAGACAAATCTTACCTGTCAATTATGACGGGATCGGAGGGAGTTTCATTTCTGTTACCACAGCTCTTCTTATCACAACAGCGACTGCAAAGACAAAAAAAAGTGGATTCAACGATGGATACTGGACGAAAATACTACTATTCATGAGAAAGGTAACAATCAAGCATTTATTAATCACTAAACAGATCATGTTCACACCTAGCTCTAAATGAACTTTAAGGCCTCTAAATGGGGGCACCTTGATAAACTATCTAAAATTGCTTTTAATATTCCCCGGCAATAGGATCAAGATTAGAATAAACTTGCATGATCAGCATGCAGTTTACCTGGGAGACTTAAAGAAGGTTTAACATCCATTCACATCTTCAGATACAATAATGCTTTCCTCCACAACATGATATTTGAGATGTCAATTTCTAGTTTTAATCAACAAAGACCAATTTAAGGTCATGCAGGGTTGTGATACAAATTTAAATACTTGCTTGAAAATTGTTTTGATGAGAAACTCTCTTTACGGTATTGTAAATAAATTCTACTGTAGGTGGTGCATTGTTTCTTTCAAAATACTAAATTTGACAGAAAACGGTTTCATCATATTGCTGGTGCACTGTATAGATTTAGTTAATTACTTCTTAGTAGTCCACGTCTGTGCTTGCCAAATGTGAAGTGCATGGAAACTGTTTATAATATAATTTGATTTTCGTAATCATATGCAGTTTACTACTGACAACCCTCACCATATACAAATATTATTATCATATATAGATGACGATTTATGAGAGTCTGAACTCAGCATCTAACAATTACAAGTAAAACTCCCAAAAGATTTGCAAGTAGATAATTTACACTTCCAACAATATTATTTTCCTGGTATCTCTACTTCATTAACTAATATGACTAGCCGAGTCTGAGCTGCGTGCGGTTTAGTTGTTTTTAAGTTTTATGACATAAGTGCGTAGCGGTTAAGACAAACGGCTTTTTTCATGTTGCCATCTATCATTCGACAAGTGATAGTATTAATAGGTAACTGAATACAAACCATCATCAGAGAAGAAACTTTGATGTGATTTCTCCACCCAAAACTTATACTGGTATACCAGATACAACAATGAAAGAGCCATTTAGAACTTTTGATTTATACTGGATCTAAATTCACTGTGCGATTGTAAATACTGCAGATACTACGAAACAGAAGATGGCTTGAAAACATATATGCTTACGTTTTATACAATGAGACCCTGCGTTTTCACGAATATTATTGAAATTGATGAGAAATTAAGAAGTTAACTTACAACATTGTTCTATAAAATCAAGGAGTATCACTGCTCTTTGCTGATTCTTATTTCAAGCAGAAACATGTTGCCCCCTTCTCACTTCCTCCTGATGAACTCCCCTCCCCCTCCCACCCAAAAAAATACGAGTTCAACCTGGTCAGGGCTCCCTTGGTTTATACCCGGACAATGAAATGGTGATTTTCCGGGTATCACATGATCTTTCCTGATCCCCCTTCCCCCTCCCAACATTCCCAGCTACTCATCATTCCCAAATAATTCAGTCATCCAAGCCCACCCGTTCCACAATTCACCAGTTCTTGCCACTTCCAGCCACCCCACCCATTTGATCACAGAGATCTACCCAACAAGAAATGAAAGGGGAGGGAGGGTCTCATGACCTCATCTCTGTTCGATTACAAACAGTTTACCCCTCACCATATTAAGATCACAGTATGCAGGCTTCAAGTTTCATCGTTTTGATTTTCAACACTATTTCACCCTTCTTCCAAACATCCTAGCAGAGAGACAAACCACTACAGACTGGACATGTATGTTTTAAAATCACAGGTGCTTCATCTTTATGTACAAATGAGACTGGGTAGTGAACAGGTATTTACTACACAGACAAAGCAGAACATCCACAAGAAGTCTTGTCACTATATAACGATTAAAACTAATCCTAACACCTTCCTAGCGCGCGGATCCCTTTTGAGTGACCTGGGGCCATCTGAAAGTAAAACCCAATTTTTTTTTCATTTTCCGTGGATTGAAGCCCGAAGGCAGATGGAGAAGGTGAGCATATCTAGGAGTGACTTGCTGAAATGGAAAGAAAACAACTGACAACTTTTATCTATCTGAAGGAAAACAACTACGTCTTCAAATTGATTATTGTTGCTTATGGCTGGATTTTGTGTCACATTTAGCCGCAGCAAGTATTAAGTAATGCTAGAAGCATTCTCTACTGAGCAATGAAGCTGTGCAATTAACGACACTAGAACCGTTATAAAAGGAATCAAGTTCACAATTTCGGGCTTCTTCTTTTCATTCCTCTCCTTTTTATTCTCTCAGTTACCAGCATTTTAAGTCAGTGCCAAGAGGAACCAAAATTCAGTCTGGTTATAAGTTGCGGTGGGCTAAACATAATAAATGATCTCCATAATAATATCTTATGAAGCCAGTTTGTGTTTCCATGGTAATATCTCTGAGCCATGCAAAGAACGGAACACAAATTACAATGTTGTTACTCTGTATATACCATTCTGAGAAATTACTAAAGTTGTTTAGTACTCTGAGAAAGCATCGTTTGTCCAAAACAAATATCCAACATTTACCATAACATGAGTATTAGCTACATGGGAGAAATTCAGAGCAGCTGTGCCTATGTCTTACCTAATTTTGTTTTATAGGAACAGCACAAATTTTTAATGGTAGTCCAGTCTTCATCCAAGACGACCAAATTTTTGTTCAGACAACTAAAATGAGCTGTGGAGGTCGTACGGCTAACGACCAGTTGTTGACATCCAATTCAGATTGTAATGTACAATGTGTAATTGAACACACCAAAATAGGTAAATATATTTGATATCGCCCCCAATGCTGGTGTTCTATTCACCAACCTACACTTCTCTACTACAGTGTACATATATATTGGTCATTGTTATTTTGCTGCATTTTTTTCAGACAACCACATTTACTTTTCAGACAACCAAAATGTAAGACCTTCTTGTCTGAGGGACAACCAGAAAAAATTCTTAAAATCTATCCTGTAGGAGTAATTGTTCATTTGAGTATCTGCAATTGAAGTTTTTTTCTGTTGCAATGTACAATATTTTTCCCTTCTAAACTGCAGTTACTAATTGTTGTGTTTTGTGACCTCTTGGTTATCTATCACACTATGTCGTCATATAAGACATGATCTCATGTCAATTATGATGTGCTTTCTTAGGCTATATATCAACCATTCTTTACCACTAAATTATACCAAAAAGTAACTGAAAAGTCAAGCATCTACTATACGGTACCTACTCACAAAATTCTATTTTTTAACCATCAAGTTCCTTGACTTCCCTCCTCCCTACCTCCTGCCTGCCTTCTCCTTCCCTCCTCCCATCCCCACTAAACAAATCTCTTCTTTTTAGTGGATACAGCATATTTTCAGTTTTCTGCAACTGACCAAGTACATTTAACAACAAGATCAGAAGAGCATTTTCCTAATCCTGAAGATTGGGACATAGGAGGATATCATGGACAAGTCCTAACAATTCTTTGACAAGACTATAAATTAGTAACTTTCTCTGATGGAAAACACACATTTAAGGCACACCATAAAGTGTGAAAGCTAGTACCTGGGAGGTGCTGAGAACCATAAACTTGATACCTGTGGATATTAGGAGGACATACTAGGGTTCCAAAACACTCTAACTGGCCCCCAGTTGTAAAAGGCTTAAATATCTACCCTCAAGCTCCAAAATCGAATTAGACTTTACAAAAAAAGTCTAGTTTTACTAGGCCAATGTGTATCTCATAGTTTCCTCTTGAACATTTAGAATTTATTATGGGTGACGAAAAAGCCAGATCCAAAACGGCAAGAACTGCTGTCGAACTTTGGGGTGTCTGCGAAATCTCACTGGTTGATCATGTCAGGGACATTCTGAATTTTTGCTAAAATAACCCTGAACTGTTAATTTGTGATGCTATCCCAAAAGGAGATGCTCAATGCTCTTTAGGTGACTTTCCGGGCAAAAAAAAGGTTGAAAATACTTTGACAGTAATCTACTTTTTTTGTAAGAAAGAACTATCAAATGAATCCTAAACCACTTATATTCTAAATAAAGCCACATATAGTTTCTCTCTTTATCATCAAAACAATAAAAATGCATTCGACAACTCCCTTGGCAAACATTGGAGAATGAACGATAATTTTATAAGGAAAGTATCAATTTTTCTTTATTAAAACTGAACTCCCTATTGCATTTTCTAGCTTGTGAATTATTTAGAATCTAATCTTAATCTTTCCACACTTATTGTTGTAAAGGTTAGGTAATTCTGCTGTTAATTCCACCTTCGACCCTCCACCAACCCCTCCTCCTTTGATCTCTGAAAATAAACCAGAATGCAAGGATCCACTATGGATTCAATGACATTTTAGGTTTTGTACAGTACATATGATCAGGCGTTGAAAGGAGAATCATTGCTTGACTTTTGACGACCTTTGACCTTACCAAGAGTACAACTTTGCTACTGGTACTCGGGTGCCAAATATGAGGCATGTGCAAGCCTTTCTTGTTTGAGATATTGTCTTTACGATTTTAACATTATAACCCTTTCCTGTCTTCAAGTTACCTTTGACCTCAACCACCAACAACAGCAGGTTTTTGCATTCAATAGTTGGCATCTGCAAGCCTAGAATGATATTAGCTATAGCTATCTCCTAAGTGTTTAAAATCAGCAAAGCATCACAAACACATCAATACAGTAACACACCACAGAACCAGCATAACCTCAAAAATCAAAACACAAGTCTTCTCCAATTCAGCTAGCAAACACTCACAAGTATTATTGTATCTTTGAAATCAATTATCTAATAAACTAAGAACAAGAAACCTAAGATTTGGCAAAGTCTTGATCAGAAGAGAAACATCTCTTATCAATTTAGAACAAGCTTTCTAAAGTTTTTTTTTTTGCCTTCTTTCTGTCCCCATTTTGTTATATCTTTCCTTGAAAGAAGAAATTAATAACTAGAAAATAAGACCCAAAAATGAGAATGAATTTTGTATCATGCTGGGCAAGAGAAGAAATTGGATACAATTAAAAGCAGAACACAATTATGTCAACACCGGGTTTTACCATCTTAACTTGTCATGGTTTATTTTCCAAGCTCACTGCAGATAAGTCCTTTGCAAGGCAAGCCTTTGACTCCATTAAAAGACTTTGAAAGTAAAATGTTTATGGTACTTAGTGGTTATCACAAACTCCAAACTCCTCAGGGAGAACCTGCCTAAGAAATGTAATATACGCTTTTCTAATTACTCCAATGAATATCAGAAGCTATCCTTGCAAAATGATGAATTGTAGGCAATTAAAGCGACTCAAAACAAGGGAGAGAATGGTTGTCTTTTTATCCCAAATATCAGTGAAGCATTCAGAAACCGTTTTCCCCGACTCAATAAAGAACCGGGGGAGAGGGTATAAACCTCTGAAGGAGAGGTCATAACCAAGAGAAAAAGAAAATGGGTTACAACATCCGCCAGACTCGGGTTCTGACTTTTCGGGCTTCAAAATAAGAATTATAGCATCACAGCTGAAGGTTTATTAAAGGAAAAAGGCTTGGAATTTTCTAAGGCTGAGAGAATTTCTCAAAAAGTTAATAATATCATTTATTGATGATTTACAATGACAGAGGAGGAAATTTTCAAATTTAATACGGTCTGTTGTGAGTTTCGTATTGATACATCTTCCCTGGAGACGTGAACAAAAATGGTGAAATGGGTCAATGACTCCAAGACACTCTAAATATATCTTTCCCAATTATTGCGATGAATTGATGCCCTTTTTCTCCTCTCTTACGTATCCTTCTTTTTTGCCTAAATTCAAGATTCTGGTATAAAAACAATTTTTCTATGGCTCAGATTCTACTATTAACTTTTTGTCATATTAATTGTTATACTAATTGTAATATTAATTTTTATATTAGTTTGCCCCTTTAATTTAAACTCATTGATTTTATAAGTGAAACCTGAAATATTTCAGCCTTCATGTAAGATCCTTACCTATGTAAAGAATATTGTTACATTAAAAAACAAAAAATGTGATTATTGAAAAACTGTCAATGACTTTTTGTGCTTTTAGTATCGTAAACATTTTATAATCCATGTTCTGCAATTCAAAAATGTAATTGAAAAGTGAGTGCGAAGCAATTAGTTCACTCTATAATAAATTTGATACTATATGATTGTGATACTTTCCCCACCCAAAAAGTTTCATGGGCAACCTCAAGTAGTTTTCATTTAAAAAATATAAATCTCCTAATAATGAATAAGAGATTTCCTATAAAAACTCACTGAGTTATGTGAAATGAATGATTACTGCAAATGTTCTGCCATTCAAAACTGTAATTGGAAACGTGTAATGAGAAATTGTTCACTATATAAATTTTAATGTGAAGTTATTTTTCAATCTGGCAACAATATCAACATATGAGGCTGCGTTATTTTTGTAGACTTGTAGAACTACCTAAGTTCACATGCTGTTGAACCCTCACTTTAGTTTTCACTATGAAACTTCAAAGTGCCACTTTAACCACCTTTAAAAGAAAAAATAATTAAAAGAAGGCCATTACAGGTCCCTTGAGACGTTAATAGTGATAATTTAAAATCATCGAAAGATTGACAATTTAAATTCCACAATATCAAATCAGTTACTTTACTATTATTTGTGAATAGAGGAGTAAAAAAACAGGTTAAAAACATTGTTTTCATGCATTCCATGTCCCTTTCCTCACGTCTTACTTTTACCAGTCCAAATGTCACTTTCCCCTCTCCATCCCCCACCCCCACTCCATTCTTACCAAGAGGCACAAATATCTAGTACGGAACGTGTTGTTATTGTAAACAATTTGGCCTCAAATCATCTTGTGTATCACCATTTCAAACTCTTCCTAATTCTCTCTTCCCCACCCTCATTCCTACCCCTTCTGTATATTATTTTATATAATTAACCATTGGTCATACCTGGAGAATTTTGCTCCTTGAACCGTAAATATTTGTAGATGTACCACTGGAAGGAAGGGGGGGGGGAGGTGCACAGGTGAAAAGGAGGGGAAAGCCTACTCTCAAAAGTTTAATGAGACCTTACTTTATGGATGACAAAGACCCATTTTTTTTCTGAATCAAGACAATAAAGGTTTCAATTAACTTGAACCAACCAATCGTTAGACTCCTCCTTTAAAGTCCCAATCCATTTCACCTCAAGTGGGTCAATTAGATGATCTCAGCCAGTTATCTTCATAGATATAGTTCTTCCAATCTTAGAACTTTTGTAGCATAATTTGTGATCTTTAACACACATACACGTTTCAACCCACTTGACTTCAGCATTGCCTCCCCATTGTGATCAAACCAAGCATAAGAGCATACAATAGGGGTTGGCCCCAGGGGGTAAACTTATTGGCCAAAGATGGAGTAGGTGTGAGTATGTACAGCTCTCCAGAATACATTGCCTCTCAAATTGGATTACTGAAGGAAAATTGCTCCTATCCCTATTCTGTTCTTCTCAATTCATAGCCTTAAGAATACTATTTGTGTTTAATAAAAAAAAAATTGGGGGGGGGAGAGTGGGTGGAGATGGGAGGGGGGTAATTTCTTGTACCATGACAAATAAAACATTATAAATTGATACTACTTGGTGCAATTTCCAAAATGCAGTTTATTTTGACATTTGTTTAGCTTACCTGCACATGACCTCATGCGTTAAAAGAACTCTGCACATCTCCGGATTTTTGTCCTGCCCTTCATAAATAATTGCCTACAGAATGAATGGAAACAAACGATATTCATTAATAACTGTCATAAAACAAAAAGGTAATTTTTGTAGTAACAAATTAGCTGACAGCTATACTGTATAGTTCATATCTATAAATTACAAATGGTTACAACATTTGGTTGCAATTTAAACACAGCATTTTAAGTGTTAACCTTTTGAGAATCTTACTTATTATTTATACATATACGTCTAACTTGTATTTATCACATTGTTTTCTTTTCTACAGCTGAAAGATCTTTGAACTCCTTTTTAAAAATATTTGCTATTTATACTGGTTTTAATCAATGAAATGAAATCAAAAATGCAAAAATAACAATCAAGTGACAGAAAAAGATGAGAAAAGAAGGGAAAGAATTTAAGCAAGTACTATCCATCTTTGGCATTTACTCTGAATCTGGGCAATCCCACTCTTTTGGTCAAACATCAATGACAATGGTCTTTCTTGTTAAATTGGGTGAAAAAACATTGGAATTGTCTCAAGTTATTGGCTGTAATGTATTATATATACTCTTAAGGAGAAAAAAAACAAAACCTTCTCAGGGGGTCTACCTAACAATTCCCATATGGCTCATTTGCCATCATTGACTCAAAAATCCATTGATATTCATTCGCACTGATTCAGATCCACCCCAGTCCTGTTGCCTTCTGTGCTAACGATTACGATACAGGCAAACTTTTGCTACCTCTAACAGACTTGCCTAATTAATCCCAACGGTCCTAATAACGCCAAATCCAAACTGCTTTTGTCCTTTTTTTACGTATCAGAGACATGAGAGCGGCCGAGAGGTGTGAAATTCAATTGGAAAGGCCAAAGTTACACACCAAGGAGGTGGCAAAACAAATTTTCGATTTGAAATGACGATAATTGGAAAACTCTCAAGCCACCTGGGAATAACAGGGAAATGTTTTCACATGTGTTTTACTATTTTTCGGGCATCCTTGGACTGCTGCATGATTTTTTAAGTGTACACGAAAGAGAAAAATAAGCACAGTGTATGAAACGTTTGAATTTGTAAAATAAACGGTCATGTGGGAAAAAGAAGAGATAACATTCTTCTTTTCATGTGTCAGGTTTTGAAATAAACAAGTATGAGTAAAACACACGTGACAGTTTGCACTTCAGTATTAACTGGTTTACGGGGCTCTTGTACTTACAGTTAAATCAATTCTTATAAACATAACAATTCCAAGTTTAGGAAAATATTATTTAGAAGCCTCTAACTCCCTTTTCCTCTCTTAGAGCCATTTCAATGATGATAGTAAGAATCTATTTTCAATATTATTTCTAAGCTTTTCAGCAGGAAAACTATTCTACCAACTTCCTTTGCACATAGACCCTCAGGCTGTTGTGACTGTACTGCAGCTTACAAACATACCTGACCACTTTCTGAACTATTTGGCCTTTTTAGCACTTTTGAGTGGCGAAAAACAAAACAAAAAACTGTGATTCAAACAATTCAATCAAATGTGAAAATAAGGGGTGTCAAATGAATTGAAAAGAGACAAAGTAGTTCTTCTCTTTCTATATACAAATCAAATATCCTTTTACATTTTAACTGAATATTTGCTTTCTACACTGTTAGAACGAAGTGATATGAGCAAGAGGATTAAACATGACAACCTCTTTCTGAAATGAGTACTTTGGCACTCTTCAGTGGAAAATTAAAACCTTGGACTGCAAGAAATAGTATTTTTTTATAACATCTCTTGTTTCATTCACATGGAGTGTTACACCCGTGAAGTACATGTTTGGCAGAGCTCTCTCTCTCCCTTGTCTCAATTTTTTCCCAATGAAGATCATCATACGTAACAAGTTTTTCAACGAAACACGTTTCTTTGCTTCCTCCTTTAAAGCAATTTGAGGGAACTCTACTGGAACCAGCCACTCTTGGTTGAAACCTTGATTGGTGGAAAACACGAGCCCATGCAGGCACTTGCCTGCAATCTGTAGGTGCTTCATACTATGAGTGCTGCCTTTTCAGAAGTAATGGTGCGTAGCACAACTCTAAGACAACGACTTGCAAATTACGCAGTGAAAATCATGAAATCTACAACGTAGTGTGATGAGCCCAGTCACCATGCAAATTGCTTTCTTGATTTATTCACGAGCCAAAGCTAGATAACGTTATCTGATTGATCGGACTTAATTTCACAGTGGCTGAGTGGAGAAATTGATGTAGGATTGGCCTTGGGGGGTAATACTAAAGCAGGAAAGATAAATTTGTGAGTTTACATCATTAAATGATTCTAGAGGAAAGGATTTAGTAAAGTCCCAAATTGGAATATGAAACCCCTTCCCATGAGTTCATTATCTTGCTCCAGATAGCATACTACATATAAAGGTAGCAGGTGTGAAAATCAATCTGTCATTTTTCCATTTCTTTCTTTTCTACAGTTTCATCAGATTTGAACATATTTCATAGACAACAGTAACCAATAAAGGGTCATTATCCTATGTGTAGAAAGTATATATATTAGTTGCAGTTTCTCATTTCAACTGAACTTATTACTGTCCTATACCTATCATAGGGTCAAACTATTAGATAAACTCAGTTAATTCAGTCTTAATTATTCAAAGATCCAAATAAAGTGTAAATGATCTGAGATCATACTATCTGAATTACAATACTACAATAACTATCATCATTAGAGGCTTACTGCCTTCATAACCAAAAATGTCCCTTCAAATCATAAGGTAATAATTTATGTTAAACTTGGTTTTCTTTTGCAGTATTTCTCTTATTTATAAACAACTATATTTTGACACTGTGCAGTGACTAAAAAAACCAGCTATATCTTAGAAAACATGAATTTGCATGAACTAACCAAACATGCAGGAAATGAATCACAGTTCACACAAGGCTTCTGGAACTAATTACATAACATGTATTGACATACTTACTAGACCTAGGCCTAGGCCCTAAATTTGTTTTAATATATGCATATCTTAGCTAGGGATTAGGTTATGCAGTAAGGTTTTAAAATTGTCCAAAGCTGGGCTAGGCCTCGCCTTTGCCCTACTACAGTACTAGTACTACTACCACTAGTTCGCCAAGACTTGGCATAAATTTTGGGCACCCAACCAAAGCTAGCACAGGCCTAGCTCATCTGTTGTTGTATTTCCTTACAGGATAGGCCTAGGCTAGGTATAAAGTTAGGCCAACCAGTGCCATCTAACTTTAGCGAGGAAAAGTTAAACTTACGATTCATGTTGCTTCAAACGCGATAGAGCAGCATGACTCATTAACAACCCCATAGAGTCAATTGTTTTAATCTTCCAAGGATTCATTGTCAACGGGGTAAGCAAAATGCCAAATAAATAAGAGAAAACAGTTACTAACTCATGCCCTGCGCATACGGATGTCGTCTGCTCGCATTAGCCAGATATGACTTTTGAGGGAGTTCAATGACACTAGCGCGCATAACCGGATGCCGGCCAATAGGAACTGGTGAGCTATATCATCTGAAGATAAGTCTGTCCTCCAAACTTGATGAAACCTACTTTAGCAAGTTTCAAATGGTAGGATCTCGCTACACAATATGATATCAGGAATTACCCTCCAGCAGTGCCCCACAACAATTCAAAACAACTAGATAGACATGACTTATTTTGCATATAAGAATCGGGCGGAGTTGTTATCAGATGAGAAGAAATACTTCGCACTTTACACGGAGTATCGCCCTAGTTACTGGACGTGAATCTTTGTGAAGTACTACATTGGAATATGCTTCTTTTTTATTATAGAAATAATGGTAACTGGGGAGGGAATGGTTCTTTCTCATTAATTTGTTTGTAAGCAATCAATAGCCATAAGTGATACCTTACTCCGTCACTGTTTAATGGTCATCACTGTTGGCCTTTAGCATGCTGGAAAGTTAAACGCTTGTTGAACGGGTTGAGCAGTCTAGCACACAAACGATTAGGTCAGTTTCTTAGATGGAACAGGGCGACTGAAAGTCGCGGAGCAATACCTCCATGGTCGGAGGAGCAAACACATTCTTGAAAGAGTTTATTGTGGAAATACTTATGTGGGCGCCAATTGAAAATCTAATAAATTGCTACAGATGGGACCACGAAAAAAAAAGAACGTTCTTTTATCCAGCACGCGAAATGACCATTGCAAGACATTCCAATTAACCTCGTTCAGTCGGAAGTAAGACAATGGAGATCGGTGTTATGTATTACAATGACTCTATAAATTGCGGATCGCATTAACTATTCTGCTAGAATATATGAAGACCGCTGACTGGAGCGGGCTTTGTTTGATGTTCTGGTCGGTTAATTAATCAATTGAACCAAAAACGGAAATACAATTCATATATAGTAACACTAAAATTCCACAATGTGTGTTACTGTAAGCATTGATGACTGTGGTGTACTGATGACCCCGGCCCGGAGGAAAATTCTGTCATAACACTTTTACGAGTCGAGTCATATATAGAGAACCATCCCAAAAGCTGACTTGCTAAATGGTAAATTGGGTGAAATTACAGTTTTAATTTATTTTGCTCAAATGACTGAAAGGTTCTTCAAGTGAAAATTCCAACATTTGAATTAGATTAATGCGATAATGTTTATAGATACGGTTGATGAAATGTGGTATCTCTTAAGGCTATACCCCCTCCTCTCCCCCATCCAAACGTTAAAGAAGACCCGTGCAACATAAAACAAATATGATCAAAAAGTTTACCTGTTTCGACATAGAATCGCAGAGTCGTACATACAAGTCCTGGTCCTGCCGTACACCTGAACAAAAAATAAAGAAAACAAGAAAGATTAACGACAATAACAACAACAATTGTCAATTAATTAACGTTTATTAATTAACTTAAGAATATAAACAAGGAAACCAACTCTACTGTGAAACCTTTCAAATTCCAATTGATATATATATAGGCTACTTAGCCATGTTCGAGACAACACAAGCTATAAGGAAATGGCTGTCATAATGTGAAATTAAAATTTAATATAATTGAACAATTCCCGTGTTTCATAACGCGAGAAACAGGATGACGTCACAATGTGAGGATGACATTATAATATTTCTTTAAATCGAAAATAAGATTATGTTAGCAACTTTTAAAATACTTTAACTTGAAGAGTAAAGGAGGAATATAGTGTCCTTATCTTCTTAATTTCTACAAACGAAATCTCATGGGTCTACCTGTCTATATGGATAACGGGTTAATACACGTCGTAACTTTGGGACAATTCCATTTTTCAATCGTTGCAGGTTTTGGTGACTTTTGGATCCTTCTACTACTCCTTTATTATTTTTCTTTTCTTTTCTTTTATATATATATTTTTTTATCTTTTTATCTTTTTTTTTTTTTGGCTTGTCATGACGTAGCTTAAAACATCGCTTAAAGATAACCATTTTCAAGACATGATTTTGCTCTAGGAAGAAGAAGCAGGGTCATGCTTCTCAATTTTTTAAAGTGTTTGGCAAGTGTTCTGCAAACTTGAACGTGACAAACATGACTAGCGGTTGAGACAGGACCAACCATTAAGGCTCCCCAAAGAGTTGCAAGAAATAAAGCTGAGCGTCGACAAGCCTGGAATACATTCCACGAACCTAAAGAAGACCTCCTTATTAGTTGCAGAAGCCAAGACAAACTTGTCCGATCAATTGGTTGACAAATATTTCAGAAAGAAGACATTGAACGAGAAGTTTGAGACGACAGCTATAGATCTAGAAACTTCTGAAATCTATAGATAAAGAGAACAGTGTCTTATCGGACCTTTCATGTCCTATACTATTGCCTACCATGATATGGTTGTCCAAAAGAAGTGGTAAAGATAAAGAAGCAAAAATGTATTTATATCAAAGAACTTTATGTTTCAAAGTGATTAGTGATTTTAAATCAAATATTTTTAAGTCATAATATGAGAAGTTCATTCACAGGAGCGACAAACTATTCTAAGAGCCCATGCGGATGGGTTAACCTGCATTAAAGTAACAATCGAGAACAAACAGTTTAACGAGGATAAAGTTGCTGTTTCAAATTGCAACAAAAACACTAACCGTGTTTCTCTCCCAACCTTCGAAACAAGCATCAACAATTTTTATTGCAAAAGTTGAAGTATTACTTGAATTTCACTATACATTTCATCAAAAACTGAATTACATATAGAATGCCTTTTTTCTTATATTTGTCCTTGATTTGAAAGTTGACATTTCGTTCCTACATGTAGTGAATGTTATCTTATGAGAAAACGAATGCATATTTTCCCGCATGTTTCAATTTATTTTGAATGAAAGCTTTGTTGTAATTATATGCGGTATAGGCCATATATAGGCTATATACAGCGGTGTTGTATATGAAAACCTACATTTCACGGTATGTGTATATTAAGCCTAGACGGACTATTACAGTACAATGCCACAAAGATTAGTATTTTTACACATCAATTAATTGCTTACTCTTGCGAACCGATTCTACAGTACTCAGATTCCCTTTCATCTAGAAGATATACCTTGTTGAATATATACTAGTTCCAAAAAAGAAACTAAATTAAATAAATTTGAGCATTGGTATATCAGAAATAACGGCGATTACAACGGAAACATGAATCGGTGGGCAACGGGTCGATACGGCGACTAATGAGGCGAATGCCTCGCAGAAGAAAATTCTTCCATTTTGCATCCGCACGGACGAGAAGGTATGAACTTTGTGTTAAGTAGACCTAAGGGATTTGTTTGCTTTCCAAAGCAGTGTAAAATAAAAACCATTTGCTGTCAAAATACCCTCGCTTATTTGGTCAACAAACACTGACCTTCTTTCTTGGTCACGACTCGAAAGGGAATGTGATAAGTGAAAAGGAGCACATTTGTTTTATTCATATTTCTTTTCTTTTCTTTTCTGCGTTTTGAAATTTCTTAGGCATATTATTAGTCAGTTCTGCCTCAGTAAAGAATTAATTTTTTTCTTTTCGTCAAGTAAAGTGTCAGCGGTGAAGTGACTTCATTTTCTCATATCTCTATATAGACTACCGTAACGTCTGTCATGTACAATGGTCAATATATAGAGTTCGGTTTGTATATCATTCAAAGTTAACACCATTGATAGACTTGCTATGGCGTCACTGGTTGATTAACAAACTCTTGAGACATGATTTTCCCCCTCCTCCTTATTAAATTTTACAGACACGACCCGAAAATAGAATTTCGGTAGGCCTGGAATTGTTCACTGAGGCCTTTTTACCTATGGGGTCCTTGGACTTGGGGGTTCCTCCATAGGCCCTTGCCAGATCTGCCAACTTGGATAATCCGGCTCTGTGTGACGTCACCAGGAAAGTATATGCAGTATGCCGTGTGACCGGTGTATACTTCTGTTGTACAGTAAAACCTCGATTATCCCAATCCCTTTTTTCAGGATAATTTATTGATTGTATTGATCCTGTATCCAACCATACTTTGAAGGAAAATGGCACAACATTTTAAAACTCAATATCTTGGGGACTTTAGTAAAATGACGAATAACCTCTTGGTAAAGCCTTTTGTCGACAAATTTGCTCCTATTTCGGTAAAATCAAACACTTTTTTGGGTTTTTATAGTTCATAAGTATGTTTCGAATGACGACGAAATATGTATAAATTCGCTCTATTTTTAGCTCATTTTAATTAACTTAAGGATATATTTGTTATACTCGAAATGTAATCACAGTTTCTTCGTTATAAGTGGTTTCCGCACAAATCTATATACAGTTAAATATTTTATTGCGTGCTTGCATTGATCTGCATGAAAAATATGTCTAGTGACGTCACCGTTTTCACTACAATGAGTTCTCTGACGTCATTATTTCAAGTATAACATGTATAAATAATTGATATTTACTCGGCATTGGGCGTCTGTATGCTGATATTATGATTATAACAAAATTATTCATTCATGAAAATAAAATAGTTCAATCACATTTTTTTTTTCTCAGATTGTTTGATAGTTTCCAAATATAATTCAACTTTTTAATTGATAAATTTTCTTATCTTGTCTTCTTGAGTGATTGAATTTTAATTTTGTTGTTTACATAGACCGTATCAGTTTACGCTCAATTAGTCCTTGTTCTAACTTTGTTCACTAAGTGACTAAGTACTATAAACTGAACTACTACTGTAACTAAGTACTAAAGGTCATTATACTTTACTAATTATTCTGCATGTATCCATCTTTATGTCCATGTCTGCATATCACTGTTTCTGTGTGTGTATTTGTTTGTCAAAAGAAACCCTCAGCGCTGACGGACGAAATTCCTCTTATATATATGAACATGGAAACCCAAATAATATTAAAGTGTCTCACAATATCGTGAGGGGGTTACCCTCCCCCACCCCTCCCCCTCCACTGGCTACAGCATCCGCCACTGGAGGATCGCCAACATGATCAAGGTGAAAGTTGGGGTCACCAAGCAACAACAAATTCATCAAGTTTGAATACCAGGGTCTTATTCTACAGAGCTACATAGTCACTTTCACACGAAGACCAAACTAGGGAATATTGGGCTGTATTTCTATATAAATGTACACTGTGAGTCTGTGACGTCACAATTTTGTTTTCTAACTTTACAAACCTGACAAGACTGCCCTTTTCATACAAATAGACATGGTTGCTTCGGTTTTTAGGTAAATATTTACCAAATATGGATTTCAGAAGGACGAGTAATTTAATACTGAAGATTTCGAAACTTATTTTATCCACTCGACTCAGCAAAAAAAGTACATCGAAGAAGCCTATGTTAACATTGATCCAAATTTAACAGGTGTATATGTTACACCACACATCCGTACATCACTTATACTGCCTATACGCACCATTAGCAATGGTATACGTTTTAAAACTCTAATCGTCATTGATCATAATGTTGATATAAAAATTAAGATATTTTTACCTGACGAAAAAGTCTAAAATGGCAGGTTCAAGATCTTTACTAAATCTTCAGTCAAAAGATATTTTCTCTTTTCTGATACTTTTTTGACGTAAAATAATTGAATTGACGACATTTTTGTCTTCTTTAAATCGAATGTTTACACGCCTTATATCCTATGCTGTAAAATACCAAAACCCATGTAGGTATATCTCAATTATTGTAATAAAGAATTCCCGAACGGTTTGCGTCAATTTCGCCTATGTTGCTTTTTAACTAAACATGGGAGGCGCTAACTGGCGAATATAAACGGACTCACGGGAGAAGTTAGCGTGGCTATCACACCCTTTTCCCGCTTGTAATACGGTTTAGGCTGCCACGTATTCAGTCCTTCACACAAATCAAGGATTAAAGACCGGCAGAATGGGTTTCCCGCGCATCCAGAGACAAAAATCCAATAAAATTTCATCCCGCCTCGTTCGAGGCTTGTTATTTAATTTAAGGATACCAAATGAGACTTGGTGGGTTTATAAAAAGAGTAAACGGAATTAGCGTGTAGCTAGATTCCTGCTATGAAGCTTCAAAATGATCACTGAATGCGGAGAAACTTTAAACCCAGTATGACGGGATTGTTTTTGGGGTGTATCATAGTTTCTAATTCAGGAATGGAAGACATTATCTTAAAAGAAAACGACTGCAAGGATTGAAAACAGACAGACAGACAGACAGACAGACAAAAAGCTGAACGTCAAACTAGTAATGTCTTTCAAGACGTAAATCCATTAAATATTTGGGCAAACGTTTATAAAAGTTTTATTGTAAAATTCATGATTTTATCAATTCTATCAGCTACCGGTATAATGCATTATTTTGTTGAGGGGGGGGGGGGACTTTGGGTTGTATTGATTGGCAAATGAATAGATCCCATTTCATGCGTGTGGCAATAATTTAACCAACAACGATCCATGGTTTGTTGATGGGTCACAGGGTCAGTGGGAGGGGGGGGGGGTGTAATTAACTTCCTGTTCGTTTAGATTTTACGTCAATAATAGGGTTATATATATATATATATTTATATATATATATATATATATAAATTACCACTAAGGTTTAATCCTAAACGTATATAGCCTTAAGTTACTATACGTTTCTTTGTATAATTTTTTCGTTCAATTTTTTGTTTTTTTTAATTTCGACTAATTATTATAACCTAAAAGGCTTTTAGTTGCCTGTGATGTGGTCTTCTGTTACAGATATACATTGGGTATATATACTTTCGAATATAAAAGCCATATACATATATATATATAGGCTTTTGATGTACATACTCACCATTATGATACAGTAATATGACCCGATAATGGATACCGTTGTTCGTCTTCTGTGTCGTTGGTTCCTGTAAAAGATACCAAATTTAATATATATATATAATTGTTAATTCAGTGTGTATTGTCAAATTTCCACGAGGCGCAACTTTATCTTGTTATGCGAGGCGAGAGATGGGTGGGTGTGTGTTCGGGGGGGGGGGGGGGTTATATCGTATCAGTTTTACATTTAAACACTGTATAGTATGATTTTTTGAAAGATATACGTGGGGGCCTGATTACCCCCCCCCCCCCCCAACACACACACCCACCCTGATACGTAGTTTCACCCCTGTAGATTTAAAGCATCACGGGTGATATCTGAAGAATCGTAAAAATATCTCTCTCGCACTCACAGAGGAACCGTGGAACCAATTGGTACGGTAGACAGACTAGTGTCTGAGTCGTATATTACAAACGTTCGAATTCAAAATAACAAGAACATTTTCTCAACCATGCATAAGGAACACAAACTTTATGAGATAGTTGCAATATCTTTAACACTACCATAAGAGCTGTATTATCTGATTTTAAATGTGTTCAAAAGTTTTTGTTACGTGTGAATAGACCACCTTCAAATGAATATAACCATGCATGCATTGACCTAAGGCAGTCTTGCAAATATCGAACACCGAAATAAAACAAACAGAACAACAATATCTGTATGTTACTAATATCTCAACCTATATTTATATATATATATATATATATATATATATATATATATATATATATATATATATATATATATATATATTTATTTATATATATAGGCCGCAGTTATATAATATGGCCTAAGCTTATTGACGCAATGATAGGCTGTCTAATCATTCATGTCATCTCGCAAATCTAAGTCACAAGGCTTACATATTTTTTTTTTTCAAAATAAAATGCGCAGTTTGATATTGATTGCCTACAAATTTCGTTAAGTTCATGAGAGTGCTACTTTAACATAGTAAAATAGCTTGATATGTGTCAAGCTAAACCAATGCAAATGCTATTGATATTTCTGTAAAACGGTGTTCTTTCAGCTGTCGAATGGCGGGCAAAAATTCGTCAAAACTCATACGACCAGACGACGTTCGACGCAAAATTTTCGATCGCGGTGTTTCCCGCGCTTTTAAAATCAGAATTCTAGCCTCGGGGCGCTCAGTAAAGCTCAGCTGTCCTCACTGTCGTACTTTTCTTGCAATTTACTGATTGTTTTTGGAAAAGGCGTGAATTTGGAAGAAATAAAAACAATATTCCAGGACAAAGTGGTAAATGAGGACGGAAATGTAATTACGTCAAATTAAGAATTAGCAATCTAATTCGTTCTAAATTAATTCTTGATGCAAATTGTCCGAGGTGCACTTTTTAGGTGAATGCTTCCTAGGTATAGGACACGACACTGTCCGACGACCAACAACACTTAAAAAAGTTCTTCAGCAAGCATGAAAGAGACAAACATTACAGCAAGGATGTTTCCCGTGGGTAGATAACTATGAAACCAGTATTTAATAATCAGACGAATTTCGGGGATTTAGTTTGTACACTACCCCCCCCCCCCCCCCCATTACATGAAATGGAAAATTGTGAGATGAAACTACTATAGGTGTTAGATAATGAAACATACGTCATGGACCTGTGGGAAGTATAGCCTATATTTGTGTGTAGGTGAGACTTGTGTGTTTGTTTGGGTGGGGTGGGGTGGGGTGGGGTGGGGTGGGGTGGTGTGGGATGAGATGAGATGGAGTGGGAAGGGGGTAGGGGAATGTCGAATTAAAAATGAAAAACCTCCGATTATATTTTCAGGGTGGACGCACATAATTATTGTAGTCAAGTTTTATATCAATCTGTCTTGTCCTACAAATCAAAATAGAAATTTATAGCTTCTTCCGATTAAGTGAATACAACTGACAGATTATTAGAGGATCCTCTGCAAACGTAAAAGAACAATACCCCCCCCCCTCTCACCCACCCTTTTCCCCCACCCCATCCTATTCCTCTCGCCAACCCCATCGTCCTCCTTCTTTCCTACAAGGTGGCACCTCGTGTGAAGTAAATGCGTTTTTCACAACACACTTTCCGCATCGCGTAAGGTACGAAAGTCTGATGTCATTTGACGAAACGAGCGTGATGTGAAATCACTACACATCACTAGGGACAAGAAGATGATGACGTAATACTTAGGAAAACAACGTAGCAACAAACACTCTGTTTTACCAACAGACTTGCCGACAGTCTATCCAGGCTTGGTTTCGTTACTATCGAACTTAACTGAGTCCATCAACACTCCAAAACTGAGTGTAATAAATGGAATTCGTCGACGAAGTTGATATTTGTAAGTTTACTACCTCTGATAGGTGAAGTAATGACAATACATGTCTGTGTGTGTATCGGATTCACGAGAACACCAGTTGGAACTTTCATCACAATACAGTTATATACTTTTATCCCTGATATATCACTACATACCATATCTATCGTCACCTCTATATATCTGTTTGTATGTCCTTAAAACTGAAACTGTGCCGCTGCTGGGAAATCATGAGCAGTTTCGCTCCCAATATCAGAGTCAAATGTACTCACAGGGATACAAGAATCAAGATAACTATCACTTCAGTGGCTGACCATTCTAGCAAATTCTATCAACCTCAGCCGATTGTGCTCTATAAAATTGGTTTTCTAGCAATATCGGTATACAAGAACTTTTGCATCACGGTCAGTTTTATAATTAGTAGCTAAGAATAAGTAGTCGAAAGTTAATGATTCTCATCAAGCAAATGACAAACATAAAACGACTGAAATAAGAATAATAAAAAATCAAACTTACAGTATCTTTCTCTATAAATCCGACAAATGCAGTACGTTCTATTTCAACGGGCTGACCAGCTCTGTCGTATAAGGCGATAACGAAATGGAAAAAGTTACTTTTCCGTAAATTACTTGGCGGTTGTTTCTCGAAATGTGCACGGGCTAAACCGCTCGAACTGTAATGAAAAGAAGGGGAAAATGAATGAAACAATTATTTTGATTGTAAATTAAGTTATTATTCCTTAATACGTCATTTATTATTATATTGAACTTAAACCCGAACGGAGAAATACATAACATCTTATTTTCAATCCAGGTATTACTACTGTATATCTTTTGAACAGTTTTATCTTGTATACATCCATGTGCCTTAAGTTTTTTTTTTTTCTTAACTTAATAATACTTGATATCTGGAAAACAATACTGATTTACCCTAATAAAAAATTGTTGATGCTTTATTTGGGAATGTTTTCGATAATGAAACCCCATCAAAATACAACTTTGTTATAGACTGATCAAGTTTGGTCGATTGCAAACTCATTTGGGTATAAAGGTTTGAGAAAGTACTGAAAATGGGGGAGAATAAAAAACAAATCAAATCTGAACATCGCAGAAAAAAGTTTTGTGTGAGTTAGAATAAACCAGCAAGAAAGAGTAAACGGACAATGGATGAAATAAAGTCTGTAGGAAGGCTGAAAAAGGATATAGAAAAACACAGTGTCGATTACTTTACGTGATTATTTAGTTATTATTTCTTTACAAAATACCATTTTAAAATAAAAAAGAAAACAACCTCCGATTGCTTCGTTTGTTTCTTTGATTTCTACATCTGACATTTCAAACTAGTGATGAGCTCCGATGCATTGCTAAATCTTATTGGACTGAATGGCCAGGCAATCACATTATAAAGTTTTCATTCCATATACATACTCAAAATATATCTAATTTTCCCACGTTAGATGAAACATTGACATTCGTACAGTCTATAGAAGCAATTAAAATTCAGTAAAATTTGGACATAAATTAGTGTCGAAATTTCCACTGTCCTATCTGGGCCACCGTAGCATCTAGAAAACTCAAAATCGTCTGACTCCATACCGATTTTCTTCCCCTCACTTTTGCACAGCTTACATACGTTAATGATGCTTCTTCGATTGATATAGATAATTTGTGTTTGTTTGTTTTTGTATGTGTTTGTTTACTTGTTTCGATGATGTTTTTCTTAGACAAACATTGCTTCTTTGCCCATGTCACTGACATAGAAATGTGTAGCACGGTATACACCAGGAGCCAAAAAACAACTCATTCGAGAGAAAAACTGAAAAATGTCATCATATCACTTTCAATCCTTGGGAGAAGTAATGAATGCCACGGTAGTATAGGTCAATGACATTAAAATAATAAACTATATTATTTACCTTTTCCTTTGCCTTTTAACTCTACAAATAATAATGATTTCCTGACTGATCGAATGCAATCTTGATTTTGTTGTGCCTTTCATTGTAGCCGCTTGTATGACATATTTCAGAAAATATGGATGTATAAAGTAAAAAAAATACTGGACTATTCAAAAATTACGAAATGTCCCACATCAGCCAATCAGCTCTCGAGTACAAAACTGTGATTCAGTTTGAAAAGTCAATGAACCCATTTAAAATCATGTGAAGGAACGATAATAAAGCAATCTCCCTGAACCACTTTTTTGCCGATGTTCATTTTATACATATATATATATATATAATTATGATTACAAATCATGAATTAAGTTTGTGTTCTTTCAATGTTAAGCTTAAAAAATGCAATTTTCGTTTGTTGAGGTCAATGTTCTACATTGGCAACGAATTTAAATAAGTAAACAACCTATAGAATTGAGGATCTTATAGTTCCAATGAATTTTAAATGTTCATTTCTGATTCAATAGCCTCAGGTATCATTACTTTATATTAAACAAATTGTTCTCGTATTCATGATTTTTAGAAATCAAAGTAGGTATTATTTTGTTTTCTCTAATATTCCATCTGGCAATTTGCTTTTTTTCCATGGTAAAAAAATGAATGTAAAGATTTTTTTTTTATGATTTTAATGAAAAAGAAAGAATCAGAGATAAAAGAGACAAAACAGGAATTTTAGCCCAAAACTTGGAACCTGATGGAATCTCAGACTAAAAAAAAATTATATTGAAGAAATAAGGTTATTTTCCATATCTTTCCCCATAAATTGTCGGAAGCTCGCCTTTGATGGATTTGATTCCTTCTTTTCCTGACAATCGAAGTAAAACGGTTTAGTGACCGCGTATAGTCTTTGTAGTCATATCTTTGCTATCCTTCCTTACTTTCCTTAGATCAGATTTGACTAAAAACAGGACATTTTTCTTTACAGTTAGAACGTTACCTGACAATACCAGTTCATTTTTTTCTTTTCATTTCAGATAACCAAGAAATGTTCTTCGTTGGTTGTTTTAATCAGTTTTCATTTTGTATTAATGCGGGTGAATATTGTAATTATTAGAAAAATTGTAACAAAAATGTCCAACTGAATCGTACCAAAATTGAGCAAAATCAATGTTAAACCGTTGCAGTTTGGTCTCCATAAATAAATAAAACTTGGATCGACGGTGCCTTAACTTCCAATAGTTGCAAAACTCCTAAAATGACGCTTTAATACTATACCACTGACGTTCAATTTGATATGGATGTAATGCCAACGGCAAGCGACAAATCTATCTGCACCAGCAGTGGTAGACCTACTGCGCAGCCCAACACGATCCCCCACTTAAACCTGTGCACCCTGCTGTCATTTTATCAATTTGGGTCTACATGTACAGCGCAGTCGCTATCCCGTTTGACTAATTTTGGTAATATTTTCGCTAAACGAGGATATAAAATGTGGGATGGCGAAGAACGAAAGATGAAAATACAACGTTTTGAAAAGTCCAGCTCAGCATGACTTAAAATGAACTCTCGTTTTATATCCTTTTTAAGTCTCTGATCTCATTTATTCATGTTAATTAGATTAGTGTTATCCTATTTAAATCGACTTGTTTTGACAAACCCTTCATCAAATCACCAAATTTGAGTAAATTTAGCCTCAACTTTCGCGAAAGGCGGCTAATGTGTTATATAAGATAAACGTCATAGACTCGTAGACTGACATTATACTAATCGTCGCGGGACAATTGAAGAGTGCTCGACGTAGTAAAAACGCGGCGGGGCAGACGACAGGAAATGTTGACAAAGATGAGTAACTTATAAAAACAAAAAAGGGTCAAAATTGAAGCAGAACTAGCTTAGAAAGTAAATTAATTTGTTATCACTTAATAATCGGATAAAGAAAGGATCTTTCACATTGAATGCATACCATGGAATGTGAAATAACATTAGCCTATATGGTTGCTATGTATAACCTTGACAGCCTATCGTTCAAAATTAGTATAACATGCTATCATCGAACGCCGTTCATTTATTAATAATATTTGTTAAGCAACGACATATTCTGAGATTACTGTACGTTAACAAATGCATATTCTATGCAATTTATAAATCATTAAATAAAAGTAACTTATTTGCGATAAATACAATTTTAACATAGCCTACATTCAATTTATCTAAGAAATTTTTAAACCAAACTTTGATCTGATGCAAGTTTACAAGTGTAACTGACAAACAGAAAGCCTAAACTTATAAAACGGGTAACTATTTCTGGTTATCATCTCAAAACTATACCGTGGTAATTCGGTGTTTGAAAACCATCCTAAGATACTTCTAGTATAGTATACCAAATAAAATTAGGAGCTATGCTCCGTTGCGTTTACTTATACAATTGTACCACAACTGCTAAGCGACCACAAACACGATTACTTTAAATTTATACTTTTACAACTTTTCTTCGACGAAATAGTCTTTAAAGCTATATATACCTGATGACAAACAAACAAGAGATAAGCTCTTTACACGCATATATATGTTGTCCTACGTAAGTGACGATGGTTTCATTCATTCCTTTACTGAATTTGTTATAGATTTGAAAACGTACAGAAAAAAATGTACAGAATTGTCTGAACATTTTACAATCTATACAAAACGTATTGGTTAAACATCATAGATTTAAATACTGCAGCCTGGTTCGGGTGAAATTGGTACAAGATATAAATTACACAGCAAATCTTGAAGAATGTTCTTTAAATTTGACGTAGAAACAGGCTTCGTGGATTAACCAATCAGAGACGTTTCAACTTGTCACGTGACTCTGCTTGCTGGGAGTCTTTGCAAATTTTACGAGCTTTATAATCTTGCCGAATTTTCAGCATTGCTACTTGAAGCTATAGACACATGTTTACCCTCCGTGTTCGTATCTCAGAAGAGGTAACTGCGGGCTGACAGAGACATGGGGTCATACCTTCCCCCTCCCCCACCCCCTCATCACTCTCAAAGCAACATTGCGAAATGCGAGCTGGCAGTCTTGATCACGTGATCTTCATTGAATGAATATGCATAATGGCGATTGTTGAAAAAAGTCTATGTTTCACGATTATTATGGTTTATTTACTTATTTTCCTACATCAGTCAACTGGACAACCGATATATTGTTAAATCCTGCAGTTAGGCTATAAGACCGTCTGACATTTACATACAAAGTTTGAAGTCAATCCAACTTTAGAATATTGAGTTATCTTGTTTACAAGCCAAAGCGTCACATACACACGAACACACTGACACACGCACACGGAGACACATACTTTCAGCAACAAATAAGAAAAAGTTATTCATTAATCAGCTCTTTCAGTGACACAGTTCAGTAGAGACCTAATTTATTGAATTACTTGTTGCACTGTACTCCAATATTTTAGTCAATGGTAACACTTCGTTACAAACACGCTATTTAAACGGTATGTACACGGTCTATACACGGTATAGCCTATAGGCTACACTATATGAAGCCTAACTAAATCTGGGCTTTTTTCTCTTCTTTACAGGTAAATTCTTCCCACAGGTGGGAGACAGCGTGCACCGATATAAAAACCAATTTTAAAGTCATTGACAAAATATGCAGAGTGTGCAAACTTGCATACCTACAGAAAGAACTAACCAGCACAGATAATCGTACTAACATACACATACACACACACATAGGCTATATACTTACATGTTATAGTTCTCAGTCGAAGAAAACCCCATCGTTTACTAATTTCTTCACATGAAGGTAATGTGTTGACATTTGTCAAAATTATAGAACAGATCTAGAACACAGATTAATATAATATTTTACCATTTTCTTTTTTAAAAAAGAATTTGTCCTTTTTCTTTTTCTTTGATAAACATTGTTAGCGATCTAGAAGTCAAAAGTAACTCCGCACATTGACAAGATGATCCTGCATAAATACAAAACGAGACAATAACAACAAATTTCCTTTCCAAAAATCCTGGAAATGATTTTACTTTGGTTTAAAAGTTTAAGGAAACACTGCTTCAGTGGTGTGGTATAGTATAGGCTAGGCTAGGCTAGGCTATACATGGAGGTCGTGTCAATGCGATGCAGTCCGATGTACTACGACTCATAGCAAGTCTAGCGGGACGACCTGACTGAGGTGGTTGCTATGGGAGCTTACCAGTCACGTTATTAACTATAAGTTTAATCCCGCTCTCGAATGATACAATCGAAGACTAAGCAAAATTAACAACAAAAGCATGAGATCAAATGTGGCTGTACTTTGAAGAAAAGTGAGAAGAACATACAAGAGTGTTTTCCCCCAAACTGCAGTAAGCTAGCTATCTAATAAACGTCTGCTATTTGGCCGTCATGCATGTATGACAGATGTAAGTAAACTTCTGACTCAGACTATGAAAACTGGACCACCGCTGTGCTTTTCACCGCAACACGCGTATAAGTCACTATAGACCCTGGTCAAAATATTACGAACAAAAATGATTTCAACTTCCTAATTACCCTTCTCCTTTTGTAAATGACTCGGCTCGGTAAATGAGCAAGTGCAAATAATGTATTATCACCGCCGTCTGAAACTGTATGGGGAAGTCTGTTACGATCAGCTATATACAACTTAACTACAAAGGTCCCTCGA
The DNA here is from genome assembly GCF_037975245.1 of Apostichopus japonicus. Taxonomy (NCBI): domain Eukaryota; kingdom Metazoa; phylum Echinodermata; class Holothuroidea; order Aspidochirotida; family Stichopodidae; genus Apostichopus; species Apostichopus japonicus. Next base: position 20,266,308 of record NC_092565.1, read on the forward strand.
CGTGCTGGAAAATGCGGCTTAAAAATCAAGCACCCGTAGACTATACTCGTTACTTTTCTAATAGTAACCTTTCTGAAGTATATCATATCTCCCAAAGGTCCTTATTTCGAAAAAGGAGAATCTTAAGAAGAAAAAGAAAAAAAAATCAACTTGGGTAATACACGCAGTAACCTAACAAGTCTCATTTAAGTAGGGATTTTTCGGTTTGTTTTTTTTGTGACTGATAATGTAGCTTTACATAGTCGGTAGTCTACATGGATTTACCCTACAAGGACATGGCGGGGGAATGTTGAAGCATACTACTTAATTCTAACTGGTGTTTCATTTCGGCAAGGATAGAAGAAGAAGAAAGGTAAAATATAACATAAATAACTGGACAGACAGAAGAAAACAAAACTTGTAAGATAATGAAGGTAATGTCGAACAAGAAACGGAATAGTTTTCTTTTTCAGACCATAGCAAAAGTATCCCACGTGGCACACGTGATAAATTGAGCATAAAGAGAACCGGTTTACATTCATGTTTTTGTTCATCTCGGAATGGTATACAATTGGAAATATCAAAAAATACTGGAAAATATCTCGATGTTGCGGTGAAACATTCTCTGAATTAATCTATATACATCCCAGGTGTTAAATTATATATTAGGCCGCAAATGCACACATGCACACATGTACACACACACACACACACACACACACAGAGTCAGAGATAAATGATAAACACGGTAAAACCTCACGGGACTGTAGGTTGACTGAGAAGATATTTGAACGAAGTTTAAAAGGATGAGTAAACCAAGATTGAGAATATGTCATAGAAATACTGATATTTAGGCAGCAATTATGAACAAATAACAATTAATGCTCATCTACATAAACATGAAATCACTTACACCAATATATATGGTGCTTCGAGATAAGGTAATAGGGCCTACGTTTACAAACTTGCAATGGGTGATAAAATATGTATATTTAGGTATTGTCATGTAATTTAATAAAAGTCAAGGAGTAAATATGACTTTCTTAACTAAGCGAAGTGGGAGAACCCCCCCCGTCTCACCCTCTTCCCACTTTTACTTCGTCCAAATCTCATGACAAATTCTGGAAGTCATCATAGAGAACGTCAATTTCTTACCATTGCCGATAAGTTCAATTTCTTAATATTGTTTACAAATACTAAAGAAAAGCAGAAATATGACTTGGCTCATTATCGATGTCCATCCATAACGAGATTATTTTGACCGTTTCGTTTGTCCTTGATAAGGCTTATACTATATCATCTTTAATGACCAGTATAGGCTACGGTATAACAACTCATGTAGGCCTATACGTACCTATGAGTGCCCAGTGTCGAACCATCGAATAGGTCCGGTGCTACACGGGATATGAGGGAACAAATAACCGTGCGAAAGAGAAGCGACGTTTCCCTTTACCCAAAAGATATTTTCTCTCTCTTTCGAATGGTAACCAACCATTCTAAACTAAAACATAGACTAATGTTTCCTCTCTCAAATAATAGGTTAGCATGACATGTTTGGAAGGCTGACACTCATAGCGACGGAAAGATACATAGTGATACATGTGGGTTTTAAAATATATGTTTCTAACCGTAGTGCAAAGTTTTTTAAAGTTGAAGTTGAACACAACGTTGGCATTGCATTTGTAGTGTTTATGTACAGCTATGAATATTCACAAAAAGTAAGTATATATAATATATATATATATATATATACATAGATAGATGTATATACTACATTATATATATATTTTACATTATACATATATAACATTATATACTATATATGTATAGCAATACAAAGCTTGTAAAAACGAGACGTTTAGAAACTCGTTTACGAATTTGACCGGAACTGAACCATAAATTTAGTCTTTTAACAGGTGGAAGGACAAATGTCTGGTCAACCAAGGCCGTATTAAACATCGTAACTTTAACGACATTTCTCGTTACGGGACCGGACGCGATTCAAAGCTTGTATATACGGATACATTGTGTGAGAACACATCGGCATTACCAAATGGATATATGATATAGACTAAGGCCTACTAGTATTTTCTATCGTTGAAAACAGGGAAACTATTTATCGTCCAATTTAAGGAACGCAAAAAAAACGCGCAAATAATTACGACAACATATCAAAGCAGATAGACATTCTAAAACTTTCATAGAACTTCTGACACTTAGCCTATATCATCAGCTTTTGTAACTTGATGGCCATTTTAGCATACAATATATATCCAGCAGATTTTTAACAACTAACATATAGTACCTTAATAAATCAACTTACTGTACTCAAGTAATGTTACATTAGCATCATATAGGCCTATGTCGACATCAACCACATATCAGTTAACATTATGGAAATTTCATTTCGAACATTCGCACATCTTTTTTACAACAATGATATAATTTACCTTTCAAAACATCAACACATTTGATGAACCTATTGGCGTTCAATACTAAACTGTATGGTTTGACAATTTCAATATCTTATGCAACTGAATTTAATATCTACGAACAGATAGGGACCCGAAATCAAAATCGGTGGCTGATAATAAATGGGTTTTTTTCAGGGAGAGGGGGGGGGGGGGGGATTGTCAAACATATTTGATTGGTCACCAATACCTGGGTAAGATTCATTCTTAATCAGTCGAAGTAAAGCTTTGAATTATATTGTCGGTTTCTAAATTTGCAACAAACGAATAGATGCACAAACAAAATACAACATGCTTTAGGATGATGTCCACCGGCCTGACGAACTTTATAACATCTTTATAACTTCTTTATACATCATATATGATCAATGTCCCACGCCCACCCCACCCCACACCCCACACCTCCCACACACACACAAGAGTCCACCACCCACTACACTACACCCGTCCCACATCACCCGTTGCATTCCATCATAATATCGCACTTATACAATTTGTGATTACTTATTACGTAACAACGTGATCGTCTGCAGTGTGATTTCGCTAAGCGACACTTTATTTCAACAGTTAAGTTCACTAATTCTTCTGTTTCGTCCATTCTGACTGTATATTTGTTTTGCTTAATGTTTTACATTGCTGTTACTAGTATAAGTCGTATTGTTATCTATAGATGTATTTCGTATCGGTTGAACCTCTGATTCGCGCAATCACTTTGCACTGAGATTTGTAAAGAAAGAGTATACTGTCGTTTTATTCGATGAGGAGTGACAGCGATCTGTATCTTGTTGCAGCGATATATGTGGTGGCGTATGCCTGACGGACTACCGGTATAGCTATGTAATGTCAAAATAAAACAATGACGCGTTACTGCTATATAATCACAGAGAAATACCAAGCAAGGTCTAACTTATCACAGAGAATAAAACTACTATTTCGACTAATCCCAGATAAAACTGACATCATAAGATTTTCAGAATGTATGAAATGGGTGATGCGTTATATAAAGACCATATGAAACAACCAAGGTACAAAAAACTCACGAAAGTTGTGACAAACTGATAGAAAGCGAGAAAGTTACAATTTAATTTACTTTCGATAGGTCTCGATTTAAAGGTCAAGATTCATTAATAACTCATTAAATAAAGTTCATATCGCGATAAATCTAGGAAGAGAGGGGGGGGGGGGGTCGTAGTTTGATAAATTACCACCTTAATTTTTATTAAGTATACCACTCTCAGTACTCAGCCTCAATAGTTTTCTTTACAATTGCCATAAACTGGCAACCAAGAAGAGAAAAAGTCGCAAAGGAGTAACGCCAAAAAGAAATACATTGTCAAGATGTTTTTTGTGAATAAAATAAAGTGAATAAACTATACTTGTCAGTAGATTACAGTATCTAACTAGTAAAAAAACCGTATGAAAAATTTACTAAAACTCAACGCAAAAGTAACAACAAACAAACAAATCAAAATATGTTTTAGGATACCACAGAGAAAACTAACGCTAGATAGGTACACCTTTGCTATACACGTCCATGGATACATCTAAAGAAGTGTGAGAGTGGAGGCCAATTACACAAACAGGAAAAGTGACTGACTATACACTACATCTACGGATGGCATGATATCGAAATTCACGAAGAATTAATAGTCTGCAGGCCTCGTGGTTTAGGGGGACTAAAATATCACACAAGTTCAAATAATTCTCTGAGAAGAGTTTTATTACATCAAACGTTTGCAAAAAGATATCAACTATAGCTTAACGAAAAGCAACATCTACTCGGTATTAATCCAGAAAGGCCCATTTAAAGGCGGATTCTTTTTTTATTTATCAAAAGGTGGCCATTTTTACTGATTCTCGTAGCAACAATTTGAGGGTATTGTACATATACTTGCTGCGATAAAAGAATGATCGTGTTCTTGCTTGAGTTTTTGTCTGTAAAGAATAAGTCTGAATTACCGGAACTTTTCGGTGAATATATTGAAAAGAAGTTTCTTGTCTTATTAAAAGGATGAAGTAGTTATTAACGGTGATGAGTAAGACGAAGGCCAAAGATAGGGTAATCGTTTGGATGTTCGAAATGAAGCAAACACGTTGTAAACTTTTAGAAGTAGAGTGTAAAAAGCAAAAGCGCTCTATGCTCCAGCCTAAGTTATGATTTCTCATGACATCTTATACCTCTCCGTATATAATATATATAATTTATCAGAATAGTTTCTTAGCCTTTCAAACTTTGTCCTGCATTGATCTCAGTGCTGTATAGGCTTATAACAGGATCCCATTGAAATCTGCAGCCGTTTTTATACTTTTTGAGCAGCCTGTTCTAGAGATTTCTAAAGACGAACTAACAAGGCCAGAAAGCTATAAAACACAAACTATTAAGGTGGTATGTTCCACCTGTTAGTAAAATAGGAGATGTTAGCTTGTGATTTTGTGTTCGTTTTGTTGTGTTTTTGGTCTTTTTTTTTTTCTCTTCTTTCGTTCTAGCATGCGAATTGCCAATCCATTGTACCTACATTCGTCAAACATATTTGTTAGTCCTCCCGCGTCCCGCTCACCCCCCCCCCCCCCCAATCCTCTTCCACTCAGTCATATCTCTCTTTTAGACATACAGTCAGTTTGTAAGTTATGTCGTCATGTTTAACCACATATAACATGGGTAGGTCAAACTTTAAAGAATATATACCATTTAAGACATAAATAGTATCAATGATGAGCATTTTCAAGCAAGTATATATGTGTGAGACATCTTTGGAAATGTCAAACACTGTCTTCTGTTTTGGGTTCATTGGTTGTACACATGTTTCTACGTGGGGTACGTAGCAAGAAGGCATGTTATAACTAGCTGTATTATAATACCGCGTATATGAAGATCAGTAAGAACATATGTAACACACAAGTTACAACTTTGACCCTAAATGTTAGGAATTCAGCTATAGTTTTATCCCCCCCCCTTTTTTTTTTTAGAAAGAAAGCAAAAAACCATCCACATCTGGAAGTATTTAGAAAGATCACATACCCGTTATGTCAAAAACTAAAAATTCTTTCTTCCGTTTTAAGTATAAGATAAACTGGCATTCTAGAGTTTAATTTCAATTAAGACTAAACAGGAATAGTAGCCGGATCGAAAACGAAAAGTCAATAAAAAAATATCAAAGACAACTTTGAAACGTAAAAGTGCATGGCAACAGGACAACTTTGTAACTTTGACATGAAGCAAAACGTGTTATACCAATTTATGGTTTTGCTTCAAAAAGTTATGAATAATGAAATCCAGTACTTGAAATGAACATACTGCCAAAAAGAAAAAGAAAAACAGAGGACATATTGTCAACAGATAAACTTCAAATAAAATTAAGCGATGGTCTACGTTTGCGTATACATGATTTGATACTGCGACGAATTATTACAGTATTTTCTAAGAATTGAATTTAATGTCACATGTTCATTGTTTCCGAGGATTAGCAACAAATTCTGAAAACCCACTATAAATAAACAAAAACCATATGTGTGTATACGTATGGGGTGTGTATGCCAAAGATCTGTATCTCACTAATCAACTAACTTAATGTAGTCTAGACGAAGTAAATCCAAGTTCAAACCCTTCTGCGATGTGTTGGATGGCCTCGCAATTTGACTGATATTTGTGCTAATTTTCGTCAATATTTGGGAAAATGTTCCGGTTCACAGGAAACTGCGGATCGACAACAGTATGATAATTTGACAAGCTCATAAAGGTCACTGCAGTCTAGAAAATGGACGCTACTTCGTTTGATTTTGTTCTCCTTTCATAAGTTATGAATTTTAAGAGCTTATTTTTATTCACTTGGAAAGCTGTCAGCGGTAGCATACATGGTATACACGGTATAAATATACGATATATGTACGGTGTATATATATATATATATATATATATATATATATATATATATATATATATATATGTATATATATATATATATATATACATATACATATACCTGTATATGCAATATATATATATATATATATATATATATATATTTATATATATATATACATATACATATACAATACATATACATATACAATACATATACATATACCTGTATATGCAATATGTATATATATAGGTTTATTAGGTTTTCTTTCTTTCCTTTTCCATTTCTTTTTTTCTTGTTATTTTACTTTCCGAACCAAGCCGACCATACTCATCGAAGGCATTCTTTCTCTCAACACACGGGTGAATTTGCTCATCACTCGTACGTGCAGTCCGCCATCGCTGCCGAGGATTAAATTATAACTCAGGATTTTTCACTTGTAACCGATATTAGAGAGTATAAACAAATGAGGCATAATTCTGTAAACAAAGGAGAAATTAAGATCGCTTTGTATGTTTTATGGGTCTTCACTTTTTGAAGTACTTCTCATCGCAATATTTTTAAACGGCTTTATGGGGACACCGATCTTTCCTCTATTTATTCTGTGTTCAATCTATATTTTTCAGGGCATCGCGCACGATGGAAGATTGCGTTAACGAGGATGCACGGTTGCCTCTGATGACAAATTTGCAGAAGGAGAAGATGCGCGAAAATAGAAGGAAACAAAAAGAAGAAGAAATGAAAGAAATAAAGGAACATAGAAAGAAAGAAAAAAGGAAGGCGGTTTGAAATGTCTTGTTAAACACATCGCTAGCGATCCGAAAGGGATGAAGACGGATATAAAAAAAATCTCTTGGCTTTAATAGGCGTAGTTTGAAACGGTTCAAAGAGAAGTAAATTATTGTTCAAAGAGAATATGATTTGATACGTCACGTGTCTGTATCTATTTATTAGTGACATTTAATATGTATTTCGAGTGAGAATATTATTCATATTACAGAAATGTGATAGGTTTTTTATGAGAAATAATAACCGTATCCCAAGCGTGACGTATATATATATCTGTGTTCATATGAAGAAGGCTTACTGATTAAACTTTCTGTAAAAATATATTAAAATTAGACAAAAAGATGACTAAAGTTCACTAAACTGGACTGGACTGAAGTCTGTAATGCTTAGTATTGTTCAGTGTTAGTGTTGTTTCTTCTTTGTTTCAGACTTTTATATCCAAGGTATATATTGACAATAATGGACTACATGAAAATCAAACACTAGTTGATTATATCAAGTCGATAATTGTCACTTCCAAGGTGAAACAAAAACATAATCAATATTATGATGAAAAGTTCCTATGGGATAGTCATTACATTGAAGAGTGTCAAGCGCTATTTTGCTATATGTCCACACATCAAACACGATAATAGGTATATCCTTCTAAACTTACAAGTTCTCAAACCTTACGACTGCATTTCAAAAATAAAATATCCTAGAACTGTTATCAAAAGTTGAACACCAAAACTTAACATAAAGGAAAGAAAATTATTCAATTTTCTTTTCATTAGTTATTATTGTCTTTCTATTTTATTTTGCGTATATGATAAATTTTACCAGCATTAATAACTAAAATGATGTATTATTGTATTCTAATTTCTTGGAATAATGTGATAACAATTGCTGTCATATCATAACATTTATCTCTTCAAACAAAAGAACATCAGAGTCTTCGAGCTTTGTTTAATATAGAATATGCAAATGAGATCACAAAGTTTGCTCAACTTTTTCGACACTTTAAGTTTCAAAAAAGGCAATTAAACAAGAGTTGGCAAAATGTCTTTCTCTATCGAAGAAATTTAAATTCAAATTTGATGATGTAGTTTTAACAAAATATCTTTTTATCGAAAATCATCGCATTTTGATAAGGAGTCTTTATCTATAACTCTTGAATAAATATTCAAAGATATTATTAACAATTGCTAAAACGTTCCATTTAAGGAAACGAAACACCTTTTTGATATTTAAATAAGTCCTCGGTCTCACTTGTTCAAGCAAATTGGCAAGCAAAACTTTCGCAGAGGATAAAATGAATTCTGGTTTTAACTTGATAAATTTGACAAACTATTTAGAAGTATAAAACTATGTCATCTTTTAACATGAGAATTAGATAGTTTTTCAATGATACTCTAAGAGAATGATTCCCTAAAATTCGTTGGGGATTTCGTCAAGACAAACTCGAGAGCCGAATGCTTCATCCATCAATCGTGTCGATATCATTTAATTGGATAAGTCTTGTTCATTTTTCTCTCTTTATTTTCGTCAAATTTCATATAATAAAGAAGAAAAAAAACCTTCATTTTTTTGTGTCTATATTTCAAGAGGCTGCTACTAATATTGTTCAAGTGGTTAGTGATATAGGCAATCTTACATGTATTAGATTGCATTTAGTTTCCGCCAGTTAGCCTTGGACTATTGAATTTTGTATATAGAGACGGGACATTGATAAGGATATGTATTGAAGGTTAGAATTACCCATCGAATACGAAAAGATAATAAAGTAAAAATAAAACAACAGAATTAAAATAAATCAGATTCCACTATAGAATGAAAACAACGAGGGAGAGAGAGATAAAACAAAGATATATATAGAGAGAGAAAACTAACTATTCTAACAATACATAATATAAGGTAATTTTCTTATTCGCCTTGTAGAATTTGCGTAAGAAAAACAAGGGGCAAAACTCTGTAGTATATACATGGCTTTTTTTTTTATAAAAATTTATTGTACAAGGCGTATCTCGCTTTGCTAATTTATGGAACGAACTAGCCTCAACTAAAGACGGCGTGTAGATAATCCAATGTTTATATACGTTGTGACAAATAGGTGCAAATGTGCGTTAAATTGTTTATAATAACCAGAGAGAATAAATCGACGCCGATATAACATGCTCTCGTCGTAAAGGCAGCATTAGACGTTAAAAATCTCGTGAACTTAATAATCAATTGGTTGTATATACGCCTCGATATTTGTATCAAGTTGTTTAGATTAAATACAAATGATGGCGGGATGTATGTAGAAGGATAGCTGATGTACGTGGAGATAAAAGAGTCAATCGTAGGCATTTTGAACTTATGGCCGGTATGATAAAGTGGGTTGCATTTTACATCATGAGAATTTGACTTTTTTTTGCTTTCGTCACTTGATAAACTCGTTTTAAGTATTTCTTCTATCTTAAAGAATATTTCAGTCCAAGATCGGTGAAGTTAAAACATCTTTTAAAGTTGCTCTATGGATTAGAAATTTCGGTGTTTGAAGAAAATTTCCATTTTGTTTAAATAGATTGATTTTTTTATAAATTCTCGATAACTGACTGATGGTGGTAATTTAATTGCTCATTTATGAAAAGAAGATAAACAATAGATGACTGATTGCTTGTTTTGTGTTTCTGACTATCTGCATGTTTGTTTTAAAACAATAGCTGGGTAAAATTCATTGAACTAATGACCTAATCAAATTAATGAACTAATAAAGAGAGAAGATGAGAAATTGAGGCATTATAACATTTTAGATTGAATCTAAATTATACTTTTACAATTTATGAGAAAGTCGTAATAAGACTAGGCCTATGTTAATAAAGGATATAGATATATATTCTCATAGGAAAATTTGAATTATTCTGTACTTTTGAATGACTTACAGGTTTTTTATTTCTCGGGATCGATAAAAGTAAGACTAGATGTTATAAAAAGATATTGATATTCATTTCAATCTGTTAAATTAAAAATAGTTTAGACGATTGAATTATTTTGTTGTAATTCCTAATAAAATACTGGAGGGAAAAAATGACTTTATCATCAAAAGAAATTGACCTTCATATATCAATTTTTTTAAATATTTTTATCCAGATGTTTTTTTGTAATCACTTCAGTTATCATTAGCAAAAATAAAAATGTAACATGATGTATATAATTTTTAAAAACGATGCAGTTTTGTGTCAGTTTTTCTGATTAGATTTTTTTAAAGAATTCTACAATTATTCCTGACCTTTCACGAATGCGTCATTTAAATATCGTTAATGTAGAGAACATGGTCTTGGGTAATGTTCTAGATAATTTTTCCCTCAAATAAAATCCCACCTTCATCATCCAGCAATAATCATACGATTTATTTATTTTTTATTTATATTTTGGTGGCTTCTCGTAATGCTAAGCAATCAATTTACATATCGTTGCACGAAGGAAAAAAAGAAGTAAATTTGCCTTTAGGCTAAAATATGCAAAACGGACTTAAACCTCATCAACATGACGAATTGCATTTCCATTTAATTATTATTATCTTTCAGCCAACAATGGGTAAACACCAGATTAATATTCACATTGTTGATTAGGATATTATTCAGACTTTTTTATTTATTTTTTCATTTTTTTAGGGTTACCTTTATACATGATTGAATCACGAATCAGTACAGGTAGGTCATTAATTCGATTGTTTGTTTTTAATCTAATTAAAGGAGGAATTCCACTTTATGCAGGAATGCCAGGTTTTATTCTGATGATATTTTTGGTATGTATACCAGCAAAGGCAACTCTGATATGCAGTGATTCATGATTATTTTGAGTAATTATATCGAATTATGGAATTAGGTAAATCACATATCTTGGAATAATTAATCCTGGTTAATTTGATTGTGTCTTCTTTCCATTGTTCACATCTAAGTCGATACTAATATTTCAGTTGTTCGATATCTGCCTGTATAGCTACATTGGGATTAAAACCTTGAAAATATAATAAAATGGCTTTAGAAGGAGGGAGGATTCTAGAATAATTAAAAGATGTAAAGCTTCAGAGGATAGTTATAGATTTATATAATTAATTGTCCCAAATGTGCAAACTGTATTTTCTTCAGAGCAGAAGGCATATAAACTTATTGTGCAGAAAATGAACAACAGTTTTCTGAGTTTTACTTATATCGATTTTCAAGGAACAAATAGGATAATTGATTCTGCTTTTAAATTCCGGGACTGTGACAGGAATAAATATTAACGATATATATATATATATATATATATATATATATATATATATATATATATATATATATATATATATATATATATATATATAGGAATAACGGAAAAACTGTTAAACAACTATGCTGCATTTAGAGAAAGGCTGGATCTCGAGTGAGATACAATAATTGAATTAGGTAAGTGATTGGAAGTAAAACAGCCAATGTTATATATATATATATATATATTTGTACATACGTATCAAATATGCCTTTGAAAATAATATAGATCAAAAGTTCAAAATGTTACATTTATCGTATATTCGCCCCAATTTGTGGCCCAATTTGTTGTAATTTATTTATCAACATGTGGTAAGCTGCATGGGTCATATATGACAACATGTTAATACAGGATATTAATGTTATTATAACTGTTCCTGTTGGCAGAATAGCAATACTTGATTTCTGGAATTAGCATTTTTACCTGGCTTAGTTCATTCTTTTACGGAACGATTTGTTGTAGCCTACAGCATGGCAAACACATGTTGTCAACAATATCGTGATATAATAAGGACACGTGATCAATTAATTTGAAGAAAATCACACAAGTTTGCAGAATCAGAGTGGTGATGATCATATAGAAGATACACAATCCTATAAATTAATGAAAACTTCATCGTTGCAATAAACTTTGGGCATTTGTTTTGACTATTATTATTATGATTATTTTGATTATTATTATTACTTTATTCGATACTTAATGATCGATTTTTTTCTTAAACATGACACAATTGATCTGTGTATAACACTATGAACATATCAACATCTATAAATAAACAAACAGAAGTTTGATATAAACTAAAGTAATTTTACCCTTTTAAAAGTCCTTAAAAGCCCTTTTCATGTTTTTTGTTAATTTTTGGGGGTAATTATTGATTTTGTTTTATTCATTTATTATTCAGACTAACACAAAGACTTAATGTCAACGCTCATGTGTAAAATCCAACATGACATTTATAATAATAGTCTGATATAGATAGTGCTACCTGTATGTAATAAACGTACACACACAAGAGTTACATTTGCTATAGCGTACATATATACCCGCCAGTCGTTACTTGTTATTAACGTTTGTTGACAATAACCGGTAATCTTCTGTATTGCTCATTTCCGTTCTATGGACGTTTTTTTTTTGTTCTAGTAATTATACATGAAAGCTAGGGAATGACAACTCTTCTTCTTCTTGGTGTTAAAATATTCTTCGATCGTTTTTCGTTTTTGCATTATATAGGAGAGCACATACACACGGAAGCAGTATAAGCCTATACGAACGGATACTTAATGAAATGTTACAACGTATAGTGATATATATATATAAATGCAACACAATGAGTTTGATATAAAATCAAGAACTAAAAAACAAACAGAGAGTTATTGACAGATATCATTATCACCTTTTTGCAAATATTTCCCATTTATCGTGTGTTCTAAAAGTAATCTGACAAACAGGTTATATATTTATTTTTTAATTTACTTATATATTTAATTTAATTTTTTTTTTTGGCTTGCTCTACTTTCGTTTTCAACTTTTCGATTAGGGCACACTATCATTGTGATGCAAATATCACGAATATGATAACGTTTATAGTTACTGATTATATTTGCATAATAGCGAATTAAGAAGAAGTGTTTATTGGTCCACTGGTTGTATTCTCCATTCGAAATGATATTGTAGTAATTTATGTAAAATAAAGTGTACCGGGTCTATTTTTTTCTCTTTTCCCTGCGAAACTTATGTGCTAATAAAATGTATAATAAAACATATACTTTACTGCATTTTACTGCAACAGTTAATATTGTGAATAATCTCATAGCTAAAGAAGAAAAATGTAAAGAAACTTAACCAGCCATGTCTGCACAGAAAATAAAATAATATGGACATTTTATTTAAGTGATTTTGGTCGCTATTTAGCAAGAAGAGATATTGATCGTCCTTTTAAAATAATTTTCCCTTCCCAATCCAGCATTTTATTACATTTAGCGAGTTTTATCGAACACACATAACCGTCAAGTAGTGTCAATAGTAACTTACTCTATATACCTATGAGCAACCGAAAAACGAAAGAGAGGCACTTTTTTTTTACTTCTCTGAAAATCGATAGAAATTGCCGGTGGCAAAATATGAAACAAGTTTTGATTAAAACTTTTTTTATAAAGCACGTGTACGAAAAATAGAAGAAAAAAAGTATTGATGTTTATTTTTTTACCTTGCTCCCTGGTCTACCATTGTGGGTTGCATCCACGGTTCCCTTATGATAGGGGTTTCCGCAACGACGGGGCCGTTGGTAGAGATTGTGGTTCCGTTTACGGGTACAGGGTGTGGGGGTAACTCACTGGCCGAGGAGGTCGTAATCGGCTCCTCCTTCAGGTTGGATGTACCTCGAACCAGCGAATCCTGAATTCCAAACATGGAGGGGTCTGTTGATGGGAGAAAAAAAGAGTTTGCGAGAGAGAGAGAGCGGGGAAAGGGGGCAATTTGCGATATTTCGACTTCTTTAGAATCTTAAAATACCAGGAGGTAAAAATTAGTTTGTTTATCAACCTGGTCAGGTTGAGTTATTTTGGTATTTGGATCTCTCGAAAAACTGAATTCGAAATAAACAAACCCTCAAAATCAAAAACACAAAACTGAATCTCTCAATAAACCGACAAAGTATTTTGATAGAAAGTTATTGGATACTAGTATTTTGTTACCGACAGGCTGTCATTAAAATCGATTTACATGAAGTACATCAGTATACTATACAATAAAGTCGACATCGCCAACACTGTAATTTTACAATTCCTCGATTTCAGTCTCGTTCAAGGCAAATTCTTTTCGAAGAAATTACTATTATTTGCACGTACGTCGAAACGTTGTCGTCGGTGAATCTAGTACAACGATTCTTTTTCTCTTGTTAAACAAACAAAAATGACAAAAACTTACCAACAAGATCTTTTCATGTAAACATTAAAATCTCCTTTATCCCAATCCTGTCAATATTCGGGTTTTTTTATATATATATATTTTTTTTATTTACCTGCTCGTTTTACGAAGCTTGTAAATTTCGGTTATGATAAGTTAATTCTCTCCATCTAATAAACAAACATCTAAATAAACAAAAACAATACATTTCGATCATAGTGTTCCGAATCCCAAATACAAACTGTATCATAATTCCATCCTCAATCCCATTGGCATTTTTTTTTAAATCCGTTGGTTTATGTTCTCTAATCCACCACTTGCAAATATATGCTACTATATATATATATATATACGGTATACTCATTTTTGTGAACGTTTCGAAGAACTGATCACTGCTTTGAAACCTACACAAACCCAATCACAGCACCATCGCAAAAAAAAAAACAACAGATAAAATAAAAATAAAAATAAAAAACCCGTTATGAACTTACTGTACACTTGATGATACAGGTGCAATAGCGACCGTCTTTAGAGGATTGCAAGCATGCCGACTCGAAACGACCGTGAACTCTATCAAACCCCACGGGAAGTCACGGTTAGGATTAGGTGTTCAGCTCCCGTCGGGTTTAATGCCTCCCGTCGGGTGCAAGAATAGATACTCTCCGAGAGTTGGTGTCGATGATGGAAAGAGATGTATATAATTATGTTCAAGTCCTCACAGAAAGGGAATAGAAAATGAGAGACCGAGTCGGGTAGTTAACGAGGACCCCTCGGGAGGGGTTTCCCTTGTGTCAGGGGTGACGCAACGGACAGGTAACAGCAGCAACAACAAAAATGCAACAGTTGTGCCGGCTATGGAGAGGCGGTAATACCAAACGGCATAGGTTATCTTTCCTCTATTTTTGTTGTTGTTGTTGGTATCTTTCCAATTTCTTGATATTAGAAGAAAATTGTAAATATTGTCGATCCAGAGGAAGAAAGGTGTATAACTCGTAACAAGCGATCAGCTGTTAAAAACTCCAGTATATATTACAGCAAAATGAACGAATAAGCTAACACGAGTCCAATTTCCAACTTACAATCAAACTTTTTTTTATCTTGCCAAGTCCAGATTTATTCACGTTGCAAGCTTGTCCAACACATTCAATCCAATTAAAAGAGCATTTTCCGTAGTTTTTTATTTTGTTCAGATTGAATAATTAAGTACCACTGCTTGATAATACGTGATGATGTGTTGATAAAGAAATAATATCATCTATTTTTCGATGTGAAAACTGATGAATTTCTCATCTATCAGTTGGAATTGGAAATCCTCCAAAAATTGAATGATTTTTCTGATCATGAAAAAATCCTTCTTTGGCAGGAAACTTGTCTTCTTCTATCTTCTCTCTTCTAATTATTCTTCTTATTCTTCCTAATTTCGTTAATATCAAATGAAAAGCTATACTTTGCAATGTCTTCAAACTTCAAGGCAAAAAAACAGTTCCTCTGTAAACAAGAAAACAATCACTCTTCTTCTTCTTCTTCGTTTTTTTTTTACTTTGGAGAGAAAACTCCCAAAAGTTTTGCTTTTTTATTCCTTCTCTCACCGCACGTGTGTTTTGTCTGACAAGCTCTTATTCGATGCAGAGAAGTATACGTCAGGCTAAAGTGTCTTTGAAGACGGGTTGATAAACTTCTAGACCTACGTTCACGAGAGGGTTGACTTTTGTTCAAATGCAGCCAGTGTAAGCCGCCACTTACGGTCCAAAGTACCGGATTCCCCCAGAGACCGCCTACAGTTTTCCACTACAGTCTTGCTAAGATCTCGCTTTCTTTAATTTGTACCTTCGGTTCGGGGCTCAGCGACTATCAACACGCCAATATTTTGGCTTTCGCGCTTGACCGGCCCAGAAGGGGAAAACGTCATTGATCCGTTCGTAGTGAAAAAGAGACTCCGCCTTTTTTATCCATATAAGGTCACTCTACTTCCAAAATAGGTAATATAGAATGCCAGGAAGTTTAGAAACAGCCAATCAGAATCCCGCTAGCGAACAATATTATTTGGTCTGTACACATAAAAGATATATTGACAAGAAAAGCTACAGTGAGGAGATGAGAACTTTTTACGCTAAGATCGAGAAGAAAGGTGCTCTCTTTTTTTTTCTTTTTTATAAGATCATGGTATTACTCAACCAGTGACATACCTCATGGACGCAGTTTTCTTCAAGAAGTAGGAAAAAACCCAACATATTGTTTGGAGAAAAACAAAATGTTTAGAAATGGTTAATAACTTGTTTGGAATCCTTTATGCTGGTGACGTCACCCTTAACATTCGGTGATGAATATTACACCGCAATTCAGAGATAAACAGAGATTGAAGATATAAATAAATAATGGGTTTTGTCACACTTCGGAACGGCACGCGTGGACACACAGTGGGTGCCCGCTACTCGTGCCTCGTAACGGGAGGGTATACACACACATTCGTCAAGAAACACAATAGATATATATATATATATATAAATAAGTATGTATGTGTGTATGTATGTCTGGGGTTATTAGCAGCGCTTACGTGCAAAAGGGCGAGATAATGCCAGGCGGCGTATGACGTATACACTCCAAAACCACGCTCAGTATATAAGTATACAATGAAGAACGGTGGGAGTCTGCAAAAGTGATTATGATGTTTTTAATGTTTCATAATGGGGTGTCATCTTCCTTTTGTGCCGGGATACTGACGGTTGATATAAATCAGCCGAGACGGGGAAGGGGAAGGAATCCCGTTCAACCGGAAGGAGAAAGACAACTGTTATAACGTGTACATCGGTGAACGTTGCTTGTGTTCACTATATGGACTTGTGTGAGTTGTGAAGTTATAACACCATGCAGGTGTTACTGTATCAGCTGACTATGTCACGTAGTGTATAGTTATACGCTGAGTAGTGGTGCATCAACAAATTGAAATTTCAACAAAGTTCAAATATTAAATTAATGACTAACAATATAAAATATTTATTACACACTGATTACACTTGACCAAAAAAATGCTTGAGGTTTGGGATTAGATCAAATGGGGAAGGGGAGGGGGAGGTGGAGGGGGAGGGGGAGGGGAAGACAATGGCGGATGGGACAGGTAAAACATACCTCAATTGCAAAAATTCCATACTAAGAAAATGCTGATGACTGTTGAGTTTTATTATCGACATGTAGGTGAGAGGCTTCTAGGAAACATAAAACCAATGCAAGGAAATAAAAGAAAGCTACATGCAAATATGGAAGAGATATGAAGAGAACAGAATTCTCAATTTTCAACCGCACTTACTTAACGTGTGCACAGAGATTTGAAAATCCTTCTACTTTTGCGTAAATCAGTCTTAGGCACAAAAGAATAGTCAGATTTGTCCAAAAAATATCTGATATTTAATAACACACGCAAAAACATGGAAACTTCAACTATGCATATGTAGGTAAAACATCCCAGCTTATAAATTTGTTATGGATCCCCTCCCCAGACAGGGTAGTGTGACCCCATCCCCCCCCCCCCCCCAATGGAACACTGGCTACGGGCCTGGTCGCCAATTTGATAAAGTTGAGGGCAGCATCGTGTGGTAACATCAGCATGCAGCTTGCATAATACGTTAGTAATCCACTCGCTTCCATGGAAATACATGAATGAATACTACAGCCAAAGGTATTAATGAGCAAGCCGAAATATTTTGATTTTCTCCTAATTTTACTATGTATATTCCTTGTCTCCTGGGTTCTTCGTTGAATCACCAACAAAATAATTAACTATAGGCGTCTTAAATGTGATAAAAAGCACTTTCTTTTTTTTCCGATTTTTTTTTCCGATTTATAATATGACACAATATATGACAGTTTACGCCCTCTGTTAAACTTGTGACTGCACCTTATCCTTCGATTAAATATAAAACCTAATTTTTATTTGTATACGTGAAATATTGATGACGTCATGTTTTTTTGCACCTTGTTCCTATATAGATTGCATGTATAATCCGCGCGCATGGACTATACTATACAAAATGGCCGCAGTAAAATTTCTCAAATCCATATTCACTCGCCGTCCTGATTTTCTTGCATTCTTTCTTCTTCGACGATGTTTGATTCTGTTCTCTATTTCTTTCTCTCTCTCCACCTCTCCGCCTCCTTCTCTCCACCTTTCCCTCACTTTTTCTCGAAAATGAAATACGGTTGAAATTCAAGAGGATACTAATGTCAGTGAATTCGTTAGTTTTTTTGGGCGATTCTTAGTCTATCAGTAAAAAGACGACTTTTATGTAAATCAGGGAAACGTCATCTTCAGATGGACTATTAAGGCCATCGTCGATCCGCGTTTTGGGCAGCAGCTATATTGCAAGATAAAAGGAAAAAACGGTGCTGAGTCGAAGTGAAGAAACAAAAGGAGATAAAACAGTATCAAATTATCAAACTTAGACGGCAAAGTCTTTCGCAAAATGGTAATATGCCTGATTGACTTTGTATGAAATGGAACGGACAGTTTATAGTTTGAAAGTTGAAATCTTTTGCAACGCCGGATTTTGGAAACTGTAGGGTATATGTTTTTGGCCAAGAAGATCAAGCAAGTAATATAAGAATATGGAATAAAATAAAGTTCCCCGAAATTATATGAAATCTATGCAGAAGAGGTGAACATATGAAAAGGTACACCTATACAAATTTTATGAACAATTTTTTTTTTTTTTTAAAAGAGGATAATTTATGGACTTGCTGCAAGTCTTCAGAGACTCATTTATCGGAGAAAACTTGAAGAAAAAAAAACATTACGAAATAATATATTTTTGCACAAATGGATTATAATATGATTGTAACTTATAAAACTATCAGATACTAGAATAGCAATTTTCTGTTTTTACGTTTGTGTCTTTGTATGTTAGTCTGTATGTCGATCGATCGATCGATCGTG
This sequence comes from Apostichopus japonicus, assembly GCF_037975245.1. Taxonomy (NCBI): domain Eukaryota; kingdom Metazoa; phylum Echinodermata; class Holothuroidea; order Aspidochirotida; family Stichopodidae; genus Apostichopus; species Apostichopus japonicus. Next base: position 20,285,513 of record NC_092565.1, read on the forward strand.
TTATTGTTTTATTTTTTTATTTTTTTTTTGTCAAATATCAATTCTTATCTTTCCTGTTTTAAAGTTTACCGAAGTGATTCAGCCTGAGAATGACTTAACAGTTTAAATTATTTATTTTCGATTTTGATTATAATTTGTAACCCCAAAAAACGGTTCCCCTTGATCATGACTTCTCCTGTCACGCTATTTTCTACAAGGGCAAGTGAGAATAAACAAGATCTCGCTCTGTACCTGGATTACGTAATGTACCTGGTATACCCCCTTATACATGGTGAACAAAGTCTAAAGACCATAATGACCCACTGATTATTGTAGGCAGATCGTCTTTGCCGGGGTCGGATTTGGCCAGTGGGACCCGTCATTCAGAACCCTGGACGAATTATTTTAACCCTACACAAACCATGTTTGTATATGAATATGTACATGAATATGAATATTTAAATGCTCTTATATGAATATTTAGCTATATGCAGCACGCAGGTTATCGGTTATACAGTACATATACAGAGCCAATATAAGTTTGCTAAAGATACAAGAATATCTCACTCGATCGCGACTCGATTTCATCCCCATGAATCTCTAAGTTAGAATGAGGAGGGTGGGGGTGGGGAAGGAGTATCAAGTTATTTATAAATATTGGATAACTCGCATGATCAGAATGACAGACAGTTATAACGAAACTTTAAATAAAGCTGTAGAGTGATAACGTGTACACAGGTGTGGGGGAGGGAGGGGCTGAGGGGGGGGGGGGCAGGGCGAGCCTATCTAGTCTACATCTATTGGTTTAGAGCCGGTGCGCCCCTAGGCCCGCAGCTCCAAATGCACAAGACACAAATTATGGCCGTTTATAACTGATATCTATTATTTTAAATGTCTCAGACGTTGACGGCAGACATATACCTATATCACTCATTGAAATCTTTTATAGTCAATATGACATCCTCATTATTCTTGAATTTCTTTTCAATTTTTTGAATGTCGTTTTCAAAAAGTCGTTTCCAAAAAAATAAATATCTATTTTCAACACTTTCATCAATCAACAATGTATTAATCCACACATTTCAGGTTTGGTATCAATGTCAAACTTTTATACATATTCACAAACTTTTAAAGCGGCATACTTTTTTTTTATACTTTTAAAATCTTTAAATTGTTATAACTATAATATTAATGCGAATCAGCAACTTTTATAGCTTCAGTGCTCGACTCCTCTTCATTTTTTACCTTTGTCAATTAATCACGAACACTTTCTTTCTAATTTGAAATATTGTTCGGTTTTACGTGACTCGTTACCAATGTAAACAAAAGTATCTGGGAACAAAAAGAAAAAGAGATACAAATCACTCATTAGAGATTGTATTTATAGTGAAACAGCTAAAGCGGTGTCTTATTTGTAGTGCTTGTGATTTATTTTAACTGTATGTGTATATGTATGTATGTATGTATGTATGTGTGTATGTATGTTTTTATTTATGCAATCATTGGTACTGCTATACGTTAAAAGAAAGTTATTTTACTCCCTTTTTCTTGTGTTTGTTTTGATTTATTTTAGTTAATCGTAAAAAAAACTTCCATTCCTAAATAAATATGCAAATTAGAATAGATCTATATGTAAAGGTAAAATTCACATACAATGTCAACATAATATTATTTTATGTACAGAGCCTATATATACGGTACCGTAATTGCCTAAAATGTGTTCTGTTCTGGAAAATATTCTTCTTTTACAGACTGTTAAAGACAATTTTTAAATCGTCAACCATTAATAAATATTTGGTAACTACAACCAATTTAACAGACTAAACCAAATGATTGCAAATACGATCAACATTTTTTTCTTTCCATGTATATATATATAGAGAAAATCCGTTACGTTGCTAACTGCATACAGAATTTCGTTAATACAATTCAAACGGAAGTATAAAGAGAATGGGAAAAAAAAACTGCTTTAAGTTTTAAAGTCTAAGTATAATCTTTAACATCTAACCAAATAAGAAGATGTAACAGTCCTTATAGCCTCATTTTTAAACCATTTTTGCTCCGATAACATCTACCAAGTTTGCTCGAGGGACTTTTTCCTTAATACCAGTGATAACCATCTTAATCTACGTTAGCCTTAAAGCTTCTGTATTTTTAAACATTTTCAAAATCTTGACTTTTTGTGTTGAAGAAAAAATATTTACCTCCGCTCAAATCAAGCAAACATTTTGTTTCCCCCTTTTTTTGATGTTGCTCTTGATTTTTACTCCATTTTTGCCAAAAATAAAAACAAACAAATACAAAACATAAGAGGAAGAAGAAGAAGAATAAAAAAAACCTGATCATTTTTGTCCGGTGTTTGTCTCTATATAATGATCGTTGGTTTGGAATTTTGAAGGTTTGTTTTTCACGTTGAAAATGTTTTGATGAAAAAACACAGAATGACAAAGAACAATGAAACAAAACTTGATGTTTTTGATAAGTGACGTCATCTGCTTTGTTTTCCTTTGTCTTCCTTTGTCTTCCTTTTGAGATTTGTCTCCTATTCTTTGTTCTCTCCTCATCTCTTTCTTTGTTTATTATTTCTGCCTTTGTTTCTTTTATTTTCTTTCCATTTCTTTTCTGTTTTATATCCTCTTCTCCGTGATTCGCTCCGAGCTTTCCTCGAGATGTGTTAAACGAGAGAGAAAAAATATATATATATATCGTTTCTGATAACTTGTTTGGAGGTTGTTTCTTACTTTAGGCGATAGAGAAGAAAAGTAGAAAGCGGAGGCGAAATATATGATGGTAAAGACAATCAAAGAGCTTCGTCAAATATTGGAGATATTCGTTGAAGATAACACAACTCTTCTTCGTGCAGGAGAGCCAAATTATTCTTAGATTTCATTTTGTTTGATTGAGTAAAAGAGAACGAGCGATTCTTTAGTGATAACATTGCATTGATCCCATCTTTGTTTTAAAGCGACTTTTGGTTTCAAACTTAAAGATAAAATTGATCAAAACTTAACTAACAGAACATGGATAAAAGTCAATGTTTTTCACCAAAATGAAAGTCCATCCCTAATGATTCTGTTTGATTCAAACTTTGTCACGAGGTTATGCAAATCAGTGTTATCATATGCAAATATATAAATATATAAATGTAGAAAGATGCAACATTGGGAAATTCTCAAAAGATATTTTTAATATGAAAATGAAACTTGGCTAGTCAAGCATTATGCAATATCTACACTGCTATCAACATTTAGAACCAAATTATAACAGAAATTTAATAAAATCCACTTTGAAGCTGCTACTAAGCAAAGATTATCAATGTTGCACACAGATATGCTAGGAAGTATAATAATGGTCACGCACGCTAGAAACAGTTTCATTGTGTCTTCCACAAGACATCTTACATAACATTGGGAACAACTTGGAGCGTCAGAAAATTTCGGAATTCTAAGCAGTTTTGATTGAGTTTAGCAAACCTTTGCGATACTTAAATGTGGGATTATGTTAATGATCGTTTCATACAGGTATGAATCTTGCGATATTATAAAATCGATCAGTTCAATCAATTCGATCAATCATTGTCGACAAGTCTCCATAAAGAAAATGTAACTTTTTTAATTTATAAGACTTTCATTCAAATAATAAAAATTGACCAAAATTTATGTTTTATCAGCAGCCTTTATAAAAAACAAAAGATGTCTACACCTCCTTCCACCCCCCCTTCTGTTTACCCTCAATCCCTCTCCCCCTGAACCTCCACCAACCCAACACCATATTAACTGTTCTATATACCACGCTTAGTGATGTTATGTCTAGACATTGTTAAAAGTTAACAATCATCTCGAAGAGTTTAAATTGGCATTGGAAAAAAAGAAAAAAAAAACAACTCGAGTGACTCCTTCTGTATTTTATCCTGCTTTGCAACATTACGCACATTAGCACGCACATAAATCCATGCTTTCAATTACGCCACAATAAAATACTTATTTATCATATGAATATCATAAATATTCATTGATCATACATGCATATTAACTAGCATACAACTTTCGCAACATCATCTACAAGATACTTTCCTTCTTTTTTCCTTTCAAACATTTCCGTAAATTGGTAACAAAGGAGATATACTTTTAAATCATCGAAATACTTATCTTACCAACAAACCAATAAATAAATAAATAAAAATAGGTCATAATGAATCCTAGATCGGTTGCCATGGTACCTGTTTCTATGAAAGGTAACTTGCAATTAGCTTAATTTGCGATTTTTATGATTCGACACGAAATCGCAGACTGAAGCGTGGCATTTTCGCCGGCCATCATAAATTTGTTGTAGAATAAAGTACTATAACTCATTTGCTAAGGATAAGAACTCTTATACCAATTAGTTCCTCGCATTATCACATTATCCTACTCCTAGTTAGCTTGCCCTAACAGCCCCCCCCCCCTGCCCTAACAGCCCCCCCCAGAAAAAAAGGAACAAAAAATAAGTAAATGAATAAAATATAAAAAAAAACTATGTGGATAAATGACAATTTATCAATCACTCTGTCGAATGACGTCATAAACTTTGTCATTTGACGATGTCTCATTTTTGACCTTTGACATTAATACTCTCTTCGGAAGATAACATTTACATCAATAAAAGATGTTGGAAAATACCACTTTGGCATCAAAACAAGTGGAATGATGACTCATACTCCTGATCAACTTAAACACGGTTCTTTCGGTGAACAATAAAAAGTTTAGTGGGTTAGGCGGCGCTATTCAAATACATTTCTCTTGAGCAGTATAAATACGAAGTATTATTCGTCGTTTCCAGAGGGTCTTACCTGCACGTTGTTGGTTTGCAAAGATCTTGTATTTGATCTAACAAGAAAATACTAGTAAATGAAACAACGGACTGGGATGTTACTAGGAAAATGTTGTGCTACAGCGGGATTCGAACCGGAGCCATCAGAATCACTAGCCTGGTATTCTGGCAACTGCTCTATCCAAGCCTTGGTTGCTTGTGTTCCCCAAGTTTTAATTTTTTTTTGCTGGGGTGCCATACAGGTAGAAGCCACAGTACCCTTGTACACCGTGTTAACAAGGATCACACCCCAATTTCATTCGATAAAGCCTTGAATGTGGAATGGAAAGGAATTTCAATGGAAAGTCTGCATTTTTGAAAATTGGAAATAAAAAGCCGAATTTATCGCTAAATACATGCCTACATACATACAAACACACAAAATTACCATCGCTAAGATTCGTTTTGCCTTCAGGAAGGAATAAAGACCAAATTTAGTATAGTGTCGTAACCTACATATAGTATCTCGGCTCTCGACAGAATCTTCTATTTTTTCACAAATTTTTGCCATTTTTGTTAAACCAACATTTACTTGTAAATATGATCCATACTTCGTCATACGTTTGACATTGTCTTCGTCTATAACCTATAAACGAGGAGAGTGTGTGACCCTTGTTGTCTGACAGAGTTTTTATTTTTGGCATTTGTTGATTTTAGCCAGGCTAAATAAAGACACGTCTCCATTGATTTTCACGGAGGAAGTATAAAATGGTAAGACATTGGCCATTAAACGACAACGTGCCGCCCGTAGTGGTCATGGAACATCCTCTTCAAAGTCCAGATTAGCTGAAGACTAGACATGTATATATATATTCGCCGTAAAAAAAGGGGCATACGCTAGGGGAATTTCAAAAAATGATAATTAACAATGTTGTTGTTTGAACAAGGAAGTTAACATCATTAAAGTTTTGTCCAATTGACGTCAACTGAAGCACTATAAATGTCCCTGCAGTATGTGACCGTCTTAAAGGTCATCAATATTGCCAATCGAATATGCTATAATATAAGTCATATATAAACGGCCTGTTAATGTTATGGTCACACTGTTTTATAGCCAACATCTTCCTGCCTGAGACGAAGCGAGATTAATATTGGTATTATGCATAGGCTAATCTAGCACTCCTTAAGTGTTTTATAGGGTAACTATTGAGGAGTGGAACCTATAGCAAGGCACTTTTGGAAACTTTTAGCAAAATAGTAAGACGTTTTCTTAAGGCTATAGGACTAATGACAAACCTTTAAACTAATATTTGTCTTTTATATTTGGTGTACAGTTATTTTAGCTCAAAAATCGATATATTGAATGCATGTCTTGGTTTCTACGTCTATTCATTATTAATTCCCACATAATTCAGCCCCCCCCCCCCCATCCCAAACAATGGCAAGTACACACGAGTCGTATATTCACACAGAGTTCTATAACTAACTAAAAACTCAAATCAATTGAGTACACACTAGAATTAAGGTCAACACTGAGTACTAGTCAATGTGACTGCACGTTCAAGTGATAGTCAATATGTAGTGAGTACATGCTAGCCCCGTTGGAGAGGAACCAGGGTCCTAAATTCACTATCCTACAAGTCCAAACCAAGACGAGTTGTTTCGACACGTTTCCTATAGTCAATGTTATGTTGTCGTGCACAGATCTGATAGTCAAAATGAGTTTAGTGCACGCTAGCCCGTTCTTATGATAGATTCTGAATACGTTCCCTGAACTAAACCAACGTGTTCCCCTATTTAACAATGAAATATGCCACAGTACTGATAATAATACCCTCATGAAATGATAAACTGGAAAATGCAGCATTATACTATAACATCACGTAAGTTGTGAAAAGATAATAATAATAATAATAATGGGAATTGTTTGTTATGATAATAAACAAAAAGTAACAACTCGTTGGCTGTTTAGAAGCTACCAGTTGGTATTTTTTATATAACAATTGCCAACATGCAGCCAATATGAACACCCACCCACTACTCTCGCTGTCAACAGATGGTTTGCAAAGCATTAAGATGTTTCAAATTCTTGATCAATGACAGGGTATCGTCAGGGTACCTTACCAACCAACCCTCCTATCTCGTCCACCCAATTCATTAGGTCGTAGACCCTTCGTAGGAGGCATTTCCACCCTTATTTAAAAGTGATGTTCCGTATCCATGGTAATAAGTGTTTTGGCCACCGCATTTAGCATTTTGATGACTTTTAAGACGTGAATGTAAAGCTGTCATCGAAAGCGCAAGAATTGCTATTGATTTAGAACTCTCCATAGTGATATGAAAGGAATAGAAGTAAACAGTTGCTACAATAAAGTTGACAAACTTTTTCCAAGTTGTACAGTAGACTATACCCGGTCTGCCCGTGGAACGGTCTACCAGGGTCCTGCTCTCTGCTCAGTTTGTAACGAAATACCAAGAGAAGGCCTTGCAATTATACAGTATGTAGCGAAGTTGAAATATTCTACGTCGATTCTATTATCATTTAGCCTCATGCACACCAATACGGATTGTCCTATTCAGTCTGTGATGAAGTAACCAAAACGGTCTTTCTCTGTTGACTCTAGAAGCAAAGATTACGGATCGTTCGGTCCGTTTCAGTCTGTATAGTGAAAGACCAATGTGGTCTTCGCTATGCAGTCTGCAGTGAAGGACTGTAACATACAATCTATTTAGGGTTGTATGATGGCGAACGACCAATACGTGTTTCCTCTTATTTAATGTTTAGGGAAACTGACCACTATACGACCTAGTTTTGTCCATTCTGCAGCGTAAGACCGATATTAGGTTCAACGGCTCAGTCTGAAGCGAAAGACCACTTCGGCTATTCCCTGGTTAGTTTGTGAAGTAAGACCATTACAGCCTATTACATTGCAGTCTGCGTGGGAAAGACTACTACGTTATATCTCTGTTCTGACTGCAGCGAAAGACTGATATGATATTTCTCTATTCAGTCTGCAACTTTATTACTTCATATACAAATAATTCAGCCAAAATGAGTATCTAAGCAAATTAGGCCTCGAGATATCTGACTTACATCTGTTGTAAGTAAATTATAAAGTAAAAAAAAAGAAATGAACTTGGCGAGAGACTTTCTTTGTCAGCACAATGGGACCCTTTGTTCAAATCTCTTTTGTTTTCAGAATGTTACACTTAATGAAGCTCCCAGGTACTTCTAACTAGGCTGACGATCAGTTATAATGCTTAGTTATATTATATATGTATATATATATTTATATATATATATGCTCATCGTACAACAGTGTTATATAAGCTTTTGTTGTAACAGTTTAATCCGGTGAGGACGTTCACTCGACTAATCGAAGGCAACAGGCGATGGGGATCTGATTAATTCCCATTTCCCCAATGTCATAAGAAGCGTGTCTGTCTGCTGTGGGAAAAAAATTAAGAGATGCGTTATCAACAATCACTTGGTATACGGTATCTTACGTAATGATCACGTGATAAGTTCTGCCCTTCGTGGAAAATAAGTTGTACGAACGCCTCACCCTAATAAGCGACAAATGTGCGCATCCTCGTTGATATATGGTACTCACTTGATATTAATTGAACGTACTTCGTTTCGATATAAAAACGTTTCGAATTAGCTATCGCTCCCCACTGTCTAAATAAATTTGAATGGATCGGACTATTTCCCTTCAAAACGTAATACAGGTGATCCAAGTGGACCAATTTGGTTTTATTATTCTCATTTAATTTCTGGTCCTGAGAAATTTGTGAAAACCTTTCTAACATAAAGATTATATAAATGCAGATCTTTCAATCTAAATCATGATCGAAGTTAGGTTCGATGAACTGTCATTGATCGTAACCGAGCTGTGTGACCATTAATTAATTAATTTAAAACTAGAAAATGACTTACGCCTATGTAACAACTCCGACTTTAAAAAGGTTTTTGGGAGAGTTACTCATCAGCTTCTCCTTCTTATACGAATGGGGAGAATTGTTTATGTGTGTAGTCATGACAACATGTGACTGCTGTGACGTCAGTCATCATACGGCCAGCATATGAAATCATTGTTCCACTGACGAAATTCCCTCTTTAAGAGGTCACACCTCCACACTAGCGTTGTCCATACAACCAAATAATTAACAGATAATATAATAAAATGAATTTTCAAGTCGATGAAGGTGAGACCTTTTTTTTGTCTTCTAAAATTTTTAAAAGAATGACGCAACAATGTTACTTATTTCTCTTTTCTTTGATACTGTTTATACGGTTATGTACACATACGGTGCCTTTTTGTACTGACTCGGTGGGTGTGTCTAAAGTGTAAAGGTGTGTGTTCCATGTTACTATTCATTCACTGTGGTATATGTCACTGTATTTATCATATCATTACCACGTTAATGACTATTAAATGTCGTCATAATTGACCCCAAATATGCTAGAAAGTCTTTCATACTCCAGCTTCAACAAACATTTTTCTACCACCCTCCCAAAGTATTTTCGCTGAAACATCTAATTATCTAATTTAAGCTCCCCCCCCCCCCCCGATGTCTGGAAGTAATTTAGCGACGCAGAACCACCGGGGAAAGTACCTTTGAAACTACCTTCTAGCATATTTTGGCATGGTAAACTTTGGGACCAAGTCTGACGACCACTAAGGGCTACATGTTACTACTTTAGTATCGTTAGCGGGTGGTATTTCGGAACAACCGCATCAGTCACTTGCTAAATCTTTAGCATATAAACGATTATGATAAATTGTTAAACCGACCACTTCCCAAGAACAAAATCCCCAAAAGACTGGTTAATGCAGTTTTTTAGTTGACTTTTTTAATACAACATAAATATATTTAAAAAAAAAGGTATTGGCGCTGTTCGATACATGGTACAAAATCAATGTATAGATCATTGTAGCTTTACTATATGATTTTCTGTTTTTATCTCAAATTATGAATTTAAAGTCTGCTTGAAGATTTCGAGGGGGGGGGGGTCCCGTTCGGTTTTGTCTGGGCGAAGAAATGTTGAAAACCGAATCAAATCCATAAGTAACTTGCTCATGAATATGCATTCACTTGGTGGAAATATTCCAGGAGGGTAACGTCTTCGTTTGATTAATTTCAAGTAATATTTTGGTAGGTTTGGGCAATTGGTTTGTGGAACTCTGCAAACAGCTTGGTTTTGCACAGGTATTTTGGGTCATCCCATATGTTAAGGGTCCATACAATTTCTTTCTCCGTGTTACACTGTAAATCCCTGAAAATACTCTCTCTGTGCAATTAAAATCAAAATCATTTTCTATATAAACAGTAGCAACGCAAAGCAACTATAGGTTCGAGACCAACAGAAAGCCTGAGTACATCATTATAGAAAAAAAATACTAAGCCTTAAAAATAATTTGTTTCATTTTTCCAGGTACAACGTTCAAACCAACTTAATACGCATGCGTGTGACAGAAAAGGTCCCATATTGGACCCATATTGATTCAGAATAACTCATATAGCATTTTATCTCAACTATGCGTAAAATAACAATAAAAACATGATAATACAGCTATGCATATATAATTATATATATATATATAGAAATGTCCTCCTTCTCCCCTGTCACGATGTAAAACTTTTTGACTAAGCCCAAGGGCCTATGCTTCTGCTATTTTGGAAGCTAAATGATCGCTAGTGGCCCTTGTGTCCAGGGTCCACTTACGTAAAATAACGCTCCATGTGACATAGAGTAATGCTTCCCCAGAGTCTTCCCAAACCTATTGACTCAATTGTATGTTTCCACATTCTGTAATTATTTAATTGACGAGCGGTCGATCGCTATAACAAAGTTGCAAAATAAAAGGCCGGGAAGTTACATAAATTAGTTAGATACATCCACAGTATAGTTCGCGATATGTCACTTGAAACGTCCCCTTCCGGAAACAAAAGCCAAACAAAATCATTGTAAGCACCCATCAGTTTAAGTGATTCTGACGGCAATTATCATTATCCTGGTGTTGATTTGAAGGACTACATAGAGAGTATACTACTGTAGATGATTACAGTGAGTCCACCGCCTCGTACTCGTACAGTATTTACCTCTACGCGTACTCATCGTTGTGAATTGGTACTAATTTGAGTACTCATATACTCGCGCTTAGAGCCTTTCACGTGCATACTTGTACTCTTACCAAAGGGTTGGGAAATGGGAATTGTACTTGGTACTCTACTGGTACTCAAAATCATGCGGTTGTACTTATACCGTACTACTAGTCGATTGATATGTGTACAACCGTATACCGTTTAATATACAGATAACGCAAACTTGGAATGAAGTTTGCCTTCACTTCCAAACAAACGGGTAATAATAAGTTGGTTCTGCGTGATTCTAGTGATAAATTACACTGAGCTCATCTGTCCCAATTCTTTTATATACAAATTAGGCTAGGCTCGATATGTATGTTATGATAGTATGGCTAGGCTAGATATGTATGTAATGATAGTATGGCTAGGCTAGATATGTGTGTTATGATTGTATGGTAGGGAAATTTAGGCTAATTGCTGATGTTTGCATCGATAATCTTAGTATACATGTATACATATATAGCCATATTATTATTATAGACCCTTTACTATACGAATTAAGTGAATGCCTTGCATGATAAGCGGCATGCTTCTACAAATTAACTCCTTCAGACCTGCACCGTTTGAAACGTGGATAATATCTGATTCAACAGAAAATATAGCAATCAATAAAGATCGTTTTTATGTTATTAAAATTTACAGCTAAAACAAGTCGAAAATAGTTGAAACATGTACATATTTCCCTGGAGTGGTAGGAGATCCACTTCGATATTACAATTTTTTTTTTTTTTAGTTTAACAAATCTTCAATAGGGTTGACGACCACTAAAGGAGGGCATCGTAGTGACGAAAATCTGTCGTTAACCTCTAACCCGGCACAGTTTCCCTGGAGACCAAAATAAGCGCCACTCTTTTCTCTTTACGGTCGTCTGCTCAAAAAAATGTATCTTTAAGTTATTGAAATTAGATCTAAAACAACAAAAAAGTAATAAATTGATAAATAACCTTACGCCCTCGTATTTCCTCCGCCAAGTTCACGCGGCTCGTAGAGGAAATCCCTTGTGGCGAGTATGGGACAAACAAAGCCATAAAAAGGGGGAAAAAGTTCCAAGAAGAACAAAAATGTCCAGAGAAATCAATCAATTTGTGTCGGCCAATATGTATTCAAGAAAATAAGCCCGAATTTCTCTTCTAAAAAGAAAAAAATGTGGAGAAAATAAAAGTATAAGAAAACTATACGTGAGGCACTTTTTTTATTGCCATTATATTGTGATCTTAATAACAACGATATACGCACGTAGCACAACGTGCCGAGTTCTAATCAGTTTGTGGATATAAACCTCTTAAAAAGAATCAATTCCATTTTATTACTTAGTGGAATTTCTTTCGTCTGGTTGCTTTATATTAGACATTTAGTGGTAACTTAACCACTTTCGTTCAATCGGTTGGCACCATGAACTTCAAATTGACGTATTTGTCTTTTTGGTTTTGGATCAAAAACCCAAATAACTGAAACTCGGGTGGAGGGGAGAAGGGGGGGGGGCGGGCGGGAGGGGAATGTGGATATTCAGTATTACTTCCCCAGCACTTGAATCCCATGACACTATATAACCTCATGTCGAAAATATATATATAGTATCGATAGTATATATATATATATATATATATATATATATATATATATAAATATATATATATATATATATAGTATCGATAGTATATATATATATATATATATATATATATATATATATAAATATATATATATATATATATATATATATCCATGCATGTCGTATGCCTATAGAATTCAGTGATGCAACTGTTGTTTTTTTTGTGGGGGGGGGGAGATAGGAACGGGAAGGGGAAGCTGGGGGACGCCGTGAGTGATATTCATGACGAGGAGGGGGCGCATCGGGTGCAGGATCTCTTAGTCTGTAACATTCAACAATACATTACTACACCGATACTTGATATTAAGTGACCTGATAGCTTACAGTTACATACAAAAGCTGTCCAAATGACGGTCGCCTGTATGATTCAATGTTTTAAGGTAGTTTAGTTTTCACCATGTTCAAGTCCACACTTGAATGCGTTTGCTCTTACAATCAATCAATTAATTATGCAAATTACGAATCTATGGCAAAGAGACGACAGTACACTTTTTAACATTGTACGTAACTATAGTTACTTATAATCTGAAAATTGAAATCTTTCTGACTTTCGCCTGAAAAAAAGTGAAATGTCTAGTTCCATGGCTGTCACAATTAATCAGGTCCAGTATGTCCTAGATAAACAGGTTTATTGTACCTGAAGATATCATATATAATATTATACTGAATTACGTACACAGTTCGCCATTTCTCCCTTCGCCATTTTTTCAAGCTCACACAAAACAATTCAAATCAGTTTTTATTGCAGTCTTCCGTTTGAACCTAAATAATTGTCTAAATTGACATTCTAACTATCCCTCAGAACGCACCCTGACATCTTATGTGTGATTTTCTTCTGGGGACCCCCACCCTCACCTCCCACCCCCCCCCCCACAAAAGAACGTGTGTTCAGCTTGAACTCTCTCCTCTTTATAAGTCCTGGGTCGGCCTCTCATCTTCCCTCTCCATGTATACATATGAGACTAATCAAATTTATTTTTATCTTATTTTTGTGTGTTTTTGAAGTTTGTGAATGGCTTTAAAAAAATTAATGAAAAGAATAAATTTCAAATTAATACTTACCATGCTAATATAATACTTACTTAAGAAGTTAACCCCTGCCCCCTCCCCACCATGTACATGAACCACCGCCAACGACCCTGTGGTAACGACGCCGTTCGAAATTCGTCTCAGAATTCCCGTTAATTAGATTCTATGAGAAGGAAAAACTTTACAGCTCTGAGATAGAAGTAAAGTGCGTTGCATGTTTGATGTGCCCAGGGATCCGTCAAAACTAAGTGACGGAATCAACCTGCTCATGCGTGAACGTCTGAAAAAAGACTATAAAACGAAGACATTTCTTCCAGAGAAAATGTTGGTTTATAAATCGGCTTAAGGATAAACCTTGCTTTATAAATCGTGATCATAACAAAAAAAAAGAAAAGAAAAAAGAAGGGGGTCCTAGCAAGGAATGAAACAAACCTTTCACAGACTGGAGAATTCCTTCTTGGAAAATGTCCTTTGTTTAGCCGAATGTCAAAGTTATAATAAAACCGTTAAGTTGTAATGGTTGGCTTAAATGATGGTATAATGTTCTTCTTATAGTAAGTTCGCGCCATGGTTCGATCGATTTATGAACAGAGGTAAAAAATATCAGTGGTATTACGTAACACAGAATAATCGAGCCCTTGAATGTTATAAACTTATTTACATAATCAAGTACAGATATATACTTATTACTTTTACTGACGGTTCTAACGTTTCGTATTGTCTTCTTTTGTTCTGTTTTCCTGTGTCCTCTTTTGTTTTGTAACTTTTCAATCTTGTCAGTTTATCACAGTGTTCCCGCACAATGACAAATGTTTTGGTAATATTAACAAAGGGTATATGTTGCGAACAAGGAAATTTTTCTGAATTTACGATAAAGGGTCAAGTTGGTGTGGTGTGGAGGTGGTACGGCGTTTATCTTCTTTGCAGAGTAGTGGGGGACTGCAGAAACGTGGAGGTGGGCGGGGAGGGGGAGAGGGGTGCTTTAATAATATTTTAAAGCTGACCTTTGTGTTTTGTGATGTTGTTCGGAAGAGTGGAAGAATTAACTTTCGTTTTTTTTCTCTTGTTTAATTTATCTATTTATAACTTTGAAAACAATTCGTAACCATCAAATCATGTAAAGAAATCAATGGTTCTTCACATAGTCGGAAACAAACCTGCACACTACTTTAAGAAAATATTATTTCCGTTGTCCCATGTTTCTATTTAAGCGCGCTAAACTTTTGATTAATGTTAAACGGCGTTCAAAGGTGAAGGTTGTCTGAAGTTTGCCGCAGTTCATTGTGAGTTATGATGAAACAATAGAGAGACAGAGACGATAGAGCGCATGGAACGCCGACCGAGACAAATATCACAGACTGACTGATTGCAACAGCTGTTTGATTCATAATAGCTTTGATGACACATTAATCTGACTACATCATCATACATTCATTTTGTCGACATATTAATGAAAACATGAACATTCCACCCTTGGGATCGGAGAATTTTTAAAACAAATGATAAGTTGCGATGGCTTACGGCTTGACACAATTAATAAACTTTATTGCAACATATTGTAAAACATTGGGGTTCGATAGAATCAATCTCCCAGTGTAGAAATGTTCGGAATATCTGTTCATGAAGAGTTTTAAACAGAGAATTTGCAAAGTCGTAAACAGATACGTCGTTTGGGGATGGGGGTGGGGAGGGGTGGGGTGGATGGGAGGGTTAGGGTGGATGAGATGATATGAAAGGTTTGTGTAAGTAGTTAACGATAGATTGAGTTTACACAATATTTTATCGAGAAACAGATACACGCAATTGATCAGACGAAGTTATCCTCCTTAAACTGTTTCTTTAGGCAATTGTTGAACCTTGATTATAAACAATAACAACAACCTCTTGAGTCGACTTTGATCCATTTTCCGATTTTGTTTGATATTTTTCATTTTTATATAACAATGTACGTCATTTGCTTCATTATAACCAAAGTTTCATTTCAAATAGTAAAAAAAAAAAAAAAAAAAATCATTTTGCTTTTACATCTGTTTCGCCACCTCTATATAAGTGTCCGGTTGACGAAATATTAAAATTGAAATAAATTCATAAAATACTCCACCATTATAGGCTTTTTTCAGTTGTTGACAGAAATCTAGGAGGACTCGTTAAGTCTTGTTCGAATTTGTGCTGTCTTACAATATAATTAACTTTATAAAAACACAAACAGCAAATAATACATATTTCTTCATTATCTTCAATAAACACGATTAGCTATATTCCTGCCAGCATAATGAACTGTTTCGTGTTACAGAATGTTAGCCCCAAATGGTATCTGAAACAAAAGGGAAATGGCGGTTTTTCGGGAAAATGTTTTCGCTTGATGACGTCACAGAACATTCAATATGTTGAATATAGTGTAAAAAAGTGATTGTGTGAGAGAAAAGAGGATAAGTTATGCAGAATTAAGTAATTCTTAACAAGATATTTAAAAAGGATTTTCAAGTGAGCAAGGTTGAATAATTTTTCTCTCGCTCTACAAGTGTCCATTTTTTGCTGTGCACCTATATAAGTATATATAGGTCTAATCCTTTTAAAGCTGTCCCTATTGGCGGTGAATATTTCACTCACATCAAAAGCTGCTCATGAGAAATTATGACGTACAGAGAAAATATATAATGTAGGCATAAAAATAATAATGATAATAATAATGATAATCAACTTTGTTGTGCAAATTTATCAAATAAAGGAAAAACAACAATCTTCGGAGATTTCAGATTGATGAAAGAAGTGTAGGCTACCAATCCACTTATTATTAGCTGCAACGAGGGCAACAAAAACCCCGAAAACAAACAAATATATTTCAACAATAATAACACTCAAAGGTATATCTTTTATCTGATTTCGGAAACCTTTATGATCTGGCGCTGATCAAAGATTTAGAAATATAACAAATATTTATCTTCCGATGGACAAATAAAGACCTACCGTATGATTAAAAAGTTGCCTACGTCACTATAAGCGGTACACGTTAGCGATACATTTTGCGTTGGGTTGTATCTATAGTCGAATATGCTGACGAAATTATGAAATTGTAATATTCACACATAAATGGACCCCCCCCCCCATGTTGGATCCCCCATTCACAAATAATTGGATACTCCTGGCTTCAAGGGATCAAGGTGGTTGTAACAATAGGGTAATAAATTGTGTACCTATAATTATGTATACCGTGTCCACACAGCGCAAGTTTAATTTAAGTTTAGCAGTGTAATTTTTCAACGCGTTCCATGGAGAATACTATATCCTCCTGTTGGTAGTAGTAACACCCACAATAGTAATTATACAAACAGAGGTCGGCCCATAGAGTACCCACAGTGAGTGGTATTTATAATTTTATCCATCGAAAGTGTTTAGGTTTGTACGGATATTTGAAAGAAAACGAAAAAGCTAAATGCAGAGGTATATTTATTCGGACTTAAATTGCACCAAGTGTAAAACCTACGTTTCAAGGGTATAGGCTATTCTTATGCACTTTTTGTGTAATAGTACAGTATATTGCATCTTTTAGGGGTAAATTTACACCATTATACTTGTAAATGTTACACCGCTAACAGTTGCCTCGTAATCGGGTATACATATTACACTATAGCGGGGACGTACTAGCTGGTGTATATGTTTAAAGCAATTTTACTTACTTAATTAGTGCGATTATGAAAGACGTTATGAGAGAAGACTTGGCCACTCCTACCACGTAGGCGGGTGTTTCGAAAGTATATATATACTCAGGGGCGTAGCGAAGGGGTTTTTGTTGGGGGGGTGTGGACGGATCTGGAAGTGGTAACTGAAATGGGGGAGGGGTCTAAGGGGAGGGGGTGTCCCCCTCCCCTTTGGCAATTTTTAGTTTTGAAACGTCCTTAGATGCAATCTGGTGCATATTTTAAGTCAAATTTAATTTGCCGACGGATCTGGAAGTGGTGACTGAAATGGGGGAGGGGTCTAAGGGGAGGGGGTCTACCCCTCCCCTTTGGAAAATTTTTAGTTTTGAAACGTCCTTAGATGCAATCTGGTGTATATATTAAGTCAAATTTGATATGCCGACGGATCTGGAAGTGGTGACTGAAATGGGGGAGGGGTCTAAGGTATGGGGGGTCTACCCCTCCCCTTTGGAAAATTTTTAGTTTTGAAACGTCCTTAGATGCAATCTGGTGCATATTTTAAGTCAAATTTGACACGGAAGAAGCTCCCGTTCCCCTTTTCTCTATTCAGCTTTCCTTCTTTCTTCCCCTTCCGCTCTCTTCACCTTTTCTCCTTTTGCCGACAGACCCAAAATTTGCCGACAGCGACCAAATTATTGGGGGGGTGTGACACCCCCCCCCACACCCCCCGCTCGCTACGCCCCTGTATATACTGGAAAGGAGCAAAACAATTCATGGCTATCAACGGGATTCGAACCAGTGACCTCTGGAACGGGATTCGAAACCAGTGACCTCTGGATTACGATAGAATACTGTCGGCATATTCCCTGCAGTCTTCCATTATTCACTTACTGAGATAAATATATAAACTGTATACAGTTTACCGATTTGATAAGGGACCATCATCTGGGTATACGACTTGTCTACTGTATGTATACTGATATACTTGTGTACCGTCAGCCACACCAGGTAATTGTTGTACCACAGGACTCAGCAGTCAAGGACGTAGATAAGTTGGCTATCCCTCTTTATCAAGCTACAGAAAGACCGTTTAAAATACTTCAGAATATATTGACTTCTTACTATCTTTGCTGTCTCTTTAATACTTAAATGTAGGGTAACAATTTAACTTCTTTAACGGAGAATAAAGAACACTTCTTTTTTGGCAAACGGATTATCTTACTATGGAAAAGCCTAGTCTTAAAGACATAAAGGTCATAAACTTAAGTCAAGTATAAAATAACTGCTTGTCCCTGTGTTCATTTTGCTTAATAAACCAGCTGAGCGAAACAGGCTTTAGTGTATAGCAGGAAATCGAATTTTGCTTTTACAACATTAAGACTTACAATCCTCTTAAAAAGCTATTAAAGTACAAAGTTTATCGATCAGTTTAACTGGCGATCATGTCCTTATCCTCTGAAAGTCTAAATAATCTGATTTGTCAGCGCAAACTTCATTCTTCTACCCACTCAAATATTCGTTAACCAATTAAAAGCTGTTCCTCCTTTTGATTTTGTCGTTATCTATAGATTAATTCTCAGGGGTGGATCCAGGGAGGGGTGGAGGAGTATAGGTGGACACCCTCCACCGTTTTTCATCCACACGCAAACTTGAAACACTTTTAAAACACTACAACAGTGTACCGTTTCTTCTTGTTGTGAACCTGGTGGCTAGAGGACTTGTGAAGAAATAGTTCTCTTCCGGGAAACATCCCAGCTACATTAGACGGGTTTTTTCTTTGTTCTTAGCATTGTTGTCATCCGGGGGGGGGGGGGGACTAGGTATGGAGCAACCTCCTAGTATATTTTAAGCTACTCCTCGTTTGTGGTTTTTAAACTTCCATTCTTTTATGTTGCTTGACATCTTTACCCTTACCAATGTATTAATAATTATCAGTCTTTGTTCTTTTTAATAAAAGGTTTTAGCTAACCTGCAGGAGTCGATCAGACTTGACAGCCCCCCCCCCCCCGCCACGCGCCAGAAACTATGTTACTTCTTGAAAGGCGAACAGGGTCGTCAAGCCTGGCCCTCTAACTTTTAGGTAATTATCTGTACACAAGTTTTCCTTTCTCTTAGATGAGCAGTTTATAAACATGTTCCTAAATTCTGTCGATTTGAAGAACAACACACATGAGCAATCTTATGAACGTAAACAATTGAATTGATATTTCTAGTTTACTGTTAAACAGTATAATGCATTGTTTCTCACATTATGCAAATATATAATTGGAACTTTACTTTACTTTAATTTATAATTGGAACTCACAAAGTTTACAGAAATAAAAGCATTTATGAAAAAAAAACAAAAAAGAAAAGAAAAAACAATTATAACAATAATAAAGGTTTAAAACTTATGGAACTACTGCTACTACTACAGAGGACTGAAGAAGATAAAAACGTTTACTTTGTTTTGTCGCTTTTAAAAATTGAAGTTACTATTATTATTATTATTATTATTATTATTATTATTACTATTATTATTATTATTAAGCTATTTATTTTTGAGAGAACATTGACAGATTCTGGGAGTATGCGCCGAACATTCTTCTTAATAAGAAACTGTTCATTTATAAATAAAAGATTATCAGATATTAATTATCGTGCAGTTATTATTAATATTTAACTGTTTTTATGCATAATAAATGATGTGCATGCATGGAGAGAGAGAGGTGGTGAGATAAAATAGAAACTCCCTGAATAAAACAGAAAACAAAAATTTGAAAGAAATAAAAATGTCAAGTTTGTTTCATAGACTATTACCCGACCGTAAAATAAAATTCTCTCTACAACCGTGCATTATCGCAATTTCGTTTTGGTATTGTTATTAATTTTCATATTTCTAATTGTTTTGCTTTTTGAAATTTAATCACAGCATCATTTTACCTTCAATAACCGTATATATATATATATATATATACATATATTTATATATATACATATATATATATATATATGTATATATATATATATATGTATATATATATATATATATATATATATATATACCGACGGTGATTACTCCTGTAGGCGTATTTATATCAAGCAGTCTATTTGATACCCCTTCTTTTTTGTTTTATTTTCATTATTCACACATGCAGAGGGCAACTATAATAGCCTCGAAATAATACGACAAATTTATCCAATTATGTGCAGTTGATTTTGCTCTGTTCACCAAGGCTGTGTGCTGGTTGAGCGCTTGCGCGCTCTTTTTTTTTCGCCGACCATATGTCACAACATTCCTGTATTATTTAGTTTCTTTTGTGGTTCTTGGCGGTATTGGAATATATCTCAACTCCATTTAGCTTTGACTACTTTACTCTTCCCCTCTTCTTTTTGCGAGATTTTCGCCTAAAACAATAAGGTACAAAGTCACACACACACACACATACATAGATATACATATATATTTATATATATAGTGTACGTGCTCATCGCCGAATCGTTTCGTAACTGAAGAACCATATTGGGTATTGTGTTTTAAAAGCATCTGACAATCCGAGATCTTAATATTGCGGCGGATGCCTGAGTGAAAGAGAAAGATAGAGAGGAGAAGTTAGAGTAAGTAACAATGAAAACACACTAAAGTGGTTAGGAAATCAAACGGAAGCCAGAGTTTCGGGAAAAGGAAGGAAGAAGTTGTAACGAGCTGGCGGAGATAAAAGAATGAGAATCCTTACTTTTTTTCTTCTCTTTTTACAAGAATAGGTCAGATGGAATTCCAAAACATCGATTAAAAAGTTCGCAGGATAAGGTTAGATAATTCAATTAAACGTGAGGTGAAACCTAAGCTGACTTTAAAGGTGGTAGTTTGTTGATTTTTATCCACCAATAGAGTAGGACTATTTGTTTTGGTTTGAAAGTTATAAAAAGCAGGCAAGAGATGAAATTGAAAAGGAGAAAAAATAGGATAGAAACACTTTTAACTTAGGCAGAATTTTGAGTTGATTTTGGTGAAGGTTTTTATTACACTAGTCGAGTATGAAAATTTACTAAAAACAAAAGAATTCAATTCCTTGGTTGCCATTAGTCAAGTATTTCTGGGTGAGAAAGAAAACTAAACATGTATATGTACTGACAAGTTTATACATTAAGTGTGCGTGTGAGCGTGTTTTGTTGTTTTTGCTATAGTGTGATAAATATAATATAATATGAAAGTTCTTGGACGAAAGCCTTGTTTTGAGAATCGCATGAAATTGTTAATTTATTGTTAATTAAAGTTCATTTTGGAGAGGAAAACAAACGAAAGTATATAGACGCTCTTAGCTTGATCAGTGGAACTTTTTTTTTCTAATTTATGTGCAACTTTGATAACATTTCTTGAAAATGGCGACTAGCTGATTGAAATTATCATTGACATTACTATTTCTTGTACTGAAGTGAAGTGTGATATTTTGAAGCAAAATAAGAAATAAAATAAAGAATTAACTAATTATTTTTTTTTTGGTGTCTTTTTCTACCTGGGAATTAGAAGACCTTCGAAGCTGTCCTTAATTGCTTGAAGGAAACCCATTTGCCTATTCAAATGTTGCAGGGCTGTTAATTGTTTCTGGCAAGGTCGCGCTGATTTTAATGACGTGCAAGGAAAAGGTGATTGCACCATTGTGAATGTTAGATTTTACCATAGATGACAATAGTTGTAATTGTTCGCCATACTCCATTGTTTTCTAGCTTCGTGGTGTTCCTTTTCTCAGAGATCACAATAGCTTGATTGTCCACTGTATCAATTCTTCTCTTGTTTTGTGAAGAAAATATTAATCCCCTGGGGTTAAAAGCAAAAGAAAAATGTAATTTTTCTTGTAAACATTACAAACAAGTTATTTACGAGCTAATGAACAAAAGTGGATTAAAAGAAATGTTTATTGTCTCTTAATAGTTTGAAAGTGTTTTCATATAGAAGCATGAATATTCAAAATGCCTGTATATAATAAACCTTTAAATCAAATAAAATAATTTAAATAAATTTAAATAAATAATTTAAATAAATTAATGTTTTATTGAGAGTGACTTATTAAGAAAAAGTTAGATTTGGCAAAATAAATAATCAATCAATTATTTAATTAATTCACCAATTCATTCGAGTAGTCTCAAATTCATCATAATTTACTACCACTTTGAGGAGACAACTTCCAAAAAACTTTGGTATTAGAATCGATTGTAAGACAGTAACTCACAAATTTCCGACGTATTTGACCAATACTAGATACGGATTGTAAAGTTGTATTCAAATTAGCGATAAAAAAATCACCTGCTTCTTTTATTTAAATTTGTTTTCTTGCAAACTTCACAAATGACTTTGTGATGAAATGTTTACTTAGAAGATTTTGTGATCACAATTCAGCTATTGATCAGTTATTGCTTTGCATTTTAATAATAATTTCGTAAAAGACACATTTCTAGTACTTTCTCTTATTCCATATTTGTGTATAAAAGTTTCTGAAAACATGACACTCCTTCTCCAACCATTTCTTCTCCCAGTTTTGCACCGATTGACCCAAACAAATAGTTAAGTTGGAGAAAGAGCAAAAGACCAATACTTGAACAAATTTTGTTCTCTTTATTTTATTTTGGTTTTTATTTTGGCTTGTTTGTTTGGGCTTCAAACACCGCTAGTATGGACGTTTGAAAATTTCAACACCTACACGTGATGTGCCCCCCCCCTATTTTTTTTTAAAAACTTTTTTGTAACAGTTTGTTTGCTTGTGTGCTTGTTCATCCGTTTTCATGTTCTACCTCCCCCCCCCCATACTTCTTATTTGCCCTAAGTAGTTTTTAAAGACAAACCATTGATTTTCCGAGTAAAATTTATAATACAAAGTCAACATATTGAACTCTCAACTTTACAAAAAAAAGGTTGAAAAATGATTAATCTTACTGAAATAACAAGCATTTCCTTTTCTCTATAAAGTTAACCTATTTTCTAAGGAATATGCAATACCAACAGTTCAATGCTTGTATATACATATACATCAGACTACATTAGCGGTTCGTATATACATATATAAAAGAGACTCCTGTATTGTACCATATACTGCGAAGCTGACAAACGGACGTATGTTCTTATGCGCATGCTCGTCATATATGAGAAAGGCGCTTGACCGCTCTTACTATTAAAGACACACACCCCGCTGTGTCGATCTTATATAGTGGCACGTGGCAACTATATTCAAATACAGTCGTCGTTATTGTTACTATTTACATCAATGGAATGAATGGGGATTGAACTGAAAAGAAAAGAAAAGAGGAGCCCATTCTTCCGGAAACGAAAAAAAATAAATACTTGGACCAATTCCGGGAATATTGTTAATGTACATTCTTTTAGTTCTGAAATAACGAAGAGCGATTGAAAAATAATTGGATCCGACCACTTGATAGAACAATGGAACACGCGTGTAACAATTACAGATTGGCGTTTCTTTCTTTTTTTCATTTTCTTTATTTGTCGTTATAGTCTATTGATACACGAGTGGCATAAACGCACCTTACGTCAATCACTGCAGAGTAAGCAATTAGCGGGGACTGCAATGTTGATGTGTGCTGGATGACGTCACATGAAAGATGATAGAAACACTGAGTAGGTGGCATAGGGCTGTGAATGGAATCTTCGTCATTGTTAAGATTTTTGCTTTTATTCTCACGGAAAGAAAATAAGATACAAGAAAAACAAAAAAAGATTTTTTTCTTTCCCATAAGTGTTGTCAACCAACCACAAATCGATTTTGGATTTTAAATGACAGATTTAATGAGCGAATCGCTTCCTTTGTTCGCAAATTAGCTTTATTTACAATACAGAAAAGAAAAGGAAACAGGAAAGTAACTAGTCTCACGTACTAAAACAAAAAGTTACAAAAGTATCGTAGAATAAAGCACAATTATTCAATGTATCCCTTTAACGTAAAAAAAAAGCTTTGTTCTTTTCCGATCAGTATTTTAAATTGATTCTTTTCAAACTATTGTTTTTATCAAGTTTCTGTTTCCGCTATTGTACTACGGTAGTCCAACAACTAACAAAGAAATATTTCTTGGGCATATAAATTTTCATGTCTTTAGTCTAAACAAAAGGAAAACGAAAGCGTTAAAACAAAAGGCGGGGTTAAGTGAAAGTGTCCATTGTTTACATCTTATTATCAGTTTGCAAATTCGGTGTCAAATTTGTAAAAACAAAAATTCTGGGTAAATAATACCTATCATATCTAATTTGTGTATGTATGTGTGTGTGTGTCTCAGTAAAACTTAGCCGCAGTACAGCCACATGACAGATTATTTTCTTAACTGAAACGAACAGTCAATATTTCACTAATGGTGTTTACCATGATTTCAACCGACTACTACATTAATTAAGTACTATAAAGATCCATATCGAAGTAAGTGGTAAGTTTGTGTCATCCCCGCCTAACTACCACCCCCCCCCCTCACCCCGGTCCTTTACCAAGACCTCGAACCTGAGTCGGGCACTGTTTGGTTGATCATTTTCGAAAAACCTATACCAATCACTAATCATCGTAAAATTTACAATAAGTTAGATCCATTTAACGGAAAACCCTTCCTATGAATTTGTTTTCATCAAGTGAGCTTTCCACTTTTATCTCATGATTTGAACTTTTTTGTAACTTGGCTATTCAAGGTATGGAATTTGATGTGTGTGTATGGGGGGGGGGGGCGTATTATTGAATCGCATAAAACAGGTCATCAACATCAAACCTGCACAGCTACTAAAAGCAGCTCTTTGAGTTTGGGTGGTCGGAAAAAAAATCCAAATTTAATATAGGTAATTCTTAAAATAAGTTTGCGAAGAACCAACAACCAAGACATCCTTCACTGAAGACGTTTGCAACGAACTGAATGTAATTGAAGGAGTACTTAACGAATCTAATTCAAATCGCATCATTTTCGGATACTTTTCATAGTATGATATAAAAAACACATGTAAAAGCTCATTTTAAAATATGAAACGTTTCCCCGCTTTTGCCTCATTATACAAATTGAAAAGTGACTATAAACAATCTAATGTGCTAACTTTGTAATGGAATTTTGACTTTGGACTAGCCTTCCAATATTTATCAATTTCAACTCAAGAAGGCTGCTTTAAGTTGTCAAGTGTGTAACTGATACCATGTTGTGTTTCTCTTCTCCAAATATTAAATAGCTAAATCAGATCAAAAATATGTTACTGTTTCTTCAAATATTTCATAAGAAAAGAAGAAGAAGAAAAAAATGACCCGAACTGTAGAAAGTTTAATTTTTTATTTATAATACATATTTGTCTGTCATGAAACCATTAAAAATGTCCTTTTTCGAACTACGATCAATAAAATCCCTTCGTAAACACAATTAGTTCTTTCTGTATTAACCATGTCGTTACCATATTAACAGAACACACCTGTCGCCTACCCCACAGAGTCCCGAGAGAATTTAACTCCTTTTTTTCCCTTTTCTATCCTACTCCATTTTCGTTTCCATTTTGATTTTTGACATTCTCCTAAAACAGAAATTGTAACCTAAATAATACTTCAGTTTAGTTTCGTTTACGCAAACGTTTTGCTTTTTACCAATATACAATAAATAAATATTTGACATTTCTGATCGAAACAGTCTCCAAAGTATTTTTGTCGACAAATCCGTCATAAATTCTTCTTTCTTTTTTTTTTCTTTGGTTAAAAACTTGGGGAAGGGTTCACGAAGTGTCCTACATTTTGTAACCGTGAGTTCTGACCGACGCATGATTTCTCCTGGGAGAGAAGAAACCTTTTTTCCCCTTTTACCACCAACCATATATCTAACAAATATTTATCAAAAAAAGCCGCAACCGTTGAAATCGATAATTTCTTATGTTATTCCGTTCACGGATCTGTAAAATTGTTAAGCTTTTGGACATTATCATACATACGTACACTAGCAACTATTGTACGGTTGAATTCTTTAGACTATAATGTGAAACTATCGCTTGCATTGCTTGCTGTTGTTGAAAAAAAAAAGCTATAAAAGGGAAAGACCCAGAAAAAATATCATTCCAAGCGAGGAAGCGATATCTTGGCCAAGTTTAAGAGTCGTTTCTTTCTTTCTGATAACAGAAAAGATTGAAATTAAGAAGACAAGCGAACAGACGTTGCCTTCTAAGAAAGTGCGTTCTTTTCTATAAAACTGATAGAAGAGATAGGGATAAAAACAGAAAGAAAGAAATCAGTTTCTTTTCTAAAAAACTAAAAGGAAAGAGAAAAAAAATAGAAATCAAGTTTTTTGGTTTGGTTTGTGAATATAGGTTGTCAAATAATTGTGAAAAAAAACTTTGAAATTAGATAGGCCTATTTATGAATGAATTGTTTCGAAATCTATAGTTTTATGTATATTATATAGTAGGTGCATGTTTAGAAATCTAAGAATCAAATTGACGGTGTTATTAAAAAGAGGATTCCGTCATTGTAAGGAAACAATTTTCGTTCAATTTCATATGATAACTTTAAGTAGAATTTTATTCTCAATATCTTAAAGTCCCCCCCCCCGCCCCACACATAAATATTGATATAATTATGTAATGTAGGCTATTGCGTCGTACCACTTTATGTAACCATGCCTTGATGCTATCGTGATGCGTATATCAGAAAGTAAAATCTTCAAATATATTCTTCTGGTTGCTCGTGAGAGCGCCAAATCGATGGCGCTATTTCTTTGATAAAACCAGAGCCGTATATAGAGAGAGTTTGGCCAACCATGTAACCGATTTGGATTGGTCGAGAGGGAAAACGCCCACACAGGGTGGTAAAATAGGTCCACTTGAAAACTTTTTAGCAGGCGACACGCATACTCACAGTGTATAGACTATCGTTTGTGTACACGAAAAAAGTACGAAATTATGAAAGAAATGGTGCTGGGGATGCTGCAATCGGTCAGAACATGGATATTGTTGTTTGATTTTCCGACTGGCCATAAAAGAAGAGGAATTTTTTGGAATTAGAAAGAACAAGATGGATATCTAATGAAAAAAAGTCTGTGTAGCCTAGGCCCATACTAGCCATAGGCCCTAGTGTAATACGAGTAATGTACAAGCAATGCGAGAATTTTACGTTCAGACTGATTTCTGTAATTACATGCATGGCTATTCTCTCTCGTTTTACGATCCACAAATTCGATTTCATTATGCCAGCTCTTCTAATCATAGGCATGGCAGTTTCAGTCGCACATATAGTTATCCTAATTCCTAGTTATTGTATGCCTAGCCTAAAAAAGTATCACTTTTAGTTTAATGTAAAAGGGTGCGCTAGCCTCTAGGCATCACGTAAAGCCCTAATCCTTAGTTAAGCCCGAAGCATAAGTTAAGCCTGGGCTTAGTTAGACCTGGACCATTCTTGCTATTACTACAACTGTTATAGCACATTACATAATATGGCACAGTATAAGGCCCAATTAAACAAGGTCTATGGAAAACAAAGTAGCCTAGGCCTAAACTAGTTAGGCTAGGTCTATACTCATTGGCAACTTGTGGGTTGTGTACACATACAGGCCTAATTATATAGACCCTTTTAGTATGCCATAAACAAGTGCCCAAATGGTTAAATGATCTTGGTTTGTGTTAATTGTCAGCATTGGCCTAGACTTTTTAGGCTAACATGAATTCAGCCTAATTTTTTCTTCTTCAAAAGTATAGCCTAGGCCTTGGTTTAATTTGGATGCAGTCAACTATCATTTATCAAAGTTGCATCAGTACCTCCTTATTCCCTTAATTGACACCCACATTGACGACTGAAGTTAAAAAAAATCTTTTTAAATTATCTTTAGACAGTTAATTTTAACTCCCTGAATTTCAGGACTTTTTTTACAAATCAAAGGTGACATGTGCTCTGAAGAAAAACTCCTAACATAAAAAGCCACAGTTAGCAGACTGTGATAAAGACAAACCTGGTGACTACTAGACTGAAATCCAGTTCCTGCAACCACAGCAATAAAGTCTTTGTTTTAATCAATGCACTTGTGTGTTTGAAACTTTCAAATGGACACTCAATGGCAGTTGGTTAAGATATAAGGTTTTACCTTCATCATGGAGAGTTGAAGGGAATCTGCCTCATCATCTGAATAATGGACTCAAGGATAGCAACAAATCATGATTGGATAATGATTTTGAGCAAGTAAATATCTGGCAATTTGAAAGCTTGTATTATTTTTTTACATATTATTTAAGCTGTTTAGCTCACACACAAGCAAATGATCAAGTGACAACAACCGATGCAGTATATTTAAAGGTATTGAAGACTTGCCCTAAACCGCATGCCGCGCTCTGAAAAAGTTTACTTTCCGTTGCTTGCAAGTGAAGTTTTTTTTGTGTCGCTACAAAATGCAGACAGTAATGAAACCTGATACCTTGTTATCTTTTATCTAGACCTGAGATGTCACACGCTGCTATGTGCACTGTGTTGTGGGTATTGACTGTGATGTTTGTATTGACTGTACACTAATGTCTATTTACAGATGGTAGCAAGCTGTGTGTGTATTTTCTGGGATCAATGGTGGTGTCTAACACTTCTGTTACACCGCATTCGAAACTAGGTCAGATAACCGGCATGAGACGTTTCTTTGTGCGGGAGTCTCCACACCCTTTAAGGAGAAGATTTATATCCCATTAATAGAGAAAGAATTATGTTTCAATTGGTAGCATGCAACTTAAAATTTTGCAAACATTAGATACAATCAAACAATAACAAGGTTCATTTACAAGGTAATCTACTGCCCTTTATTTCACATTAGTCTGTCACATCAGAAGGTCACAGCTTTCAAAAATTATTCAAACAAACTCCCTTGATGGGTGCTTCGTTAGATTCCTGCAATTTTCAAGTTTATCAATGTAATAAGTTCTGAATGTGGCAATGTGGAGAAGCTTTGGGATAATCTGTGAATAAGACTGCCAGACTATCAACAAGATTCCACATCCATGCAACTCCAACTGCTTCCTTCACCTCCTTGCAGGTGTACCACATGTCCAAAAAAAAGTCAGCATTGGTTAATGTAATTAAAATCTGGCTTCCTCCTGAGCTGGCAAATACACATGAATTGTCAAGTACAGAGGTCAGTGTGAAACCACTGAAAGATCTTCTCAGCTTTCAAGAAAACAAAGACTTGAAGCCAAATTTACAGAGGCCACACTGATACCATTCCACTCTCATAAGATGAAGGTACAGTATCACACACACTTCATTTTGCTTCTGCGATGCAGTGCCTGGTAGACTGTGAGGGTCACCCAATGGATGTTTTAACAACTGCCTGGTTTATAGAGCTCTGCAACAGATAATTCATCCTAATGTCTAGTCGTCATCCTGTCATGGCCTTGAGCAAGTTGAACCCACTTCAACACAAAGCAGCTATTGAATTCTTGTCTAGGTACTGTCAAATCCACATCACCATCATTGCTGGTTCCAGCTACGCTGACCATGATAAAAGAGTAAAATGAGGGTTTTTTAATTCACCCAACAGAGCTTGCATTCCAGTACCTTTGGGCAGCTGAAAAGATATTCAGAAATTGTTATATATGAGTATGTTTGTATGCATGCATATGTGTGATTTTCTTGCTTTACAGAACAGCTCCATTTTGATAAGCTATGTAACGTGGAAACCTGCCAATCATATGTTTGAAATAGGACAGGCTGAAACGATTCTTAAATGGAAAGCTTAACGACTTCTTGCATTTTTATACATCACTGTTCAGGTAAGGCCAGTAAGGGCAGTATGAAGAATAAGTAACAATTAATAATTATCATTATGGCCATTTGCTGTCTGCATAATAACAAACTGAATGATGTCATCAGCCCTGTGCTCAGTTGACAACACTGACAAGTAGGCACACTATGTCAGTGTGATCCATAAAACCTTATTAAGGACATGACCTTATAGTATATATGTTAATGGAAAATACATAAGCTACAACATACACCAGTCTTCAGTTGTTGCAGGGTTTTTTTTTTCTCGACAGACCCATTCAATCTGTTGCACCTACTATAGCCTAGTACTACATTCCTGAGAAATTAACACAATATCAGTCTTTGGTTTGCCCACAGACTCCCAACAATTGCTAACTCCTACACTCAAGTATATAGTTTAGTTTAGTAGAAAAAAAGACCAGGAGAGACATTCAAGTCCCCATTAAGGACCCTAAGGCTATATGAGAGGAATAAAACCGAGGCCATCAAATGTCATACCCAATTACAATGCTTAATGTACTCATCCAAAGTATTCTTAAACCCATTCACACTACTTGCAATTCAACCTTCTCAGGCAAACCATTCCATCCATTCACAACCCTTGTATAAGTTGTATTAGACTTTAGAGAAAAAGTTATGCCGAATATTAATCCTACTATGTAACTTCTGGAGTTTAATACAATGACCTCTGGTACAACTACTTTTTGGCAAACCTGAAAAGATCAGTGAAGCATAAATTGTCATTTTATGTGTAGGCCTACTTTATTTAATTGAAAGATCTATTAATGTAGGCCTGATGCTATAGTTGTGCGTCTGTAATCTAGCCTAGCCAGGACTGTGATGTGTGCTTTTCGTTTGTATGACTAAAGTAGGACTAGTAGTATGAGGAGTAAAATAAAACAAGTGTAATGACAGGTTTTCAGCTAGTTTTCTATGCATTTCAGGTGTGAAGATAAACGTAAATGTCATTAACTAACGCATACTCTAATTCATTACCTGATATCCATTTTGTTCCTCGTATGCCTGTCAAAATCTGACATTCTGAGTCGCTTCGTTTGTTCGCAACGAGCACAGTGTGCAAAGCTGCTATATATTGTGTGTGGTGCTTTTCGTGTTTCGCGCAACTGGTAACGACAACTGGACCTATTTTGATGCCCATGGTTTGCGTGTGACGTCACAAATCGCCAGTTGGCCAAACTCTCTCTATATACGGCTCTGGATAAAACATTCCAGTGCAAACTTAACAAAAGTTTCTCTCGATTGTACATTCCATATGACTATGCATGTATGTAGGACGATAGAGAATGATATAGGCTGCCAACGTTGACGGCAACGACAACCCAGTTACATAACCACGAGACGCGGAGGGGGGCGGGGGGGGGGGAGTATGGGCTAGAAGCATAATATCATATCGGTACGTTTAAGTGACAAACCGCCCCTCCTACCAACAACAAGCGCGCAAATCAACTTATAGCAATTTTGTCTTTCATTTTGTTTGATAATATTACAAGCAATGGGAATATAGTTGGGTACAAAACGTTTCACCCAAGTATATTGTTTCTCATCCCCAACCCCCAACCCCCTCTCTTTCCAACCCACTCAACCACAAATCTTTACTGTAGAGTACTGACGGAAAACTGTATGACTAAGAAAAAGAGATTGATATTTTTTTTTGTCTTGCATTAGTACAAGTTATACTCGATAACATATCTTACGTTTTGGTCATCCTTAAAAGATTACCTTAGTCAGAATTTCGATCTTATTATATCACCGTCCAATAAAAAGGAATAAAGTGAGAAGTATTAACCTTTCGCTCCCCAATTCCGCTATATAAATCAGTAATTTTTTATTATTATTATTATTATTATTATTGTTATTCAAATTATTCAGCTTTAAAATATGTTAAATATCCGGAATGCTCCTTTAAGGCTTGGATCACATTGATTCCTCGGTGCAGTCCGAAAATGTTAATGTTTATTCATTGTTTTATAAATTATAATAACTCAACCAAACCCTACATGTTCTATTAAAATTCATAAAAACAACAGAGCGCAATGCCATGGGTGACATATATGACGTTATTGACACATTTGTAATGCATTTTGAATGTCTGATAATTTTCCATTGTGTTTTGTGTTGTATCTGAGGAAACTGACCTAATGTTACATGTGATGTTAGACTTGGTAGTCCAGTAGCTTTAATTGATGTGTCTCATATGTTTAAAGGGTTATGCTGGATCTCAAAAATGGAAAGTGGTTTTGAAATTCAATCTGGTATTTAACAAATTGATTACCTGACACACATTTATTGTTTAAGCCAACTTATAAATACAAAATTGCAAAGAAAATTTTATTTTTAAAGTACCACGGGTAATAAATTATTTCGATCGATTAAAATCATTTATAATTTGCTTTTATTAATTTCTGTTGGATATTCCATAACATGATCGTCTTCTCGAACAATAAAATAAAAAAGAAATCTGCTTAAATATTCATAACACTGAACTCTTTTTTTTTCTTTTATTTTACTGATTTTTTTTTTTTTTTAAAGCAGGAAAATTAACAAAATATGAAAAGACGGAAACCTATAAATTCATGACAAGTATTTAGTTTCCTTCAAATCATACCACCTTCTGTTGAATTCCCACGCGGATCAGCAACAAAATGTGCATAACGAAGCGATAGGGCGTCATTGTGTTTAAAGAGGCGTAGAGGGGATGGCCCCATACTTACCTAAGCGTTCTTGATTCCCTATGTCGTGTGTCTGCATAATTTTACGGATTTATAACATGCGCGCTGCCGACTTGATGCACCTACGATGTTGTACATTTCACGTTTGTTCTATTAAAATCTCGTGGGAGATTCGTGGTTTTTTTTACAAGGATCTGTATTATCAAGTATCATATTAATCCAGCTTGTTAAATTCTCGAGATTTTATGAGAATTATGTTGGTAAAGCAAAGTGATGTTTGAATCTTTGTTATTCTCCAGTGGACTCAATACAATACTATATAGGTGGCATATATATATAGAAAGCGATATTGATCGCACATTATCTTATATACGGGGATGCAGAAAGCAAAACATTCTGGCGCCAATATTTGGCATACTAAAGAAAACAACAGTTTAAAAGCTATACAAAACCAATTTCTTACTGATTTTCTTTCCTTCTAATTTCTGAACCCTTTCTGCTAAATTTGATCTCCATGTAAGAGAGCTATGAAGCAGTTCTCTCTCATCTAACATAAACAGACACCATCAAATGATGATATTTTGTGTTGTCACGGATTTGTTGATTTAAGTTGATCAAGAGAAAGCCCACAGATGAAACAAAACTCGCAATAAACGAAATAGGCTATATGTTGTGATCTGTCGTTCGAAAAGTCATTTTAAACCTATGATTGGACCTTAGTATCATTACACGACCGAATAGGGGAGCTTGAAACGTACCGCAATGTACATGATCAACACCGCCACCACGGCACATCGTTCCAAATGTCTGTATCTCTTATTCTTTAAAGAAATCCGAGAAACCGCATGAGTCGTAGCATCTAGGACATTGTCAATTTGCAAGTTTCTTTCGTTTATACTTTTAATCAATTGTGATAGGCAAATGCATAACCTATCTTTTGGTCAGCCAGATCAATAGTTCATATTATATAATTACGAAAAGCCGAATTTTTTTTATAAATCGTTCTCGTTAAATCAATATTAGTTTCAAGTTTCATGTTTCATTAAATATTTAATATAATATAATTATATATAATATTTATTAAAAATTATGTGATTAAAACTGGAATAGGTTCTTGAACATATTATGTCCCTTCATTGCCCACATTTGTATGTCCTCATGGACCTATGCGCACCTCTCGTATACCTTCCCACTGTATGTTCCTTTATCACTGCTGCTATCCACTATACGGAAGAAGAGTTGGGGCAGAAGAGCGGGGGGCATTTACAGAGGGAGGGGAACGATAACAAGAAACGGACAATTACTGACGGATGAATGAGTTCATATATTCGCAGACCGCAACACTACCATTTATATAGCAATAACAGTCATGGTTATTAAAGACGTGATATAAACGACTGAAGTTGGTAGGCTGCTGGTATCGTCCAGCAACGCCTCATGCGAATGTGATGGTTCCCAAGGGAACAAAGCGTTGATGGTTAAACAGATGTGTCATGCTAAATCGTAACATGTTTACTTATGTTGTTACTTTTCAAGATTTCATTTTCTAGTATTCCTCGTGACATGCGTGCCTACTTTTGACAATAAATTCATTGACTTTAGTTTTAACTCGGACTAGGTTGCTAATGTCCGTTGAATCATGCCTTTTTCCTCGTCAATGTACCGACACTTTTTTGCGGATACTTCAAAAACTTCTTGAAGGCGTCGAGGCCATTCCATCCTTCTCCTGTAGGGACCCTTGCGATCCACCCCATCGCAAACCGATCA
Source organism: Apostichopus japonicus (assembly GCF_037975245.1). Lineage (NCBI taxonomy): Eukaryota > Metazoa > Echinodermata > Holothuroidea > Aspidochirotida > Stichopodidae > Apostichopus > Apostichopus japonicus. The sequence continues at coordinate 20,319,888 of NC_092565.1, forward strand.
ACAAGTCGCCAGCGCGCGAAAAAACAAAAGTTTTCGCCAATTCCAAACTTTTTACCGTCTTAAATACCTTCGCCACGTACAACTCCTTCATTTCAAGAGGGTGCACAATGGCAACTCAACTCCCAAGCCCTTCATATCAAGTAGGGACACTCCAAAATTAGAAGTGCTTCAGAAAACTGACAGAAGATGTGACAAACTTTTTTTTATGATTTCGACCAAAAGAGAAAGAAAGAAAGAGAGAGGGAGAGTGAAACCGAGTCAAAGAGAGTTTGATAAATATGTTTAATAGTATACTGTGTGCAAGTATGTGCTTTGGTCGTAAGAAGAACATTTTATTATTATTATTATTATTTTTATTATTATTATTATTATTATTATTATTATTATTATTATGATTATTATGATTATTATTATGATTATTATTTTATTTTGGCGTTGATTTTGACCTATTTCAAAACTTAATCGTTACATAGATAACATAGCCATGAAGTTCATACGCTTGACATTTCGTAAGTTGACGAGAAAGTCTAAAATTTGGAGAGAGAGAGAAATAAAGAGACTGAAATGATCTTTTTTTTAGCGATTAACACTGGTACCACAAGGAAGTTGTCTGAGCAGAATACAAAAATTTCAGAATCGACTTGAATTATTACATACTCACTAATAAAATAAGGTAAACAATTCTAGAAGTGGGGTTCTATAAGTTTCATCAATTATTAAGCTTATTTTTTAACAACACCGGTTAGGATTGATAAACTTGGTTATAGGGGTTGACAAGAAGCTCCATTAATGGCACAAGATGGGTTTAAAACTTCAGGGATGAAAATATACCACATTCACTCTGGTAAAAAAATATGCGCTTCGGAGATTTGAACTAATTTCTCTCGTTCTTTTCTTAAAAATTAGCACAGAAATTGAACCACATTGTTCAATCGGCGGTGTCTATTGCCATAGTATTGTTCTTTATACAGGTATACATGCAGATATGACAACAACTAACCTTGGCGTAATGTGTTTTCTTGCAACATTTCGTACAAAGGAACAAATACTTAACTTTGGGAAGGGAAGAAGATGCATTTCTACGTATAACCTTTTGGTGGCCATATTTACTGGTGAATTTGGCTTCTTTTGTGGATTCGATGAGAATAATTCAAAATTAGAGAAATAATCAAAGAAATTACCATCCTAGATTTTTTTTCTCTCTCTTCATGCTGTGTGGTAGCGGTGGGGGTTGGGGTGGAGGGACCTTAAGGTAATTTACAATTTGCAATATGTTTCCACATGTTTTAGATTTTTTCTTGAATTGGGATGTGGAAAAAAAAAGTGAACTCCTAACATGTGTGTAAGTCTCTTGCGCTGTACGTGATTATTACATAGATTTAATTGTGACGTAAATTGGAAAACATTGACTTGTTACATGAGTGTTTTGATGTGTTTAACAAGTCATCCGTTAATGAGAGAATGTGCCATATGTCTTTTTATTTATATATTCTTTTAGGTTTGTTAAATTGATAAAAAACATGAGAGGCTCTCTCAATAAGGCATGTAGCCAGTAGAGTGGATAAGACCATTCTCCCGTTAAATTAAAACACTTAGAAAATGTTGCGAGAAAGCTTTGGAGAATTTAGAATGAAATTCGGCAAACTAAGTTACAAAGAAAAAAAAATAACGAAACACACATACACCCCAATACACAAACATACACTCGCATACATACGCAGGGGCGGGATTTGACGCGTGAAAGTAGGCAGGGGCCAAACAAGGGGGGAGGGGTCAAGGAGGAGGGAGTTTCGAGAAATTTTTGGATTTTATATAGCCCCTAGATGTAATATGATGCTATATTAATATGTTATTTCGCAGTACTATCTGTGTAATTGAAAATGTAAATTATGCTATCTGCATTAAAGTGTTGCCAGATTTATTAATTGACATTAAAAGTAACCAATGGATTTAAATAAGAACCGTCACAATGTGTCTATCTTTTTTATAAGCTTGTGTAACGACATTAGATATGAATAAGTATAAAAGTATCGCAGAGTTGTCAGTATTGCTGTGGCATAACCAACCAAATTACGGACCGAATTGGATAAAAAAAGACAACTCAAGGTCAGGGTAACAGTTGGGGCCAGTGCCCCCCCCCCACCCCACCGTAATCCCGTCACATTGATGTTCAACCTGCTTTAAAATAATATGATTTTGTTTTGCGTATTTTGAACAAACGTATCGGAAGTCATCAGACGTCATAATCAACACGTCCTCAGAAGAAATCTATTGTTAAGCTTAAGAGTACATGGTTTTGCACAGCGGAAAAAAAACAATGGGGTCCACATTGTGAATGTTAAACAAATACCTGTGCATATCTGTGTGTGTGAGGGATAGATTATTATCTATGATAGATTTGGGTGCAGATATTTGTGTGCGCTGGGATGTCTTCTAGAAGAATAATAATCAAACAAGTTTAAAAAAAAACATGAATAAAACATGCATGTCTATTGACACAGTGTTTTTGAAGTAACAAAGAATTTTCTGACAAAGGGATCATAATTTTGTCGTCAAAGAGACCTTTGAGAAATTTCAATTCTGCATACTTTGGGACTAGGGGATGGGTGGGGTGGGCGTTGTGGGGTTTTTGTTTAAGTTTGTTCGTATATGTTTCCTTGTATGTTACTTGTTCTTTTGTGATTTTAAATGCCTTTAACGAAAACGAAAAATGTTCTTATCGGTGATGGGGGAGGGAAGAGGGGATGAGGGAGGAGAAGGGGAAGGGAAGGGAATGAAGGTGATGAAATTGGAAGAATTCCTGTGTAATTCCGAGGGAAGATTAATGAATAATACAGGGCAAAGTTTGACAAACTTCTTTCAATTAAGTTAAGGAAATATTGTTCCCTATAGGGTGATTCAAATGTGATAAATATTTTATATAAGTTTCATAAAGAAATAAAATAAGATCAACAAGACAACAACAAAATGGAATATATAAATTAAGGTTATTGTCCTTTTTGTTGGATATGTGATAGTCCTTCAATTTCCCTCGTAAATCTATATTATGAGATTTCTTTGTAGAAAATGCTATACTTTTTAGGAATTTATACGAAAGCGCGCGAAGAGACGAAGAAAAAGAAAGAAGTAGGATTTCAATTAAAGAAAAGAGGGATAGAATACTGACGATACCATCTCTTGGGAGTGTTATATAATTGCTGACTGAGTGAACTGGGTTTTTTATCCCATTCCTGATAAACCAGCAGAAATTTCAGCAGCGGAAATCAATGAGTCAGAGCCATTTTACCTTATCACAGATAGTAAATTCCCTAGATACGTAAATTAATCGATACCCATTTGAGTTTTTATTGATAAAAGGTCGGATTTGCTTTTGACCTTTTAAGAAAGGGTGAAAAAAAAAATCTTTGGAAAATAAAGATGTCAACTTAATAAGTAGGTGGTAAACAAGGTAAGTCATGGTCTGAAAGTTAAACTTTATTTAAGAGCAAAGGGGGTGAGGTGTGTGGGAGGGGGACGGGGAGGGCGTGGGGATGGGAATAGGCTTATATTAGGATAAGGATTAAGCTTTGTATGGTGTTATTTTATGTTATGGTATTCTTGAAAACTAGTACCGTATTCGTGTTAACTTGTCGACCAGGATGGCGCGCAACCACCCTTGCTGTTATGGGGGAGGGGTCTTAGGGAAGGGGAACATGCTGAAAATAGAGGGTCTTAGTTGCAAATGGTACTAAATTTGGCAACTTTTGAAAATGTTGCAGAATTTCCAGCTGTTATATAGTCCTGTCGACAGCTTAATTTTCTTCTCCTCCCCGCTCCCCCTAGATTCTTTTAGTAAAACGGAGAATGCTTAGATGCAAAAGGATACTATATTTTGCAACTTTGTAAAACATGTTGAAGAATTTTAAAAGTGGATGTTTCACTGTGCATGTTACAAATTTTTGTATTGCACACTAGGATCTAATATATCATATTCTTTCCGTCACTGGTGGTGTGAGGAGGGGGGAGGGCGGTTACTCACTTGACTTCCCCCTAGTTGTATACGTGGGTTGCGCCCCACTTTTCCTTCATTTTGAGTATTCTTCTTTGGGGGGGGGGGTGGGACGGGGCAACGGGGGTGGGGTGGTAATAAACGTTTCATACCTTTTGATAAAGTTATAAAACAATGCATATTTAGTCATCATAGCTTAACTAGTTAAGTTTCATTGCGAGGATAAAGTCCCATTATTCCCTTAAATTTCTAATTGTTTTCTGATCATTGACAGTAACATGAAACAATAAGGCTGGGCGAAGAAACGTTTAGAACAGTACCCCGCAAAGGAAATAAGTACTCACTGATTAATATACCTTCCAGTAGTGAGCATATCAATAATAGAGTAAGGTATATATATCTTAGGTTTATTCATTGCAACCTTCCTCTGAGTAATGTCGGGAATAGGTTTGACAAAAGTGCCCAAAATTAGGGATCGAACACACACAAAAAAAAACTGCAATTACTTGGCAGTTTCATTTATTTATAATTGTCTTTCACGTACAGGTGGTTTGACTGGAGTACAAAACGGGGATATGATACCCATTTCTTTCTCGCGGAGTCAAGCTACCCATTGCCCCTTCCCCTCTCACCCTCCCCACACCCTCTTCTTATATGTCTTACAAGATAGTCTAACTGTCACAAAATGATTCTCAGACTAATTAGTAAATTAGTTATTGTCTTAAACATGGTAATTTGTTGAATAGCTATGATAGCGTAGGTTGGGCTAGAAAAAAACATGGAATGAATGATATGGTTTGTTATGAGTGCGTGGGGGGGGGGGTGGAGGGGAGTGGGGGAGGGGAAGTGTTTATCAATGGTAGTGTAGTTTCCGAGCACCTCCTTACATTTTTTGTGATTTTCTAAAGAAAAACAGGAAACCATCGACATGAACATGTATAAGATATATACAACCTTATGAGAAATGTGAATGACCTAAAAGACTTATTCCAGACGGTAATTAATACAGTTAACGACACTTCCCTCATTATTCTTAAAGTTGTTTTTTCTTTCTTCTTTCAAAATCCGAAGTAATTTTTCTTTTTCGTGCTAAATTAAAATGATGATATACGGTAGTTTTCCAATGAATGCAGGGGAAGCCGGTTGAACCACCCTATTCCACCCCTCCACCACCGCCCCTCCCCCTCCCCGCACATACTGTGCAGTCATCATTTCCTAGTGTGGCATTCTTTTATAGTTCCAATGAATACATGTTTCAAAATTCCTTTATCAAAGACCGCTTTTCGCTGACATTTAGCCTGAATCTTTCTTCTCTCTTAACCTAATTCTTTTTCAACGTCTTCTGGTGGTTACTAAGTTACAATATTTATCAACAAGAGAGCAATGTTTCCCATACATCACACACCCATCCCCTGCACCGGTCCCTTACACCCCTCCATTGCACCTGTCTTCTCCCCCATCTCCACACAGGCACTTAAATCAACCAAAACTAGTCACTTGGAAGTCGTTATCATTTGCAATGAATGTACACTCGTTACTAATGTAAGATTCGATTGAAGCTAAACAAAAACTCAAAGATCTTTATCCATTAAGATTTCTAACCTTCGTTTTCACCCCTTGAAGCATAAATCGACTTTTAGTAAGTTTATACCCTCTTGTCAAAGGATTCCGTCTCCCTTTGCTTGTCAGAAGACTTATACTTTTAAACTTGTCTACTATTTCTCCCTTGTTTTATTTCGGCCTTGCAACTGGATGTTTTTGCGACTCGTCTTTTATTTTTAAACGGACATACTATATCTAAGTCAAACAAAATTTTCTCTCGCCAAAAAAAAAAAAAAAAAGCCCAAGGCATTTTTGCCCCTCATTTTATCTTATACATATTTTTGTCAGATTTTTTTTTCTCTCCTCTAAGACAGTATAGAAATGGCTGCTCAGTGTATTATAAAAGAATCGGCGAAACTGCAGTCATTTAAGAAATCACGAAACTAAATCAACACAGGAATAAAATTGTAAATAAACATCAGATGAAGGAGTTTCGCGAGAAGCGGGCGCTCCGAACTAAATGTCCCACTCATACAATCAATACACCTTTTATAATATTTGTCCGTGGTTGCTTGGTCAAACAGCCGTTAGCTAAAAAGCAAAAAATGGGGTTTGCTAGAATCACCTTGTTCGGTTTTTGTTTTATGGCCTGTGAGGTAAAATCTTTCAGGAGACAAAAATGGGGTAAAGAACGAAGACAGAAAGAAAAGAGTTTGTTATATAGTTTAAAAAAAGTTAGGATAAAGCATTTAAAACGTTTGAGCACAAAGGAGAGGGAGGATATTCTCATACAATTTGTCAAGAAGAGTAACAAATTTTGGGAAGATTGAGGGAAAGTCAAACCTTTCACCTGTTTAGCAACTTATCTTAACAAGTATAGAGAAGCAGGATACCACCTTTATATAAATGATTGGATCCAGGAAGGGGACCTGGGAGATTGGGGTGGGGGTGGGGAGGGAACCCTCTTTTGTTTTTGCTCCATAATAAGTCGCAAACATAATATTGCTAAAAAAAAAGGTATCTTGCGAAAACATTTAGCTACACTTATCGAGCAGGATTCCTTTTCATGCCGATGTTTTATCAATGCACCGCGGTTTAATTTCGGTGCGATACGGTATTCACCGATATTTGTCTCGCAGGCGCCCTCTTCCGAGATATTGTTAGTCCGCCACTGATAACCCATAGCGAAATTAACACCTTATAAAATCTTCCGGGATGGAAGATCTGCCGCACCCCCCCCCCCCCCCCCCAGCACCCATGCTTCCTTCACTTGTGAGATAAATTGCTTCCATCAGTTCACCAAAAAAAAATACAAAATCAAAATACTTTTTTTTTTCCTTCAATTTCTCTTTCCTCATTTATTTGCCCCCCCCCCCACCCCCTCTCTACACCAACAAGAGATAAGTTGCATTTGACTCTTTACAACGTTACTTTTATGGAGTAAACCATACAATCAAAAGATGACGGGGCAAGGCTGGGGTTTGCGAGAGGCAATTAGTTGGGTTGCGGAACGTCTGGATGAATGAGATGATGGTTGGATTAGACCACTTGTTGTTGTTTAAGTTTTACCGTTGAAACACACAAACAAAAAAACACATTTGAAAAGGACTTCGTAACTATGTGAGGCCAATACCCAGGCCGTACCCCTCCCACCCCCTCGGGTAACCTACTGTTCCCCAACCTGAAAAACCATGTGTATACAAATCGGCACATGTTACAGGCCATCATGAGTATTATGTACCTCCTTTAATTGTTGGTTGCCCTCCTTCTTTTTGGTACCCCCTCCAACTATACGAATTCCTGCAGGCTATATACGGGGTTGAGTGTGTTTCTTATAGTTTATTTGTGTGTTAGTCTATACACGCATCCACGCGTATATAGTCTATGTAGCCTATACATCTACACTTGAACTTTGAACTTCATGGCTATACCGTTATTTCATGTGAACAGCCGTTTTTGATTGAAAGGTATAACTTTATAAAAGAATTACAAAATCTGTATTCAACTAAGAAAAGTAGCCAGCGGCATTTCCGATTTAGAAAGTTAGAAAGGAAATCGTACTCGGTCTCCGTTTGACCAGACAAAAGGGAAACAACGTCATAATATAGTCCACGTTCGATGTACATTATGTATTTTGTAATATGTTTTACAGCTCAGCTGATCATTCCAGAGTGAATTGAACGGACGGTCACGGTAAATGACGGCTTGCAAAACTGGGGTCATCTTTCCCCATCTGGATAAAAAAAAGGAGGGTATATTTGGAGAGTAGTTTAGGTGGCCTCATCACCCTATTGTTAAAGATGAATAGATTGAAGACAAAGGTTCAGTGCGTGGACGTGCCTTTGTGGTTGTATAGGGTGCGTGTGAGGTGCAACTCTCACGCAGAAACCTTCTATAGATGAAGAAGAAGAAGAAGAAACACAGAAAACACAGAAAACACAGAAAACACTTTTTCACAATCTTTGGCGTGATTTTAGTACCCATGTCTCTTAATTCCAAAAGAGTAAAAATAAATTTTTTCTCTAAATTATTCTCACTTATGATGGTCTCTCTTGAAGACAGTTCATGCGAACTGAGTCACTGAGTCACTGAGTTATTTCAGTTAAATTCAGTCTTCGACAAACCCCCCCCACCCCCCCCCCCTCAAAAAAAATGGGTGTTATCGTGAACGCCTAATACCTGTGAAAGTGAATGAAAGAGTGTGTGGTCTTGGGTATGTATGTATGTGTATGTATTATTTTTAGATCCTCCTGCAAGCAGGAACTCGCGAAGAAGCCATCATTGGCTTATCAAAGCCGCAGTCTGACCGAAGTCAGTCTCTTAGATTCATATTTAACGTCCATGATTATGAATTGTCAATTGTCAACAACTATGTAACTGGACGACATACATTAATCTTGGAGTGACTCGAACCGGGGACCTTATGATTGGAATGCACCGGCGTTAACCACTGAGCTAACACTCCTATAAGAGCAAGAACAAATAAGGGTAATAAGGGTAAAATATAAGAACAAGAACAAGAAAACAAATAAATGTACTAAAATTATATCATTTTCGAACTTCAGATTTTACCCGATGACCTCAATTTAAATGTTTATGTTTCTTTACTTGATTCAAGCGCCACCCCACCCCCTCTCTCTCTTTCACGGTGGCGCTAACAGAATTACTATCCCTAACAAATAGCCTTAAACGGAAACTCTTTTGTTGATTTCTTGCAATAATATCACAACAGGTGTTTTAATATATAAAAGCAAAGTTTCAATATATAAAAGCACACATTAACACTGAACCATTAAGGCATTGGCCTATCACACCTCCAGTCAGAGTTACACTAGTCTATTATCTAATTTGCATGTTAGAATCGGGGCTGAAGTTGTAAAGTGATGATAATGTATGCTTTATTGAACGAAATCAAAAGCTTCATAGACACAATAAATAGGAAAACTTTTTGCAAGTAACGGACATTTGGTGAGAAGTAACTAGCTTCTGAGATCGTATATCCTTCTTTAATGCCCCCCCCCCCCAAAAAAAAGAGTAAATATTGTATTGGATTACGTTTATCATCCCAGTGGGGTTAATTCATTGCATTGTACATGCAATGTACTTTGACATATCCTCACTCGCCACTGCTTTTTTGCTGTTCGGTCATATTTGGGTTATAAAGGTCATATTTGGTCAGGTGAGTTAATACCACCACCCTAATTCCCCACCCCCCCCCCCAACGCACATTCACACACACATACCCTCTCTGTGACTCCCTCTCTCGCAACTTCCCGATACTCTAAAGAATGAATAATAACGTAGCCATAAACAAAACTACTATAAGAGTTGCAATTTTTATGGTTCGCAAGAAAAGTGAGTAAACATTCTGTCACATGGCCAAGGTGAACATTTTCCTTTGAATGTTGTCATATTCTTTTCCTTTCAAATTGACAGTTTTAAATATATCCGAGGCACACTACGGTCGTCTGTTAAGCCATGATTGGATGGCCCAGAGCGAGTCGACGTAATCATGAACAAATGGAGCGAAGTGTTGACAACTAAACTTAGCTGGTTGAATGCAGCTATCAAACTCAGCAATCGCACGGCCAAAGACCTTTGCCCCCAACACAGCTCTTCCTCCCTTTATTTTTCTGTTCCTTCTTATTTTCATTTTTTTTTTCTTTTTTTTTTTCTTTTCATCGTAACAATAAAAAAAAATGCTGTCGTGAAATGCAATGACATCATTGGCCGTATTGGGTTCATGGGAAAAAAACTTATTCTGGTCGTCTTCATTCTGTTTGAAAATCGCCGACAGGGGTGAGTTGAGGAAAAAAATAAACCATTAAGCAATCTTCACTTGTCATACGGGGTGACATCTAGACCCCATAGGGGTACATAGCAAGAGCGAACACCGTGTGCGCGCAAAGCGCTAAGTTGTAGGTGGCGCACTTTTAGTTTTACGATAAAGTGTATCAAATCAATTTGTCCCATTTACCATGTATTGCTTTATGATGCGTTTTCATGCTTTTAACTTCGGCTTTCAACATGTTCGCAGCCAAATTGATACCATGGTTTACTCGGTCCAAACCCAGCCCACCCCCCCCCCCCCCCACGCTCCCTCATCCATAACAACCAACACCATCAAATGTGCTAAAGAGAAATGCAGCCTTTTAAAGCAACAAAAAAAGAAGACAAAAAACAGTTTCTTCTGTACAACTACAAAGCACAAAAAATAGTAGTAGACCACCCCCCCCCTAACCCCCTCCTCCAAGAAGCATTACAACTTGGCGAAAGCTGGTGATGCACATTAAAGCTTGACCTCTGTCAAGCACGCTCAATTTTTAAATCCACACCGAATTCATTTAGGTTTTAAGGTTGGGTTGTACATAATATCAAAATAATTCACGAGTGACAATAATACAGAGAAATTCCAAGAATACAGTTTGAACTTCCCACAGCGTTAGTTCATTATGCTTATATTTTGCTGCAATTCGTAAATTGTGAAGCTTACTAATTAGACTATTCAATCGATTGGAAATTTTGGAACGTTTGCTTTCCTGACGTCATATATACCGTAACCGAGTACACAGTTTTTAAATGACCCTTCATATAATTATCGTGCCAAAGACTTGTGATGAGTACTCCATACTTCTACTCGTGTCCTAACATAGTAACTTGTATACCTCAGTGTACTCGGCGCTCTAGTGGATTTGTAGTCGTTTTCGTATTCGGAGAAATTAAGATTAAGTACACGTACTCACACTTGGAGCCTTGTACTTGTATTTGTACTCGTATATTACATGTCCGGCGTCCCATATCTATGACGTCATACGAAATAACAGCACTCAATAATATAAACCATACAACCGAACAAAGTGATAGGATTTTGTCACAAATGTAATGCAGTCTGTCGCTAATGACTAACAAGGCTATATGCATCCTAACCACCAACACGTTGACCTTCATCCAACGAACAGTTATAAAATCATTACTTGATGAGGAATAGCATATGAAACAAATCCATAACAAGTTCAACTTAAGTTTAAAACAAAGGAAATTATGATTAAAAGAAAATATTTAGTAATACAGTACATTTTTATAATCTATGTGAATTCAAGAGGAATTGTGTACCCTCATCCAGTCATTGGTGGTGTTGATTGCGATGGGGGGGGGGGGGTAATCGAAAATATTTTCAGTTCTAATTCTTTTTGAAGTTAGAATTTAGACTTTTAGAGATGCGTGATTTTGTTTACTTATAGCCTACACGATTCACAGTATTAGTCAGCATAACGATTTAACATGCGCAACATTTTTGTTTAATTAAATAAGCCCTCGGATCAATTATTGAAGCTGTTTTGAGGACTTTCTGTGGGCCTAACTTAACAAGTATTTAAGCGAATAAAACTTTGAGGTTGGAATTAAATTCATTAATTAAATACTAATTAATAATCTCTCTTTGGTGACAAGATTTAAAAGGATCTTTTAGTTTAATAAATAACAATCCGTTAATTTAAGATATATACTCGTTTAGGTTTTGGTAAAAATTGTCGAAAAAACAAAAGTTAAAACTTCATCCATCCTTAATCAGTTAATTCCAAAGATGAAGCATTTACTCTTTTAAATGAATGCTTTTTATGCTAAAAGTGAATTTCAGATTTATCCTGGATCTTTTTTTCACTCAAAATTTAGCTCAAATTACCATATTCATCTTCTTATATTGTTTATATGAGTCATAAATTTCGAAATACTTCACTGTTAGCAAAGGAATCATATAAATTTATCCCTCTCGAGAACCACTATAATAAAGGAAGAAATATTCAAATGTCTTATAAAAGTGAGAAAATATTAAAGTGTAGAAAACTATCGATACATTGTGTATTGAAAAATTGTATCAAAATTGCAGTATTTTGGCTTTCATCCTTGTCAAAACAAGCTATTTTGTATTTTTGTTTACCCTTAACAACAAAAAAACTTATGTTTGCTTGCTATTGTCTTGTAGCAAGCAGTCATTACTCATGTCGCTATTGAAACGAGTCACGTTCGTCGAAGGGGTTCGTCGGCACACTTTGAGCATAATTCTCTCTGGAACGTCGCGGATGCTTCGCAACTAAATGATTTAGTAGTTTGTCTACCATCGTGAAAATCGTAAACAAAAATACAATTTTTTTTTTACTGTTTTGTCAATTGTTCTCTGTAAGTATATCACGTCGCTATTGAATGCTATGTGTATTATATATGTATATATATATATTATTATATATATATATATATATATATATATATATATAGATATATTATATATATATATATATATATTTGTTGAATGTGTAGCAATTGGTACTATATATATATATATATATTCTTAGTAATTTTAAATGGAAAAACAAACTTGATAGGCAATAACTTTAGATAAGCGAGGTCATAAATTGGTGTCGGTTTGATCAATAACCGTAACATCCTGTCTTTTGGGGGCTATTTAAAGCGTCTCGTTATTGTGTTTATGTATATCGGCCTGGTAGGCAGTTATTTTAGTTCGCTAAGCAACCACAGGTACATCTCCCCGAATGGCTTATAACTTACATAACATCACTTGGAGTGAAGGTGGGAGGTGGGGGTAATCTAATTTACAGACAGTTTGAACCTTTTTTTAAAACAATTTGGAAAAATATTTCAGATGGGAAAACCGCGGGTTTCTCTTGAATGGAACACCTACCTTAGTTTAGCCGGCCAGGGCTCGAATCCACAACCACCCAGATACTAGGTTTTATTGCTTCTCGTTTAGACTTGATGAAACAGGTTGTATTCGTTTTGTCGCCTTCTTAACATCTTTTGAATATCAATCTACGTGCTAATTATTTTGTTGCTATCTTTTAAATCTCATTTCGTTATATCTCGTGGGGGGGGGGGGGGGGGGGGGAAGTAACTCATGAATTTTTAATTGGCTATGTCAATACAACCGATCCTTAAAAATGCATTTTTAAGGACGCTAGATATAAGCATATGCATTATAGCTTTTGAATTCCCCTCTATTTTTCATACATTATGGACGCCTAGGCCCTATACATAAAGAAAACAACAACATATTTCATTCTCTATTAAATTGATGTTATTTTTGTCAATACACATGTATTACGTCTTGAAAGATAATAGTGCTAGCGTTATTAGTGTTATAAGTTACTAGATAAGGATATTCACGAATTAGCATACCGTCATACCGGCTCGTAACCGATGCGTCCCTCGAGCCGAGGCACTGAAGGCATCGTCAGGTTGAGATGAAGAACGCGATTTTTTTTTTAAGTTGCTAGTTTCGATTAAGGCGCCAAATGGGCCGCTAGCTTCAACGACCCCGCGCCGCCGTTTGAATTACGGAGCCAGCAACATGCAACGTATTCATCAGTCAGTTCCTGGCCAATGAAACTGTCTGTCTGTTGGAATCGAATTTTAAGAGAAAAGTGAGAAGAAGAAAAAAAAAACACGGTTAACGAACTGCTTAGGCTATATCTACTGCAAAAACACCAGCGTACAATATAGAAGTTAGAGGTTCTGTCGTTTCGATCCTAACGGTATCTTCGTCAAAGGCTGGAATCGAAAAAATGTTCATTAACCAAACTTAAAACTTCTTACATGAACAAGAACATTTAATGAACTCATAGATATATTTTCAATCAAATTAGAGTTGTGTTCTGTCTAATTCCCAAACGATTCAATCAATTGTATGGAATATTCATTATTAAGAGAGGTGGGTATTACAGACAGGACACATTGTAGCGAAAACTACTGACTAAACAAACAAACAAAAAACAAAAAACAACAACAATAATAGTAACAACAATGTAAATGAAACAAAATTACTACGCAACCATTCTAAAAGCAACTATATAGACCCCTATTGTCACATGTATTTTTCGAAACTACTGATTTATTAAACTTGGAAATTGTGACTCGCGCAATACGTCCCTGCAATATATGCATAGCTGTGGTATATACGGGCAAGAGTTGCCATCATCAGGAACAGTCTTAACGAACTGTAAACAATGTGGGACAGAATTCCCATTAACAATTTATACTGAGTTTAGTTATAATGAATATCACTCCGGTAGACTACTTTTTGTCAAACGGCCTGACATATTTATATGAATTTTAGCAGTTCTCTACCCTATAGTATTATAACCTACCAATATTTTTTTCTTTAATTATTCGCCTTCCCTTTTTTTTAAGTTCAAAATATCTAGCTGGAATCTCACATGAGTGTGTCATGTTGTGTTATATTCAGTGTTGTATTCGTTAATCTGTTTTATTCGTTAATTTGAAAGGTTAAAAGTCAAGATTTACCACAAGGAGGTAACATAGCGAATAGCAAGATCTTTTCAGAATATTCTCTCGTCCTTGTTTTTATTTTCCTTCATAGTTTTTTGCCTCTATATATATATATGTTATATTTTTCCACAATTCCCACAAGAATTACAAGTTTGCATGAAAGGCGAAAGAGGGTTTTTAGGCCCCTCAAAACCAGATGCTTGTCTTACATTGACTAAACTTAAGCAAAAACAAGACGTTTGGAAATTTTCACTTACAAAAGTTTTTTTTTTTACTATAACTGCATCTTATGAATATATTTGCAACGAACACTACAAATAGAATAAGGTTAACACACACACACATATATATATATATGTATATATATGTACATTACAGTGTGTAAAGTTCATAGAAATTGATGTTCAATGGAAAAGTTCAACTGAACTTTCAAATTAATAACTTCAAGGAACGCCATTTATGTCTTTGTTATTAACCCCACGCAGATATATTAAAAATAGTACTTAACAGCCCTAAATATAGGCTTAATTTATAGCCTTAAATACCCCAGAATGCACCATTTCACGTTTAAAATATTTAGTTTCTTTGAGAGGACCCCCAGAGCCCCCTACACGGGAATCGTCTTCAACGACCCCAGGGCCAAATCCCCTCTTTTTAAAATCCTAGCTTAATTACTTTTCAAAAGGAACAAAAAGAAGATGGCGCTGGAGGTGTTTATACAGTTATCAGTTGACTGTTCCAAACACATTGGTAAAGAACAAAGATTACATACGATGAGGAGATGTACACTTTTTTTGTTGGTATTGCATTAATTGACCAAATTTGAAAACAAGTTTAAAATGCTTCGTTCGATTCCCAATCTTTAGCATCGCCTAAACAACATATCAAATACAAACAAGCTTCCGTGATATATCTCGGTAAATGTCGGTTTTTGAATTTCTGACCTCTGACACTCTTAAATCACCAAAAACTATAAGGTTCATGATGTATGGTAAGATCACAATATCATGTATTAAAGGTTACAGGATCGTTTGATCTGTTAAATGTTTTTGAGTTTTTAATGAAAAAATACACAAAACAAAAGCACAAATTGTACACAATGATTACCACTTAAATTTTATTTGTACCTACGATCAACTTGACCCAATTAATTGGACACAAGAATTGGTAACCGTGAATCATGAATTACAGCGATCCAACGGGGGTGGGGGGGAGGGAGGGGGAGTTGCCAGTATTTGCTCTCTGTTGACCTCTCATTTTGATCAGAATATCCGTACCAAACATTATTTCGATTCTTCTACTCGAGGTGGGTCATCCACCGGCTAAGATTTA
Source organism: Apostichopus japonicus (assembly GCF_037975245.1). Classification (NCBI taxonomy): domain Eukaryota; kingdom Metazoa; phylum Echinodermata; class Holothuroidea; order Aspidochirotida; family Stichopodidae; genus Apostichopus; species Apostichopus japonicus. The sequence continues at coordinate 20,335,549 of NC_092565.1, forward strand.
TTTAAGCAAATAATACTGTCATAGTTAGACGATATATTTAAAATTCAGTTTCGTGTTGATTTTGAAACAATTCGATGATATCAAACTCGACTGTTTCAGGACAAACATTAGGAACACATAACCTTTAAGATTAACAAAATTGCGATGAAATTAAGCATATAGGCATAATGTTAGCAAAGGAAACAAAATAGCACATTATGAATTCGAGAGGCTCAACGTTTTAGGATTAGGATTAAACAAAGACGGTGTGGGGAGAGGAGGATTAAACATAGACGGGGGAGGGGTAGGGGTGACCCTTGAGGTTGTTGAATCCGCCCTCTATATGTCTGAAGGTCCTTCCCCAGCAAAAAAAAATTAATATTTAGACGAACATTTTGAAATCTGAGGCATATTTAAGCTATAAATTAGGTCTATATAGGTCTATACACGCAAGGTCGTGCTAATAACTACTTTCAATTTTGGGGTGCGGGTTGAAGAGGAATGGGATGGTGGGGGGGGGTGGGGGTGTACACCCCGGGCGTGGATCCGCGCCTAATAAATGGTGAAACGTTTATAAACAGGATTAACGATATTATTGTTAACACCTAATCATCTTAAAATAATGAGGACTCCTCAATGATGTGTGAATATGGGTCAGAGTGACACAAAGGTACAATAAATACCCCTTTAAGATGTAGTCCTATAGGCCTATATTAAAGATAACAAAAATTCGGTAATTAAAGAATCTTAGACCTGAAAGATCAGGTCAGAGAACTTAAAATCAAAATGGTCTGGCCGAAATCAATATTCGAGATTGAGCTATGTAGTGGGTTATTAGGTCATACCAAAGAACATCGTAGAAATTGAATTTGATGTTTGGGGCAGCTGACTTCAATTTGATACGCCTTGCAATCAGGTCGACGTTGGCGTCGGCCGGCTGCTAGCTTCAATCTGCTCCAGAACTTCAATATCACTGGCAACTATCGACCCATGATGGTCAGCTTACCTCGAAGGGCAATGAAGGTCAGGGAAACACCATCCCTCACCCCCCCCCCCCCCCGTCTCCACACACTTCTTTCATTTATTATAGGGCTACACCCAAATATTTGGTGCTTGGGATTTATTTTAAATATGTTATTGAATAATTGTAATCAATTTCTTATTTATATCCCTTTTTCTGGGATTATAGATAAAACATTGACGGTTTTCAAGGAGGTCGGGGTGAGGGGGGGGGACAAGAGGCAGTCGTAAGTTATTTTTTTTAAATCACTTTCTGTACACTAAACTAAAATAAAATATTGCGTTATATAGATTGATAAAGTAATCGCAGTATTTTACGTCTTTCTAATATGAACAAACTTTCTCAAATGGGTGGGGGGGGGGGGGACACTTGGATACAGGGCTTTCTTGCCATAGACGGCTGATGTTCTCCAGCACCCCCCCCCCCCTCAGCCTTCTGCCCCTCCCACATCCTATCGAAACATCCTGGATACGCCAATTTAAACAGAAATCTATTTTGATGAAAATGGGATACAAATTTTGTCTCAACAGTCTCTCCTAAGACCAGCTGTATCTAAAGGCGTGGCAACTTTACCGGCATCAGCCATCTATATGAGTCACAAATCCTTTTTATCGTTTGGTAAACGTCGGGATATATTCTCCACAGTGTATGACACTGAGCATGCGTATTAAAACCTCCAGTTCTTTGTGGTTACTGACCCCGTTTATGTTTCTTGATCTTACCGTTTGTGTTTTCACTTCGTCTCCTTGCCCTTTCACCTCGTCCCCCCCTCCCCTTCCCCCTCCCCATCTTTTCCTCCTCCTCGTCCTAGGCGGTAGTTTAATACACTGAAATATAATGTTTTACTGGCTTATCTATTCTATAACCGGGCAATGTATTTCGATGACTGGTGCTATTGACTCATATAAACTCGTAACTGTTTGCCATAAATTTTAGACAACCATATGAAATTTGTTTATTAAAAGGAAAAAAAAACAAAGGCATGCAAAACTTAAAAACTAAAAGAAATGAAACTCTGCGATGAGGGAGCTGTTAAAACACACGAAAAAGATTGCTAGAATTAAATTGGATTTAATTTATATGAATGTATACCGCTTCACAGTTATATGGCGGGAAAAGGGGAAAGCATGAAATTCCTACGTCACATCAATAAATGGCGGACGTTAACCTAAGTCAATTGTAAGAACTCGCAACTACCATTCTCATCGGGGCAATAACGAAACACGAATAGACAAATTTGTCGAGGGTGTTCATTCTGATTTCGTATCGTGGTGGTAAAAGAGACTAGAAAATTGCCTACTCCAACTTCATCTTTAGGGTTGTCAGAAAAATTAGTCTCACCAATAAATAATGAACATAAAACGGCTGGTATGCTGAGTCTGTTCTTTTCTAAGCCGTATGGAGCGCCGTGTGGGTCAGTCTCGCAATTGAGTTAATTGCCCTTTATGGTACGTTGCATTTGAGCTCCACAAACAGAGTCATTATACGAGTTAATGAGACTCGAGTCGCGCGTGACTATACTGAGACAAAGAAAAGTCTCTAGCATCATGAAGGGGGGGGGGGGGCGGGGGTGGGACCAATGGTACAAGGAAAAGACAATGATTGCTTTATGCTTCTTTAACACGCAAACATCAATTGACCTTTCCACCTAATGGTTTCAATAATAACCCGCTTTAGCTTATAATAAATATTCTCGCCAGATTGTCTATTTCGTCTAAAAAGTTTTGATTGTTTTGCTAGATGCATTCATAAAAAAAATATTACCTTTATGACTAAATTTAAATGAACACTGTTGTGTAAAATATCTATCGGTAAACAAGGCGGTAACATGTATTCCTTTTTTGAAAGGTTGATCACCTTACGTATATAGACTAAATATATTGAAAATCGAATCAGACCGTAAAGAAAAATTCTAGATAAAAAAAATTGTCTGAAACAATTTCTTGTTTTGCTTCAGTTGTTGTTGTTTTTCTTCCATGTGACTGAAAAATAAATGTTTTGAAGCCTAATTATATTGAAAATAAACAACAAACAAAAGCAATACACAATTGATATCTGGTTTCTACGTTCCCATTTGTTATAGAACCAAAACTCAAAGAAATATGAGCATAAACAAAATTGTAGAATCGACGAGACACCAATAATAAACACAATGAACTTATTTGATAATATCTCAGCCATGGATCATCATATGCAAAAGGGAACTATATTAGTAAATTTCTGATAGTATTAACTATAGTGTAATTGCACCGGTTACCGCTAATATCGGCTTTAACCGATATCATATATACCTCAATATCGACCGACACCGATTTTTGAAGAAAAAAATATGTATCTGCTCAAACATTGCAGATACGACGCTAGCTCGAAAACAATTTTCCGCTCAGCAAATGTCAGAATACCGATAACCGATATTAGCACAATGTTGACACTATCGGCTGATATCAAAAGTACATACCGATGATTGAAGGCAACAGTAATATTATTTACTTAAAGTACAATATCTTAGCTTCAAGCTACAACTTATATACACAAATATATCTGTATGTATAAATAAGAAAGAGCGTCTGTATTCCAGTAAATTACATTTCCCCAAATAATAAGTGTAAAGTTGACGAAAATTAAGTCGAGGCATGTGTTACATGAGACTGTTAATTTTTTGTATAAGCAACAGGGATAACAAGGGAAAATTTGACTTATTTCTTCTATTTTAGCATCGAAACACCTCATAAAACGTGCACATGATTACAATTTTGGGGAGGGAGGGAGGGGAGATTGAGGGGGTGGAGGGAGGTGAGGAGGGGCAGAATTGTAATAAAATGCTCGACTGACTTAGGTACGGGTAAGAATCTGTATGAAAGGATGGAATATTTTATCAATGAGGGGGTTTGCTATTGGAGTCGTTTTGAGGGGAAATTTTGTAAGGGCTGAAAGAGGAAAGGGGAGGGTTGGGATTTACCGGAAGGTTGTACTAAAAAAATACTCTTAGATTTTTGTGTGAGCACGTATATGTGGCGTACACATATATACAAAGTTGTGATTTAATTCTTCCCCTATATATAACGTAAAACTATGGTTACGCATAATTTGTCTATTCATGTTCAATATTATGCCTACAGTGTACCTCCCCTTCAGATTTTTAAGAGAGAGAAAGCCATTTTGTTTTAAATACAAATAAATAATACATATATTGTAACCAAAGTGAATATTGAAGCATACATTAGACGAAGCTTGCACGTTAAAAACCTATAGAAGCTTCCATCAAATCCTTGTTAATGTTTTAGTTAGTTCTATGTGAGAATCCAGGCATATCCTTTATCTTTACATAACCACGGAAAGTCCAAACTGGAATAAATAAGTATGATTCCCCCCAAAAATGTGTGCAAACCAGTTTTTGCCTCTCGAAGTTATGTGTTATGATCTTAAAGCGGTATATAGCTGAACTAAATCAATATGGACTGTGTGTATATGAAACAGAAATAAGATATACCAATAGAGATATAACCTGATGAATGAGTGAAATAATTCAAACCTTTCATCATACTTATGCATTATAACTGTTTATAACATGCGAGTCATATATGAGCGTATAGCCAAGGCAGGCTGATGGGGGTTGGGTGGAGGGGGAGGGGGGTCGCGGGGCAAGCCACGCTCTCAAACAAAATCCGGACGCTTAGCATTTCTTCGATTGGTTACTGTATTGTCACAGTTATTCGTCAGCAGGATACAGGCTACGTATTGAATAAACTTGATGTTTTCTTGGACTTTAACACAGGCTCTATATGCTACGGTAAAGACATACAAAACATATCAAATTGATAAATGAATGATGTAAACGCATCCAGCTCTTTCAAAATTAGTTTGTTTAATATAAAAAAAAAACGTTTTTGTACAACATAAAGGAGAGAGAGAAACAAAGAGAAATTGTCACTTTAATATACAATTTGTAAAATAAACGATATTTTTTGGGAGTTGAATAGAGTGCATAACCATAACGAAGGAAAACGTGCCTCCTAAGAGGCTCTTTATCATTTTCTGAACCCATTGGAGTGGAAAATGATAAGTCACGTGACCCTTTCTTTACCGAAACGATCGACTTTTTGTTTTGGCGTTTTGTTTGCTTTATATGATAAACGTGTCATATAAAGCTGAAGGTCATCGGTGTGAACTACATGCAAAATGCTTGTCTTTAGGAGGGGCGGGGGGGGGGGGTATTTCATGTTTTAAGTAATAACCAATCATTTATATAGGTTATAACCCCCTATTTTGGTCAATGATATGATTACAAACGGTCACATCGAAACGGCTTCATTCGAATTTAGCTAAATTTTGTTCATTCGATCTTTCACATTATAAAAGTAGACGTATATCTCAATAAAATAGTTGTTTTCTTCTTAATATTTGGATACCCGGAAGGTCTAAATTTTGTGATTGATATATAATTATACAAAAACGAATAACTCATGTTTGGGCTATGTAAGTTATCTGTCCACTAAAATTATGCTATCTCTGAAATGCTATATAGGCTAATATGTCTCTAATATCACGGAGACATACTGCTAACAGTATTTACAAAATTAAATATTTTAGCGGCTTCTTGAGACATATGAATAAATTCTACCAAATAATCTGAATTTTTTTCTTCTTCTCAATTTGTTATAGTGTCAGACTTTTTAACACCGAAGGAGTAGGAGAAGATCAATGCCCAAAGATGGAGATGGAGACACACGAGATGAAGTACATTTTTGAGAGGAGAACTTAAAAAGGACATTATACCTTTTCAAACAGTAGCAAATGATTTCATGAACTTTTGTCATAATTATATTCCATATCGAGGCGTGTATTTATGATAGTTTGAAAAACATATGTTCCATTTGCAATGAAATCATTAAAAATAAAATATTCCTAGTCAATTCTGATTAAACATTTGTTCCCCCGTCTTATGGATCCATTGCTATATAGTTTGATAACATCGAATAAAAGAAAATTTATATTTGATTATCTGAAGTAGTCCAATTGCCTCTTGTTGAAATGTTTCCCAGGTGAGTGATAATTTGAAAATTGAGAAGACCATCCAATTTGCTGGTTCCAATTGAGTGCTATATCTTCTACAGTTTAAGTATAGTACGCCTATCTAATTATAATAAAGTCACTCTCCTCGGCTTGTTTTCTCTCGCATAATATCATAGAATGTCACGTCATAGATGTGTAAAGGGGTCACTGAACAGTCGTGCCACTTTGATAAAAAACAAAGTATGGAACGTAACGATGTGAAAACTGTAGTAGTTATAGTTTCGTCAAAATGAACAAAATTAAAGGAAAAATTTAGACTGATGTTAGCTTGGATGTGTAATAGTCCAAAAACAAATTACAAAGCCCCCCCCCCCCCACACAACCCTCAAAAAATGGGTCGTAGTGCTGTTTCTATATAAATTTCCGGGTTTCAAGATACTCGGATTTTAAATATGCATAATCTTAGGAATGCTCCTTTAAGGCTAAAGAGATAAATGACGTCATCTCCTCAGTGTTAATTCATTGTTTTATAAATTCTAATTAAGGTTCGGCAAAAACATGTTCTTTTAAATTCATATGAACAACAGCCTATACATCCAACACCATCTATAGAATCTGACAAATCTAGAAATACATTGTAAACAAAATTATTATAGTTGAGGTACGAGAAAATGCTTATGTTATTTAATTGAGCTCTGTGTTGTATCTGAGGAACTGATCTATAGGCCTATGTGTTAAACTAAGTAGTCCAGCCACTTAAATTGATGAGCCTAAGTAAATGTATAAATGAATATTTCTCATAAGTTGAGGGGTAGTATATAGAAGTACAACCATGGACCGATTGCAGTATTTCTAACGGTCTGTAATATCACAATTAATTTTGGGCCAAGAGTCATCATTTATTGGTAGACAACAACGACAACAACAACAACAAGAATAACAAAGGAATAGCAACTTAGAGGAGAGGTTAATTTAAACATAATTTTTGTCTAACATGGTAGAGATGCCTACAAATAACTTCCTCAACTATACATGCATAAGCCTTTTCCATTTGGAAGATATCCTGATTCTAATGTAATAAATATTATTTTGGCGCTGAAAGTTTAAACCACAAGTTAGACTCACTGATGTGTGCTTACGTACCTATATTATTTTCTTATTGTTTCATATCTTCGGAGCGAAAGAAAGCACACGTCTTCTTGTAAGTAAATGTCTTTAGCAGGTGGTTTTAAATTAAAAGCTTAGATACCTGTCTTTGCTTTTCCTAAATATTTCTCGACAAATTCTCCCAGTTGTACTCTACTCTGCCTCTACTTGTGCATATACCGGGCATTGGTCCATGATAATGACAGCTTTTCAAGTATTTGTTTTTTGCCCAAATATGGTGCAGTCAGTTGGTAATCAACGTATCATTCAACGCATGGTAATAAGAGCGTTCGCCTATAGAATAATATATGCAAAATTAGGCTAGACTTGTTAATACTATCTAAGGCTATATTAAGTACATCCCAGGGACCTAATAATTAGCGAGCTCCAATAAAACAGAATATTTTGTTTTCCACGAATTTCATGTAATATTGCTTTGTTATTTCATAGACAAGAGGGAGGTATATAATAAAGAAAACGTGTGTCGTGATAGCGATTAACTCTATATACAAAGCGCGACTTGATTGTTTTCTTTACATATTCAAAATGGGGTTGGTTTTAGTTTCTTTGAAACCGGCATTTCTTTTATTGTTTTGGAATCACTATTTGTCTAACGTTCAATATTGTTTTCACCAAAGTTGCGTTTTGTTCACAACTAACAGTGTTGACACAAATTAACGGAATAACCAATTTATTCCATCCAGATTCTCCCTCTTGATTTCCTTTAAAGTATATATCTTTGACCGAATATTGTTCCAAGAGATAGTAATACATTTAATAGCCTTAGTAATATGTAATAAGTAATGATGTAAAAATATATAGAGAGAATATTACATGAGAAGGCAGTTATTTCAGTTACATCTTCGTTGCATTGTAAATGTGTTTACAGTCCCATGAAATGAAAGATGTAGATATTACATTAGTGGACCTACAACCTTTTCCACTGAAGGTAGTGAGGGTGGTCAAAGTGCGTGTGTGTGGGAAGGGGAATGGGGGGGGGGTGTTCAAGCAGTGAAAGGAAAATGTTCGTGTAAATGTCCTATTAAATTAAATATCATCGAAGTTTACTTTGTTAAAAACAATCTCATATAACCTCCCTCTAGCTTTCCGATTTTCAAGCAAGAACACTCAGAACCTACTTATTCGTTTCTCGGAGTTGAAACGGGCGAAGGGGGTACAAAAATTCCGTGATTTCTTGTTTACCATAACTAATTTATATTTTAATCATTAATTGGTTTTATTACTCTGAATAAAACAACAAAAACACAATACATACATATATATATATACATACATATATATATGTATATACATACATATATATATATATATATATACATACATACATATATATATATATATAGGTATATATGTATTGTGTTTTTGTTGTTTTATTCAAAGTAATAACATATATAGCTCCGTGCGTGACTAAAACTAACGATGTGGTATATATCTATATAGAGAGCTCTATATACGTGTTTTTTGAGTTGACTGTATTTTCGGGCGATACAGATAGCGCATCGTTCGCAGACAGCGTGAAGAGATACGATTCTCTTACACTATGATTGTTAGGAAATCTCGTACGATGTACATAAATATGTTATATACCAAGACCAGCCGAGCAGGCTATGTACCAATTTCTGGAAAAAAAAAGCAGAGCGCCAATTTGTTTCGTTTGGAGGTGTCATTGGCCGGCGAGTCGGCCTCTTCACAGCTGCTGACGATAAATCGTTATCCTATTATGGGCTTGTCAGCCAAAGACCACAAACCTCGGACGTTAAAACGATTGATCTACTAGGATGATTTACACGTGTACGTTTCTCCGCCCTTTTTTTTATGACAAGGCTTTTTTTGCCCCTTCTGTCTTCTGTTGCTCTATAACTGTATTTTGGAATATTGGTAATAAGTACTAAAAAAAAAAAATCATTTTTTTTTCGGTTACTTTTTTTTTGGGGGGGGGGGGGTGCTTCGTGTTGTTGGGATCAAATGGAAGGATCTTAAAAGCAATTCGAAGTGAAGGGTGATAGGGGTGACTGTTAACTTCGATTCATGAAGAACATATGACGGAGACTTTGACGATAAAGAAAAGATAAAAAGAGAGTGATGACAGAGAAAACCGAATAAGAACTAAACAGCAAAAACAATTTTAGAGGTCGCCATCTATTTATTCAAACTTCAAAAATTCTTTGGTTGTACTGTAGTCAGTTCAATGATTCGGTCAGTCAGTGCTGTTGTGGTATAGGCCTATAGTGGTAGTTAACTCCACATACAAAACAAACAACACAAAATAGGTACTCTGCTTTCCTTCATAGCCTAACGTGTTGACAGTTAACGTGACGATATATCAACGATTCAAAATCACATATCATGAATCATGTAGAATTCTTCTAGCCAGAAGAACATGAAGTTTCTGTTCTCTGGGTCAGCAACTTTGCCGAGAATAAACGAGATTTCTCTTTGCATGCTTTCCAAAGGCACAAAGTGCACGGTCTAAAATGGCGACATTTCGACAATTCTCACACTTTCGTTCACACAGCATATACTTCTATCAATGCAGCTCATCCAAGCCGCTATTAAAATAATAATATTTGTAAATATGTATCTAGGGACACAATATTTTTAATCTTGTAAAATCCAGTCCTGCCACTTTCAGAGTTGAATCGAAAGAAACTGGGGGAGGGTTTACAGACACGGTAACTTCTAGCACAATATGCAAAGTACAGAATAGCTTCTATATAGCAACATCCCTCAACCGCATCCGCCCCACCCCTCCCTATCGGCAAAGAGAAAATCTAGGGATCGCGGGCAGCTAAAGGTTTGATAACTGTTGGTAGAGGACATGCCTTCCAAGGTCATAGGTTCGATCCCCGTTCTAGACCAAAATCGCTGTCACGGCTCTTTTAAGCTTAGTTTAATTCCTCGAGCACGTTTCCTTTTCTGAGTTTAATCATATCCAGAGATGAAAGCAACATTTTATAGAAATTACTTTAAACGAATTCATTGGGACTTGTTCTAAATAACGTTAGCACAAGAAGAGTAAAAGATTAACTATTTCCATTAGTCTGACTAGAAAGTTGTAAATTAATTATTGCGAGCAAAATAGAATAAAATAAATTCTTTTGCACCAACTTTTCATGATAAATACTCATTTTAAAACGTAACGAACAGCGGGGATTTTTTATTGTTATTTATTTTGGACAGACAGATGTGAGGGCGGTATCACATAAATGAAGATTGGCGTTCTGTTTTTGGCATACCCATTTCCACTATCTTCTATAGAGATGTAGCATTGCAAACGATGTTTTTGGGTATCACACTACAATTAATTGCTCCCATTGACTTACGCACTAAACTCGTTACTTTCCAAGGCCAATAGAGCATAGATAGAAGTTTGCAACTCACATGTCCTACCCATCATATGATCATAGCTGATGGCTTGGGATATCACAACACAGTCAACTTTTGCCACCATGACCATGTAGATTTTGAGCTTAAAGAACTCAAAAGTTAGCATAGTGCTCCCCAACCCATCTGCCAGCTGTCGCTGCGAAATATCTTCTTGTTTCACCGAAGATTTTCTAAAATACCTTAAATCACCTTCAATCTCCAGATTTTTAGACCATCAGTAGTTTATTTTCATCCTCTTCAACATCCAAGCGTCAAAAATAATGATGACTCAGAAAATGCCCAAAAAATCAACACAGTAGGTCATTTTAGGGCTGTTTTCCGGACAATGGTTAACATCTCATGCGGATGTGCACTATACTCTAGGTGTGGTGCGATGCCTGTTTTGATTGCTAACGATCTTACCATCACATTTACGCGCATACATGAACTATGTTGATTTAGTGAACTTTGAACAGTCCCGAATTGTTCAGTCAGAGAATTATTGGTAATTTTGGCATGAGAAACAAAAAGATTTGTACTTTTATCAATTTTTACGATCAAAATAAAAATTAAGTTTAGCAATAGGGCAAAGAAGAAAGGAATAAATAATTTGAAATGCACTTTTTTAACTTTAAAGCAACATAATGTGTTTCATTCCCGGAACGATGTTTCTCTGGCACAAGCGGGGGGGGGGGGGGGGTGGGGGGAGGGGGTATATAGAGGGAAAGATCATGTCATGATATTTGAATCCATGCTAGCCAGAAATTTTTCCAGATAAACTGTCCGATAAAGTATCACAAGTAACACTGTATAAAGTAACATAATCAAGAAATCAGCAATTTAAGCATCAAATTCCAAACTGGAAGCAATTGGTAGACTTCTGTACCCATTCCCCGACCCCTCTTCCCCCTTCCCTACCCCTTCATTCAACCAATCGCAACGCATTGTCGTACAAAATGTGAACAGGGTGTATAGGTTGTCACTGTGTATAAGGTCACTATAGGCATATATGAATATCGATCTAATATAATGTGGGGTTGAAGGTCAGATTGGGGCCCAGGGATAATTTTGTCACCCTGTACTCTTTTAGCGCTTCCCATTTGTCATTTACGTGTATTACGAAAATGAGAATACATGAGTGGTTATCCCATATTTCCCGGGCCTTCTAATTAACCCGAGACATCGAGTCTGTAGTCCCCTCCAACACCCTGCCCCCCCCCTCCCCACCCTCTCGACAGGCCTGCTTATATTAAACTGATTTGAAAAAGACGGTTTGGTAACCTTGAGGAACATCCACAAGCTCCATTTATAAACTCAAATTATTTCTCATCAATTCAATACTTTAATTGTTTAATTTTAACCTCCCCGTCTCTGTGACTAATGTTATGTGTAAGTGCATATCTTGTTAATATGTCTTGTGATGTAGTCTATAATCGATGCTTTGCGGCAAACTTGATTCCGATTTAGCTTTATTTATGATTTTTTTTTTTAATGAGTTACGACTTGTTTTTATTTTCAATTTTTGAAATTCACTGATTTCATTATTCCTGGTACAACTTTTGTTGGTGGACTATAGCCAATTAACATGCTGTTTAATATCGTTTTCCCTTACGGACTTAGCAGGCATGCATGTGAGTATATCAGTTTTCTGTGTATGACATAACACACTAGGTTTTTTTAAATTAAATTTAAGTTATATCACAAGTCTGTGGTTTGTTCAGTAAAATGTACAGATCTCGAATGAGACGTAATGTTTTAGAAGAGAGGAAAGGAAGCGAAGGGATGCAAAGGGTGAGGGAGATAAAATGGGCTGGAAACGCCAAATGAGATTAGTAAAGTTCTCAAAAGTTCCTCTCAGACGGAGTAGAAAGCTGTAAGTGTAGTATATTTTAGTTTCATTTGTTTTCCCATTTTTATTTTCTTAAATTCAAATAAAGCTTGTTTACCATTAAAGTTCCTTTCCAAAATGGTGACGTAATATATGTTTTTTTAGCGAATACAATACTTCCTTCAGTGTTATGTTGCTTTAAAACAGATAACGTCACTGATATTATTCGTCATCGTAAGAAAAATGAAGTAAAAACCTCTCGAAATGGAATAAAGAAAAGAGAGAGAGAGAAAAAGAGAGAGAGAGAGCAAAAGAATTCTTGTTTTTGTTTTCAACAACTTTTCTGATTAGCTGTAGGGGTTTTTGATTCTTATCAAGGCATTTTACTGCGATGCCTCGCCGCTGATCTAAAGATAATATACCAACGTTACATTCACGTAAGTCTATCAAGAAAAAGAAGAAGAAGAAGAAGAAGAAGGAAAAAAATGTTCTATATTCGTCAAAATTGTGTATCAGATAACTTGGGGAGACTTAGAAGGTTTACCTGCTCTCTCACTCCTTGTTTATGTTCTTTTTAAATCAAATTTTGTATATCGTATTGACATTGTAAAGAGTTGATATGTGTGGTGATGAATACCGCAGTATATTATATGCTTTGCTGATTATCAGAAGAAGGAGAATAAGAAGAAGAAGAAGATGATGAAGAAGAAGAAGAAAACTCTTTAGCTAATGTGATTCTATGACATCACACCTGTTTGCTTCAAGTTCACTCACTTCCCAGTCAGTTCAAAATGAACGACTACAAGTGTATCTCCAGAACGTCGAACGGGAGTTGAATGCAAATTAGACCAAGATTTTGACATTCTGCGGTTGCCATTTTATCAGTCAAAAATAAATGTTCTTTGGACTGTTCTCCTTAACGTATATATGACGTCACGATGGCGTGTTATAAGTTTTCCACAGATCGATTCTGGCATGTCGTTCTTGTTCACCTCCCTATATAGGTCAACTGTATATGCATGTGCCTCTCCTATGTTGAAAATATAACGCCACATCATTGGATGTTTTAGAAACATCAGTCACGCCCACTCGTTAGACTTATACTAAAAATAACAATCGCTGCGTGATATATAGCGTATGTCACATGACACATATTTGGGTGTGTGATGCAATGAAAAATTATGACGAAATAAGACATGACAAAATTGGGGAGAAATTGCACCAAAAAAAATGGAACAAGATCCTTATTATTAAAATGACGACCTTTTTCCCTTTTTCATAAGATCTCGGCGCCATTTGGCTTTAAATGCTCATTTTCAATATTTTTTTTTTTTAGCATGAGCATTAACTCTTTTGCTTTTTCGTATTTGTCAGCTCTTTCTGGCAAAAAAAAAAAAACTAACTACTAGAGAGATCGAATTATTAAAAAAGGAAAGAAAAATTTTGTCGATTAATGACTGCCAAAAAAAAAAATAGAAAATCAAAAATTGCACATCGTTTCATAAAATTTCAAGACCATCCGGGAAATTTGATTCAAAGATGTGACACCGATATATAGGCCTATCTTGAATATTTAGTGTTGATATATAGGCCTATATCTGTAGTAGGCCGAGAGACGATAGTGGGCGGACAATTAATACCGATGAGGGATACCTCCAAAAATTAGCTGAAATTTTTAGTTCTAAAAAGTACAACCGAGCCATTATCGTCTTCATTACCACTGCGATGCATCAAATCAATTTTGGCGTGTTTTACCGAAACAAACGAACAGTGATCGCTTCAGGTTCGGTTTGACGAGGAAGCGCGCGTGGATCACCGTCCGGTCGGCTCCCGGGGGAGTCGCAACGAATCAATTCTTCTGCTTACGTTAATCAGTTGGAAAACTTTTCCCCTACTCTAACCCAATCCCGTGAGGTTAGATTTTGGAATTTGCGCATGGATGTTGGAAATTCGAGAGCCCGTACAGTCACAGCCATTACCGCGTAGCAACGATTGAACTGTTAGACCAGCAGCATTAGACGATCAAGCTTTCTCCACAAAAAAATAAAAAATGTTAGAACTGGAGAAGATTTTTTTTTTAAATGAAACTCAAACTACCAAAAATATAGAAGAAGCTACAAATAATTGAAAAATTTCAGAATTTCAGTCTTGTCGGTTACTTTGCCGGGAAACCTTTATTTTTGGTAAACTGGGTGACATGAAGAGGCTTGAAAAAAAATAGGAAAAATAAAAAGAGACAAGTAAGGCGAATATAGGCCTATAACGTATATATTGTTTGGCGCATACATGACTCAAGTATTTATAAATAAATCGAATATATCGGTTAACTGTTGTTTCCTCGGGTAACCGCTCGTAGATGATGCTTTATGGTTAGGCTATATTTTAAAGTTAACTTTCCAATATAGGACAAACGGCATTGTTAGTCATTTCACAGCAGGAACTACATATTCATATAGCATACATGAATCTTTTCTATAGCCTACATCTAGTTTTATACCTAGTTTGGAAAGCATGAAAGCATTTGTAGTATAGGCCTACATTATAGCTGGATATTACAATTCTTCGCTAAAGTTAAATAAAGTTAAGATTTTGTGAGGATGCCTGTTTGGCAAAATTTTAGTCTTCGTATGTCATATAGGCCAAGAAATGTTAGAGCGTTATTTATAGTAGTGTCTCTATAGCTTTGCCGGTTTTCATAATATTCGCCTTTAGAAAACCCCTTTAAATTGTATTTAAAATGTATGATTATATTAGCTTCTCAGTTTATAGGCCTTCATGTTAATGTTAAACCATTTGTCCATTCTAACAACTCAATCAAAACATGTTTATTAAACTTCATATAACAACTATATATATACTGACTTCGTAAGTTCATAAGGATCAAAACATCATACCCTTCTGTCGATATTGTTTATTAAAAACGGAATATAAAATTTAAATAGAACCACTTTACAGTACAAGTGTTTCAAATACCCCCCCCCCCCACACCCCTCCCTCACTTCTCCTCCCGGTCCCTTATCTATTTCCAAATATAAAATAAATGCTTATTCATATTACCACTTATTTAAATATGTCTAGCTTCAGACTTAATTTTCTCATATCTTTAGAATGACGTGTTTATTACATATGCGTTCAGAAATTTACAATTTGACGCAGTTAGATACATTTACCTCATTAATCGTTTTTTCTTATTTATTTATTTTCTATTTTATTATTGTCATCATCTCAATAAATTCCTTTAAATGACCTATTCTTTCCTCCCTGCAACTTCAACCGTTTGCATCACACTGCCCCCGTTTTCAAAAGTTCACGGAAAGTGCTCCGCGCCGAAACAAAACGGGAGTTTTGTTATCTTGGAAGAGGGAAGAAAAAAATCTAGCTCGTACATCACCTCACATCAGGCTGCATGCACACGTTTGAGAAGATAAAGAAGAAGAATGGAGGAGATTCAATAAGTGAGTGTTTGTTCTCTCTAATATGATCAGATCTATATGCATATAAAGCTAACTGCCGGTCGAAAGACAAACCTACAATCACTGTGTTTGATTTCCTGAGCTACACCCTTCCTATTTCCTCTTCTGCGAAATATCTTTCCGCAATAAAGATTCTGTTCCTCCACGGTTGCCGCTGGGGAATTCACCCGTCGATATCGGCTACTAGCGATCGGCGAAAGCCGATATGAATACGCCGCTCGCTGCCGGGGTTTTTGATGAAAAATGGTAGCGTGATTCTGATTTCTATCGTGGTTTTTTTTTTGTTTTTTTTGTGCTTAGTATTTTTTTTTTATGTTATTATTGTTTTAGAAATAAAAAAGAAGAAGAAGAAGAAGAAATAAATGAAGGATTTGAATAAAACAGACCCATATCAACTGTCGGATTTTTTTTCTTCAATAACTGTACAGTGGTTAACATGGAATTAAATATCCACGACAAGATGTAATATGTCCCTTCAAAACAACTTTCATCAAACACGCTCAATAAACAGAAGAATCCATATATACCGCCATATTATATCTTGGTTTAAATAGTTAACAAACAGCTTAACAAGTCCAATGGTCACGAATCTCAATCACTGCCGTGGAAAGATTAAATTTTCTCGAAAGTCAAAAAATTGAAAGTTAAAATGGCATATAGGCTAATTTAACTTTGTTAAAATTGATATAAAGGCTTAAATCTTCGAATAAAATCTTTAATACGGTAGACTATACTTTTGTTAACAATGAAGCAAAGAGTAAACATCGTGTCATAGTTAATTGAACACGTGACTTAAGTTGAACTATCAGTACAAGTGAGTAGATGTAAAAATCAACTGCATAAAAAATATAGGGCAAAGCATTCAAACAGGTATATGCTGTAATATGACCTGAGTCATCGTGTGCTGTGGAGGGAGGGGGAGGGCGTGGGGGGATGAATGGGGATGGTAAGAAAATAATTAAATGTAAAATATACTGATTATTTTCACCTACAAAAATGTCTTTTCAAGATTGAAGAATCTGCATTATTTACCCAAAAGCAAAACAAATAAGTATCTAAATTGTGCTAAAGGTGGCTTGACGAGGTTTGAACGATTATTATATACAGAGAGGGGGGGGGGGCAGGTTAGTGACAAGAATTTTTATGTAACAAGACAATCCCCGCGACCACCCCCCCCCCTCGCCCCGTCGGTACCATATAACTCTTGTCACTGATATCAGTTTGATGCCTGCTACATTACATGTATACCCAAAGACCATGCATGGGCTAAGTTATCGAATTTAGTATTGTCTAGACAAAAACATAAGCAAAGACATAAAAATCGTCCCTTTTCCAGCAATATTTTGGGTAATATCGTGATTTACAATGAATAGAGCTTGAAATTGAATCCTATTTCCCTTCAAAATGTTTTACAATGAAGAGGTTGACTTAAATTAGTCGTTTTTAATAGTTGAAAACTTTAATGAAATGACACATGATATGGATGGCATATACATGGAACATAAACTATTAATAATAAAAATAATAATAATAATAATTATAATATATTGCGAAAAAAAAATAGTATGATAAGTTTCATTTTTTTATCGACATTAACAAAATA